>NC_056735.1:668528242-668839075 GCF_019279795.1 Protopterus annectens | reverse complement strand
AACCAAACAAGCATATTTATAGACTATTAGTTAAGAAGTAAAACATGGTGGTTTACCAATAAACTGGAGACATGATCTCTAATCCTAGCAAGTCCCTCTGTACCACGTTACTTATTTGTGCCATCCCTAACTGTAACCCTGCCCCTGCCCCTAACACTATACATTATGTAACTAAAAACCCCTTCCTTCAAAGTATACCTACCCAAGGCAAAAAAATACACGATACATACAACACAAATCACGTGCATTAAATCTATTCCTTTACCTAACCCTAACCAGCGAACACCTGCATATTCACAACTCCTATAACACACCTTCATAACCACAACTTTTCATGCCTTCATTTTCCTGCACACTTGTGCTTAGCTACACTATATAAAAATGAATTTAACCACATCATTCACTCAAATAAACATTCATTTGTACACTCTCTTTTGCACCCACAAAAACTTTTCAGCTAAATGAGTGTTAAATATTTTGAGTTACACCTATATATATATATATATATATATATTTTTTTTTTTAAGAAGGAGGTGCAAGTACCTCCCCTGCATCCCCAAGTGGGGGCTCCATCTCCACACCCCCTGCTAATGATTTATACTAACTCTGAAATCACATAATCCCAGGGAAAGGGCATGTTCCCCTACCCAGCAATTATAGATCTCTGAAACGTATCCCTGTTCGAAACAGGCCCACTACAGTGATCCTACACAGTCTATAGTACCACCAAGGTGGACCATCTCCTTGGCCAAGCTATATGCCAATGAAGTATTCCAATGGAATGGCCTTTGCAAATAAGTCATGTCCTCTCCCCTGAAAATGCCTGTTTTAAGCATTAACACAGCAGCCGGATTCAAAGAATCACTAGGATGTGCACGTTCGCTTGGCCAGATAAGTTAATTAACTGTAAGTGCGTGTGTGCGTGTGTGCGTGTGAGCGTGTGTGTGTGTGTGTGTGTGTGTGTGTGTGTGTGTGTGTGTGTGTGTGTGTGTGTGTGTGTGTGTGTGTGTGTGTGTGTGTGTGTGTGATACAACTGTCTTTGTCGGGTGATCACAGAAGAGGGCATAGGTAGGGGATAAGTAAAGTAGGGAGTGTGTGTATGGGTGAATAGATGAGTGTGTCTGTGAGTGTAATCTGGTGTTGGAGGCTGTGTGTGTGTGTGTGTGTGTGTGTGTGTGTGTGTGTGTGTGTGTGGGGGGGGGGGGTTATAGTTGAGTGTGTCTGCGAGTGCACTCTGGTGTTGGAGGCTGTGTGTGTGTGTGTGTGTGTGTGTGTGTGTGTGTGTGTGTGTGTGCGTCCGCGTGTCTGTCTGTTTGTCTGTGTAAGTGAATGTGTGGATGTATGAGGGCTGTAATACCATAAAACTCCCTTGGACTAGCAAGCAAATTCTGCAATATTGTGGGGGAGCGCTAGACACCAGGGATAGTCTAACTTACTTGAAAAGTTAATAGAACAAACGTTTTGCATCACAATACACAAATGAGTAGGGGAGCACAAGACATCTAGGATTTAAATGAACAGGCAAAAAGTTTTAAACTTGTATCCTCAACATAAAAAGCAGTTCATTAGGACAACTTTAGTCCTCTGTGCTATGACTAAAAAATGGGAGGAGGGGTTCCTCCCCTGTACCATTGGCACTGGAAACAAGCTCATTAACAATCTGAAGTTTTACTCCTCTACAATAAGAAAGACTTGCACTGCATTCTTCTCTTTTCTGAGCTATAAGAAACTCTTAATGTCTCAAAAGACTGGCTGTAATACTCTTTTGGGTTTTGAGAAATAGAGGAGGGGCAAAATCAGTGACAGGGCAGGTGTGAATAATGGTGTGTATCTATCTGCCAAACCTCTAAACCACCATGCCGTAGGCTTCTGGATAAAGCTGGGAGGAGCACTCGACAAAGTTTGATTTACAAATATAAATCACTTAAAGGAAAACTGCTCCCACAAATTAAAAAAGCATGTTTATTTCATCATGTCTTGATGTTTCCTACATTCTAGCACCATTCTGAGACTATATATACTTTTTATATTTTTATATGTAATTCCATTCGTGGTGTGCAGCGTCTTGATGTGTATTTGATTTTTTGTCTAGCTCTTAGTATTCTACAATGCAGTGTTTGCCTTTAAAATATTGCTTCACACAGGCATCATGGCTCCAAATCTCTTTTTAATCCCATTCACTTTACTTGTGCTTTCAGACGTACAGTACTTTCACATAGTCAGGCTTAATTACCGTTTGTTGATCAATGACTACTTAGTAGACAAACAGAGATAATCTCCCAGAACAGTGTCTCTAAATGCATCTCTCTACTTTTTCTTTCCAAAGTGCCTAATTTTCAGTCTTTTCTTACCCCTGAGTTGTAGTCCTTAAACTCATTTTCCCTCTCCCTACACACCTTCCTTCCCCTCATAGCTGTGAAAGTGCCAAAGGTACTCCGAGCTGTTTGCTTTGGTGACTGATAGTTCACAGCAGGTGACTAACCTCATGTATTGTTGCCTTGTACTTACCTTTTCCTACTGTCAGTGAGACACTTCATAGTTTAAGAATCATGAGAAAGCCAAATCCTATAAGTAATTGTGTGACAGAGGCTGTAAAATCTAGAATTTTTTCTTTAATACCACTGCGATTCACTTAAAAATGTCTTGCATTAACATGCATTTCTGATCAACAGAAATGCAAGTCTTTACCTGAAAAAGGTTATGAGGTACGTCTCAAAAGTATGATTAAAATACTGGAGAATTCTGCAAAATCAGGGACATTTGAGATGTATGGTTATGGGCCATTTACCTGTTATGTACTGTTATAAGTACTCGCTTCCTCTAGTTTACCTTATCAGACTGGAAGACTTATCCAAGTTATCTGGAGCAATTTTATTACACCAGAAAACCACTGTTAATGCATAATCTCTGATTTATTTTCCCCACATTGGCTGACTCATAGTAGTTCAGCATGCAGGGCCTCATTCCCTGGCTTGTTTCTGATTCCAGCCCCTTCGAATTTTCAAAGAGTTATGTACATCCTGTTCATTCCATTTTACAAATCCACCCCATATTAGTAACTGTTCTGTTTATCTAAATGTGCTTGTTCTATTCCCCTCCCTTTTTAATTCAAAGGCACCACTATAGGTGTTTATTAAAGATCCCATGGCACTTATTAGAATGACAGTAAGGTCGTTTATTAAAAGGACATCCAGGTTCAAATCCCCACATCAGAAAACAAAGTACATACACTGACTAGGCAAATACTAATTTGCTTGTTTAGAATGCATGGCTTATCCATGGCTTTTACCCATGTTCTATATCTTTTACCTGGAGTGTTTTTATTAATTCTTGTTATATTACTATGCTCAGCATACATGATGTAACCTGTTTTGTGTATTATGCTGGATGTACTGTATTTGTATAACTTGATGTTGGAGCTTTTCTCCCCGGGCCTCCGCTGAAAATGGACCTGGTCCAGTCGGAATTTCCCGGTTAACAAATGTAAAATAAATAAATAAATAAATTATCCACCCTGAGTTCTTCCAGTATGGAAACAGATTCTACTTATACTAAATAGCAGTGTTAAACACTTGAATGCACAAATGCCCTTTCCTAATAGCTACATTGTATCATGTCACAGAGCACTCTATTCACAAACATAGAGCCATAGCCAGCATGCATGTTCCTCATGCACCCACATAAAATGTCTTTATTTCATTATAGTAAGTTAACATAGCAGTTAAATATAACAACAAAACTTGTAACAAATGTTGCTTTATGCAAAGAACAGTACCCTGCTCAGCCCCTCACTAGCAACTCAATGGCAATTAAGTTTCAGCACAACCAAGAGCTGCCACAGCAGACAATGGGATGCATTCTAATGGGCTGTGAATGCACATCAGAAAATTGTGCATACAGTAACAAAAGATTAGCAGGCAATCATTAATTGGCTGTTTATCACCCTTACTCTAAAATGTAGGACCCAAGCATGTGCAGAACTCTTGACTAACAGTGTCACACACACTAACTCCACAGAGATAGCAAACCTGCTTGCGGATAGGTTTTGTGAACATTTTGCTCTCTAATCCCCTCCAAACTTATCACAAATCTTCCCACAAACCCCCCCACCCTAAATATCTGAAGAGCAGGTCATTAAAGCCCTGTCCAAGGCAAAAAAACACAGCCTCTGTGGGACCAGACAGCATCTCATGCTGTCTTCTAAACAGGCTAAACATAAACTAGCATCACCATTAAGTACCCTTTTCAATCATAGCCTAACCACAGGCTTTGTTCCTGTGGAATGGAGAACAGCTGCAGTTATTACCCTCCACAAAGTTGGCCTAACAACTTAGCAACAGACTCAGGGAATTACAGACCCATAAGCCTGACCAGCCTCATCTGTAAGGCCATGGGACATATCATTATGGACCTCATAAAGACATAGATGATCTCCAAACCCTGGATCCTACCCAATTCGGTTTCATGAAGGGCAGACCCTGCCTGTTAAATCTGGTGAATTTCTTCAAAAATGTGACCAGGGCCATTGACAAGGGTAAATCTGTGCAAACAGCACACCTCAACTTGGCAAAGGCTTTCAACACAATCCCACACTTAGCAAACTGAGTGTAAACCCCTTTATTGTAAGATGGGTTGCAAACTGGCTCACAAACCAGACACACACTATCAAAGTGGGTGACTCCACATCAGCCAGCAGACCTGTCACCAGTGAGGTGCCACAGGGTCAGTGCTGGGCCGCCTACTATTTGGTATATACTTCTCAGAAGTTCAGACCAAAACTAAGGTGTTGTGGATGACCAAGTTTGCAGAAGAATGAAAACTGGGTGCAATTACTGAATCCACAAATTATGTCAGTATACTCCAGGACGGTCTGACACAGACCAACGACTGGTGTCTTAATCACGGTATCAGACTGAATGCAAAGAAATACATCATCATTCCCTTCAGCAAAAACAAGGTACCAATGAAGTGGTAAGGGTCAGGGATCTGGGATCACAAGTAGTCTATGACCTTAACCTCTCCCACTATGTGTCTACTGTAGTAAAGAAAGCTTTCTATGTAGCACACCTGATTAGTAAAGGCATCTCCTTGAGAACAAAGGAGGTTATAACCCCTCTATACTCGACACTAATCCAGCCCATAATTCAGTATAACGCCTTGTTCTGCATGTACTGTACAAAGCATCTGCAACAATTGAAGAGCTCAGAGGTTTCTAACAAAGAAAATGAGGGGACTCCAGCACATGCCATACACAGACCGATTAAAGTCCAGGTCACTATACTCCGTATTGTATAGACTTCATAGGGGAGACTTATGTCTGGCTTACAGAACAATGTCAGACCCAAACCTGATGAACTTAATGCATATCCATAAATCAAATGGGACTAGAGCTACCCTTTCCAGGGACCTAAATATGGCCTGCAATTTAAATAGGGCATGCTGGAGGGATGGACTTGTTTCCTAGTTACTGCCGTGTTTTTGGAATAGGCTGCCAATTGATGTGAAGCAGAGCACCTCTATGACACTCTTCAAATGGAACCTGGACAAGTGGATGAGGCACCATAAATATTTACTGGGAATAGTGCCTGCAACCCTTCTGGACATGGGTACTCATTACTAAATGCAATCCTGGGTATTGACTAGCATATCTGTGGTATTACATTGGGATGAATCAGCTAGGTTTGAAATGACCTCCAGGTCAATAGCCTAGTAAACTCCTATGATCCTATGATATCACTAAACAGTGTACTTATCTTCCTTGCTAACAGCTCTGCACAAAAATTACCTACTCTTAAATGTTATCCGATTACAAATTGCTATTTAATAGGTACTGTTTGCTGCAATTCCCGAACAGAAATTATGTTAGAATGCCTGATTTAATCCCTCTAACTGACGTTTGCATTCCTGGGTAAATGTTTTGTCTTTCTTCAGACAGTACATCACAGCATTGTGAAATGCAGAAAGTCACACATAAAAGACAGCTTTAAGGTCTGTGTGTGTGTGTGTGTGTGTGTGTGTGTGTGTGTGTGTGTGTGTGTGTGTGTGTGTGTGTGTGTGTGTGTAACTAAGCAACTTTATAAAAGGTATTGTTTCTCTTTTTTTACCTAAACATACATACAACTTTAATTTTCTACACCTTTTCTTATGGGTTCATAGTTAAGTACTAGGCTAGCTGCCATTGCAGACCATTTTAAACCTAGCCAAGTTCCCTTTTGTGCTTGAAATAACCTATTCTGTTTGGTTATAGACTGACGTCGCTCATGCCATGTTTGATAATTATATATTACCCTTAATGAGAATCTTTGAAGTATGGTTAGTTTCTCTTGCCCCTGATAAGCCATTTGATTGCAATGATTATAATGTTTTATCAATTAAAATGTCACTGCTATTTTTAATGGTATTTTTTACGATGATTTTACAACTGTCTGTTGGTGTTTGCTTTTCAAAAACTTGTATTTTTTATTGATGTGTGTGATTGGTTAATTGATTAATTAATCTAAGTAGATGTGTATAAAAGAAGTGAAGTTTTGTTTTTTTTCATTTCTGATGAAGCTCTGTAATTAAACAGATGAACTTGCTAAAAAATAGTTTGTAAGAGTATTTACTTTGATGGTGTGGTCTATAGCCCTCAAAAGTGGCTTAGCAGCATTTTTATCTTTTAGATTGTACATTTTACTCTGTTTGGAAGAAGATTTTTTGGTGGTGATACATTTTCTGAATAATATTAAGTCTGAAACTCAAATGTATGTCATTATTTAGTGGGATCCATCCTCAATGATTTGCCAGAAGACAAACATAACATCTTATAAGGAACAGACCAAAAATATGAGGCAAAAATATGGACATTCTACAAAAATATGGACAGTTGAGAGGTATACGTTTTGTATACACACACACACACACACACACACACACACACACACACACACGCACGCACACACACACACACACACACACACACACACACACACACACACACACACACATACACACACACACACACACACACACACACACACACACACACTGCATCTTTTTCTGTTTGTCCCAATATCAAATTCTCCTGAAACAAATCTGTATATTTCCTACTGACTCCTTCACAGTGCCAGAAACCTTTTCTTTCATGTTCCCAAATTCTGTTTTCGGACTTGTGATTGTCTTCTTGTGCGCTGTTCCTCCATATCCACTGTCCCAGACCCTCTCATTCCCTCTATAGCTTAGTCAAGTGATTGTGAACTAAATATAGCCTCAGTACTTTTGATGTGAGCATTTGGTATCCAACACAATGTATAAACAGCTTCTCATGTGCCTGAAAACAAAATGTCTGATTTCTATGTAGAAGAACCCATTCACTGACAGAGAACCTCCATGTTTACATACATGTTATTCTCAGTTGCTTTGGACACTGTCAGGAACATAACTGTGTTCGACCTGCATGTTAAATCAACAGCCCCATACATTTCATATGACACATTACTTATCCTCTTAGCTTGCTGTGTCCTTACTTTTCATTATGATTCTTTTAACATGCCACCTCTGATATCCACTCTGCATATAAAGTTTTGTCATTCACTCTGTATGTAATGTGATGTATCTAATATAATGTTTTTTTCATTCACTCTGTACATAATGTGCTGTATCTAATATAAAGTTTTGTCATTCACTCTGTACATAATGTGATGCATCTAATATAAAGTTTCATCATTCACTCTGCACGTAATATGATGTATCTAATATACAGTTTTGTCATTCACTCTGTAAGTAATGTGATGTATCTAATATAAAGTTTCGTCATTCACTCTGCATGTAATGTAATGTATCTAATATAAAGTTTTGTCATTCACTCTGTACATAATGTGATATATCTAATATAAAGTTTTTTCATTCACTCTGTACATAATGTGATTATCTAATATAAAGTTTTGTCATTCACTCTGCACATAATGTGATGCATCTAATATACAGTTTTGTCATTCACTCTGCACGTAATATGATGTATCTAATATAAAGTTTTGTCATTCACTCTGTACGTAATGTGATATATCTAATATAATTTTTTTTTTATTCACTCTGTACATAATGTGATGTATCTAATATAAAGTTTTGTCATTTACTCTGCACGTAATATGATGTATCTATTGTCTTTACTTCCGGGCTGAGGCTGAAATAGTTCCAATGGGATTAGTGCTCTACCTCAAAATAAAGGAAACTGTCAGTACTGTACAGTGGCACCTTAAGATATTCCCATTCTACAAAAGTTCTGCCCAGATATTGTGCATATTAGAGGTACTCTGGACCCTGGACAAGTAACATTGTTGTGATTAGTAGAAATAGCAGGTAAAGTAAATGTTAATCCATGCATCTGACACTGCAGATTAAATTATAATTAAAGTACAAGAATGTGGTTTCATCAGCAGGATCTAACTCAGATTAAAAAAGCTGCCAGCCAGGGTTTATATTAGAAGACCGAATGTTTAGGTGGTCGAATGTCCCAGGGAAACATGTCCTTCAGCCACAACACAAAAAAAATTACTTTACATCTAAATTAAATGGGGGAGGGCTTCACCACCCACCCTCCCCCGAAGTGGGATGCTGTGCCCTACACACCCCCCTAACTAAATATACCAACTCCGAGATTACTCAACAGTAGGGAAATAGCAAACTCCAGCGAACGGCCAAGGGAAATCTTTCCCTGCGTTAAATCGGCCGGTCGATGTTTTTTGCTTTTGATATTAGAAGATCGGTGTTTAGGTGTTCAATCCCCTAAACATTTGGTCTTCTAATATAGACCTGCCAGCCATACCTCTTAAGTGACCTTGGTTTGAGAGCCTTTCCTCTAATCCTGCCCCATACCTCACAAAATAGTGAGGGTTAAAGTGAGTAAATAATTCCAGGCATTACAGTTATATGTCTTGTTCACCACAAAATCAGAGTAATAGAAACCCTTTTACTGTATCAATTTTTTATATACATAGTCAAAATTGTAAAAGTGTCCCTGATTTTGAACTCTTATCCATAATTCTATTTGCCTTTGCTCTAGATTTTAGAGAAAAGTTGGCTTATGCTGCCAGCAAAGCAACCTCCAATACCTAAAAGCCAAATGAGGGAAGCAAAAAACAGACAAAGAAGCACAAAGTAACTGTTGGTTATTAGTGGTGATGCTAATGCTGGGGCAGATAAGCATGAAAGGAAAAGCTGCATGCAGCATTACACACTAACAGACACTGTGATATCTGTGGCAAAAAAAAAAAACTGATGCTCATAGGTTCATAGAGGGTTACCTAGCCGTATTTATCCTGAATTGCCCCAATTGGCAGTGGTTAGCTGAGTGAAGTTCCCAGAGGTAAGGGTCTATGGTAGTTAACACCAACTTCATCTGTCCAGGAGGGACATAGGTGCCACACCAGGAGTGAATTTGTGGTCACCAATCCATTGATTTAACTGGGTTTGAAGAGGGCCAGGGAGGGGCTCTGTTTCATGTGAATTGGAAGCTTGTTCCAGAGAAGAGGCAGTCTCTGGGAGATGTATCTAGCTGTCCAGCATGATCTGTTCATGTCAGAGACTAAGTTAAGATCCCTGGAATGAGTGACCCTTATGCTGTTTGATTTATGAATGTGCAGAATTTCTATCAGGGCCAGGTCAGAGACTGGCCTGTAGGCCAGGCACAGGACATCTCCTGAAAACCGCACAGGACATCTCTTAACAACCTATAGGAGACAGAATACAGTGACAGGGCTTTTAGTCTTTCCATGTAAGATTTGTTTTGTGTACCCTGTAATTTTTTGGTGAGAAACCTCTGTGGCCTCTCCAATTGCTGAAGGTGTCTGGTGAAGTACACGCAAAAGGGAGCTTGTATTCAATTATTGGTCTGATGAGGGCCACATGTAATGGAATTATAACATCCATAGATCTAGAAGTGATGCCTTTACTTAGAAAATGTGCCACATAGAAGGATTTCTATGTGGCAAATCTTATAAGTAAAGGTACTCACAGCAACACATGCCCTATAGATCATAAATAATTGTACATTATAAAATAAGTAATCAAACAAACTGTGATGACCCTCCACTGGACCAGTAATCAAGGAGCCTCAATCCTCACAACTCACAACAGTAGGGGGTGTTCACTGAGAGGATGACAAGTACACACACACACACACACACACACACACACACACACACACACACACACACACACACACACACACACACACACACACACACAGTATTTCCAGATGCAGCTCTCTGCATCAAGTGCAATTTCTCTTAAGAGCACACAGAGACCACAGTCAGTCAAGGGTTGGTTTCTCCCTCTTTCTCCAGATCCCCAATAAGACTCCCACTGGCACAGCTACAGAGTTGAGATCTCAGCTCAATGACGAAGCCAAGACCTCCAGCAGCCTCTATGTCCAACCAGTGTTTCATGTCCCTACCCAAGTGGCTGACACACACACTCTTTGAGGTTTGATTTATACATATACACACAGCTGGGGAAGGCTGGCACAGGTTTACTAGCTATGCCCCCTTCTGCCCAGACTATAAGGTAGTTATCACTGCCACCAGTCACTCCTTATCAGCTACTTTAGTGCCCTTAAGAAAGGGTGACCAATTTTTCTGTGTAATATTAATATTAATACAAATGCTAGTTTTCACCAAGAGCAAGGCTATTAGGAGTGGCTCAAACAGTGTCACCAAATAAATATGCAAGTACTCTCAAAACTTAAATATCTCTACACAGATCAGCTACAAAGAAAGGTTTAAATATATTTAATAATAAATAATAAAAGAACAAGACAATACTAAATATATATTCGCAGTGATATCAGAGTTCAAAATGGGGGGGGGGGTGGAGCCTAGATGGCCAACCGAGAGCAGTGAATTTTGAGAGCTCCATAAACTAGTATAATAATATATGAAAATGTTATTATTTTCAAGTTTAGAATGTCAGAAAACTATAGATAAACTACTAAACTACATACATATCAATTTTGGTGGAGATATACAAACATTTTCCTGTCAAGTAACTTGGAGATATATTGAGTCACTGAATATAAACAACTCAAGGAATTCTCACCCAGATGCTGCTTTGAAAAAAGAACTGCAATTGATGACATCTACCTTACAGGAACTATCTTTGAAGATGGATGGCTTTAAAAATGACTTAGAAAACCTCAAATTAAATTATCAAAATCAGACTGATACTCTTAAGGAACTATTACAGCAACACCATACAAAAATAACAAATATAGAGACTTATCTAAATTACATTGAAGTTAGACTCAAAGAGGAAGAATTCCAAAAATAATTTCTGCTTAAACAGAATACATGGCTGCTTAACAAATTAAATGACTTAGAAAACAGGGAAAGGAGAAACAACATAAGGATCTTTGGTCTGCCTGAAAACACTGAAGGTAAAGATATTTCATTCTTAACAGCCTGGATTCCTGAATTTTTAGACTTGAAAGAGGGACTTTCATTTGGAATTGAAAGGGCGCATAGAGCACTGAGGAAACCTGCTTCTAACTCAACAAATACTCCACCTAGATCCATAGTTATAAAATTTCTTTCATTTCTGGACAAGGAACTAATATTAAAATCTGCTTAGGAAAATCACCCTTAAAATACAATCAAAGCCTTACAAGGTTTGATAATGATTATTCTTCAGAATACTAGAACAAATGAAAAAGGTCTGGTCAATAATAAAACTGTTGAAACAAAACAACATTAAAGCACAGCTGGCATTTCCAGCCAAGATAAAAATACTTTTTGCCAATGAGATGAGAACATTTAATGACTTAGAAGAAGCTAATATAGTCATCAAAAACAACAATATAGTGTCTGTCTCAGAAGAAATGGAATGGATGGTCCTACTCCTAAAAGAATAAAAGAAACAAATCCTTGCAATGATGCTAGAAAGAAGAAACAAAAAACTGATTCCAAGATAGCTGTCCCAAAAAATAACTCTTAGAACTACATCTCTCAAAGTATCAACTGATATGGTACATCACTTGTCATGTTTTTATTTAAAAAAACAGAGGGATTCTTAAACAACTGAGAAACAGTAATGATTTATTCAGAATGTTCAAAGAGTCTAATAATTCTTCACAAACAAAGGTAGGTCAAGATGGGTTACTATTTACATTATATATAAGCCAAACAAAGCAACATATAATACAAACATAGAAGTTTCTATTCCCCTGCTTGAACTCATTGAATACTTATCTTGTTCATTTTTCATTGATTTTACTTATAATAATTTTAGTAATTAATTAACTAATTCAACAAGGTACCAATCATCGGAGTTCAAACTCAAATGTAACAAATTAACATCATATATAATAATAGTAACAGTAGAGTGTTTTGAAAAAAAAATGCTGTCATGGAGACTAATGCCTTCTTCAGTTAAAGTATGATTTAAAAGTGTCATGTATGTCTTGGTTAAATAATAGTAGCAAGCTCTTAGTAAATATGTCATAATTATTCTGTCTAAATATAGTTAATATCAATTATGGCAGGTATCACAGCTATGAGTGCTGTTTGATCAATCCTGATATGGTGTGCATGGATGCAGCTGTGTCTGGCAGCTAGTACAAATGTCATTATTATTCTGTCTAAACATAGTTGATATCAGTTATGGCAGGTATCATAGCTTCAAGTGCTGTTTGATCAATCCTGATATGGTGTGCGTGGATGCAGCCGTGTCTGGCAGCTAGTACAAATGTCATTATTATTCTGTCTAAACATAATTAATATCATTATGGCAGGTATCACAGCTTTGAGTGCTGTTTGATTAAGCCTGACATGGTGTATGTGGATGCAGCTGTGTCTGGCAGCTGTTATATGTTGCCGTTTTTGTCTCCGGGAAGCTGTGGGTTACAGCTTCTAATTGAGGTTTACTGATGCTTGTGAATTAAGAAGAGACAGTTGGTGTTTTAGCCTGGATCCAGGGGAAGGGGGTGGCTAGAACTGTGATTTGGGATATTTTGGCAGAGAATGGTTTGTTTGTATATCTGCTGAGTGAGAGGTGGGAGGCCTGGAGGAGAGTGTTGTCTCTTGTTGTGGTGGCTTGTTGGGAGGTTTTTTTTTTTTTTTACCTGTTTGCTCTCTGTTCTTTTCCTGGCTGCTGCCTCGCTGAAAGGGAGGGAATATAGGCTTGAAGTTGCAGTGAAGTGAAGCTTTGCTTCAGGTGCATCGTGAGCCTCTGGTATGCAGTACACAGACACACTAATGGAAACAGATGCTCCCAGGTTGCTATGGTAATGGAGACAGAGTGACAATAATGCTTAACAGCTCTGAGGAGCCTCTGAGATGATTCTCAGCAATAATGTTTTTGGTTTAAAAAAAAAAATATATATATATATATATATATATATATATATATATATATATATATATATAATAAAAGGGCTGTTTCAAACCACATGTACACATATTTGATGGTCTCCCAACACTTCGTTTATGTAAGGATGGAAATATACTTATAACAAATAAGAAACTAGAAGGGTCTCATAGTTATTTAAAGTCTATGGACTGTATAAACATGCTTGGAAGGAGCTAATAATAAGAATACACATTACAGCTTGTGGTCTCTCAAGTAACTAAGCAACAGCCAAAAAAAAAACCACACACACAATAGTTATGTGATGTATGATTTTAACAAATCTAGACATAAAATATATAATCGTCATATAAGATGAAGCAGTCTGCGGAATTTAGATATTAAAGACAGGATTTAATAACATGGGCTTATGTATAATAACACTACTGTCTTAACTTGTCATAAATGACATACACTACATTGAACATCAAGGGGAAGCATGATGATTTTCTTATATAAGTAAATATGTATAACAAGTCATGTAATTGCTTTAACTTGAATTGTAGTTTTTGTAACCCATCTTGACCATATATAATACTTAAGCTGTTACTAAGGTAACTAATATTTTATACATGACATCAAACTGACAAAGTTGTTCAATGGAAGCAATAAAAGCCTGAACTAGGAATGTCACAGAATGTAACAATCATATTCTGAACAAATAGTATTAAATTGACAATAGACAGTTTAATAACATGGGCTTGAGTATAATAACACTACTGTTTTAACTTGTCATAAATGACATACACTATATTGAACATCAAGGGGAAGCATGATGATTTTATCATATAAGTAAATGTGCATAACAAGTCATATAATTGCTTTAACTTGAATTGTGGTTTCGTAACAATCTTGACCATACGTAATACTTAAGCTGTTACTAAGGTAACTAATGTTTTATACATGACATCAAACTGACAAAGCTGTTCAAAGGGAAACAATAAAATCCTGAACTAGGAATGTCACAGAATGTAACACTCACATTCTGATCAAATAGTATTAAATTGGCAATAAGGATTCAGTTTAACCTTTGCTGGTTATACAAAATAGAATGTTGCCATTTAAATCTAAAAACTTTCAGTATATGCCATAAAATAGCAATTTATGAATATGGAAAGGGAATTTGTAATCATTAATCACAATAAGTGAGTTTGTTGTTTTTAACCTATAATTTCACTCATTTTATAATAAGAAATGGCAGATATGAAAATCCTTATGTGTAGGAAATGGGGGCAGGAGGGATGCACTGATAATTAAAATGCAATGCACTAACTTTCATCAATGTTTATATAAAATAAACTTGATGCTTTAAGTAAGTTAGCAACAAACAAAGTGATTACCTAAATGTTGGCAAACAATGAAATATAACTTCTGATATATCCAGCAAAATACATTGTATTATAAACATTAGGTATAAATATCATTGCCATCTATTTATATTAAGTAATAAGTTTTGAAAGACAAACTGCCAGATTCAGGAAGGCTTACACGGAGTTCAAGAGTAGTGTAAGCCTCCGTGTAAGCCTCCCAATTCAGGTACAGCCCAAACCTCCGTGTAAGAGACAGCTAACACGTCTCTTACACGGACTGCGCGTGGAAATGCTCAATACCTCATTTGCAGCTCCAAGATATGCAAATGAGGTATTTGAGCGATCCAAGAAGCAGAAACCAGTCCGTGTAACGGACGTGTTAGCTGCAGAAATGTACTCAGCTGACAACTGAGTACATTTCTGCAAAATCAAAAACGGAGCTATGTCAGCTCCAAATAAAGGGTGCATATGTGTCATTAAGCATGCCAATGGCCAAATATGTGGCCATTGGCATGAAAAAGTGTTGCAAAAGTAAGTTATTTAACTTTTTTTTTTCCACGGGATTTTTGTGTTTAACTGCAGCGCACACCCGCGCAAACAGGGTGCGCTACCTAAAACTGAAAACCGAAGCTTATAAGCCCACAATTGTGGGATTTATGTATTACATGGAATGTCAATGGAGGGACTTGCAGACTAAAAACAATATGGCCTCTGTTTAGTGGTTGTCAAGGGGGGGAAGCTCCGTGTAAGATATGTAACTAAGCATTACTAGGCAATCCTATGTAAATGAGGGTTACAATACTGAATCACACTGCCACATAGGTAATGAGCACTTTCTGAGTAGTGTAAGAGTTAGAGAAGGGGGAGGAACAGAGTAAGAGGTAGGTGACATCACGGAGGGGAAGGATAGAAAGAAATGTACCAGATTGGAGGGCAATGTAAGGTAACAGATGACAGACAGACATCAGGGAGGGAGGTGTGTCCCAACAGAACACTAGGAAAGTCAAGAAATTGAGGGTATACGCTATCCCTACACTCAGAGTTTCTTGATATACGCATCTTGGCGCTGCGTGCGTGTAAGGCAGGTTCAACATGTGGGGCGTGTTGCAAACTGTTTACAACGGTTTGTGCGCGTGCGTGTGTAAGGCAGTGTCTTGGCGTTTTAGCATGAATCAGCCTAGCTAACACCGTGTAAGGATGTGTGCGCGTGTAACACGGTGTAGGGATGTGTGGCGTTTAAGTGACTGTGAGCGTGTTTAAGCTGGTGTGCACATTGCTCCCCTCAGGAAACAGAGAGGAAACAGGAAACAACCAAAATACAGGGAAACTGCCAGGGAATACTGCTGGAGTTAATTGGTGGAAACAATTACAAGCAGGCAATTACACAGGCAGACTAGAAGCCCAGCCCAGCACTTAAAACACAACAAAGAGCAGTGAAGGCTGTTTCTCACAAGAGATACTGCCAGAAACTAAGCTATCAGAATTGAAAACTGAAAAAAAGCTGAACTCAGAGCAGAACTGCTAGGGGCTGCCATGGCTATTATAATCAGGCATAGGCGAATTGCTGAGGGTGGTGACAATGCAGACGCTGACAGACAACCCAGAGTGAGGAGAAGGAGAAGAGTATACAGGCCCAGGGTCACCTACCATAGGTTACATGAGCTGGAGATAGTAGAGCGCTATAGAGTGGACAGAGAGCTCCTGCAGCAGATTGTTGAGCTGTGCAGGCCACACCTCACACACAGAACCAACAGAGAGGAACCCATCCCAGTGGAAACCAAGGTATGTGTTGGCCTAAGAATACTAGCAACAGGTACCTTCCAGAGACCAACTGGCGATATGATGGGGATATCACAGGCATCAGCCTCCAGGGTACTGCACCAGTTTCTGGATGCCATGTCACCACATGTCAGTGATCATTTATATGTCCCTAATGACCGTGAGGTTGTGGCCAGCAATATGCGTCTCTTCCAGCAAATAGCGGGATACCCTGAGGTGCTGGGTGCAATAGACTGCACGCACATACGCATCAAAGCACCAGCCGGTGAGCGGGGTAGAGTCTACATTAACCGCAAGGGATACCCCTCCATCAACTGCCAGGTCGTGTGTGATGCCCAGGGCATAATAATGAATGTGTGTGCTGGCTGCCCTGGGAGCTACCATGATTCCCACATCTGGCATCTGATGCAGCTGTACCAATCATTTGCCAATGGGGACTTCCCACACGGACACCTAGTGGGGGATGCAGGTTATGCACTTGAGCCGTGGCTGATGACACCCATCAGAAATGCACACACACCTGAACAGGAACTCCATAATGAGGCACACGCACAAACACGTAATATCATAGAGCGTGTGTTTGGGCTGCTCAAGTCACGGTTCCGGTGTCTGGACACATCTGGTGGAGCTTTGCAGTACACACCAACTACATGTACCCAAATGATCATGATATGTGCTATGCTACATAATATGATCCTGCGGAAACAGCTGCAGCAGGACCAGCACAGGGCTGGGCCAAACATCCCCCCACCATTGCCAAGGCCACCACAGGCAGGGGGTGACTCGGAGGAGGAACAACCTGACCTTGTCCCAGTAGGCAGAAGGAGGCATGCCCAGTATGCCCTGGCCTTGGCAAAGAGGCAACGCATAGCACATACGCTTGGTCAGTAGGAACACTGGGACTGATACCCGCTCTGACTCACTCATACAGTAACAGGGATGCCTAACATGACACAACCTGCTTCCAAATGTACAGGGAGTGTAATATGTGTATTCGACAGAGGTGTCCCTGCAGAACCACCTGAGGCATTAATGCCATGTGTTAAGTAATGTAATATCATGTACAATATGCACACCTGAGGACCCCAACTAACATCCATATCCACGCATATGACCCTGCGGAAACAGCTGCACATCATACAGTGATGTACATGTGCAAAAACATGGAACAAGATACAAAATGAGGGTGTCTAGCAATAAATAGCATGGATAACCACACACCCATGTTTGTACCACAACAAGAAGCAACATGGAATAGCCATGGTCAAAAACCAATGGCTAAAACCGACTACTACTATATAGCCTGCTGCAGACCACTGTCCTAATAGCAGGAACTGACCCAGGCCTATGTCCATAGGTTCATACTAGGCTATCTGCCCTAGGGCATTAATAAGCCTAGCCCAGAGTTTTGTGGCTTCTGCCACCCCTGCAAGTTGATGGATAATATGCCCATTATTTTGCTGTGCCTCTGTCAAGCAGTGATACTGAGGTTATCCCTGGGGTATACCTGCAATCTCCCATCCATTGGTCAAGATCTCACTTGAACAAAGCCAGTGAGGTGCTCAGCCCCACATGTACCAGGATGTTGTTCCACAGCATATGGACTCTCTGGGTGATGAATCTGTCCCTCCAGCACATCCTATTAATATCTGTGTTGAGGTTTAGGTCTCCTGCCCTTGTAGTTCTGATGGATGTAGAGGTCTTGAGGTGAAGCATGTTCATAAATTCTGGGTTGGACATAGCCTTGTATGTCAGGCACAGGTCACCTCTGAGCAGTCAGTAAGTGACTGAATACAGCTGGAATTCCTTCAGTCGGGCAGCATAAGAAATATGTTTGAGACCCTTTCACCTCCTGTAGAGGAATTTGTGGGCCCATCCAATCTGAATGGGGCAGTGTATGCAATCATTGGTGTGATGAGTACAGGCAACGATGACCTCCCTTGATCTAGATGTGAATCACTGCATGATGAGGTGGCCAATGTAGAAGGCCTTCCAAACTACCCTGGCAATGTGAGTGTCAAGCAAAGGTCACTGTCAACCTGGGTGCCCAGGTCCCTGATAACCTACGTTGTGCTTAGAGGATTGCCACCTAGATGGGAAGTAGTGGTAACCTTGTTCTTCCTGAAGGGTATGGCTATGCATTGTTTAGTGTTTAATGTAAGGCCATGGCCGTGGCACCAGTTATCTGTGTCTATGAGACCCTTCTGAAGGATGTCTGTGTCAGATGGGTTTCCAGCTATGCTTCCCAGTTTGCAGTCATCTTCAAACTTTGTCAGCCATAATCCTCCTGTGTTTGCTCGTACTTCTGAAAAGTAGATACTGAACAAATGTGGGCCCAGGACTGAGCCCTGTGGGACACCACTTGTGACAGCTCTGGAGTGTGAACTGGCACCAGCAACTTTGACCCTGTGTGTTCCGTCACTTAGCCAGTTTGCAACCCATGCTGTGATGTATGGGTTCACAATTAAGCTGGTGATGTTTTCAATGATACCTGAGAGGGGTATTGTGTCGAAAGCCTTTGCCAGGTCAAGGTAGGCTGTGTGTACTGCCTTGCCCACGTCAATGGCCTGGGTGAGTGTTTTGAAAAAGTCAACCAAGTTTAAAAGGCATGATCTGCCCTTGACAAAGCCAAACTGGATTGGATCCAATGTCTGCAAGTCCCCTATGTCTTCATTTAGAATTCCCATTATGATCCTCTCCATAGCTTAGCAGAACAGGCTTGTCAAGCTGATGGGATGGTAGTTTCTGGGGTTGGTGGAGGCACCTCCTTTGTGAAGTGGGTCCACCATTGCTGTATGCCACTCCTTGGGAACATATCCTGAGGTGAGGCTAAGATTAAACAGCTGCCCTAACTGCGGGTGTAATTACTCATTGAGTTCATGGAGCACACAACTGGGGACACCATCTGGTCCCATGGATAAAGTGTTTTCTGCCTTGGATTGAGCAGTTCCCACCCCAGCAGTGGAGATGTTTGGGGGGCTACTATCCTCTGGTGTACATACCCCCCCAGTTGGTGGGAGGGGGGGAGAAATCTGCACTGAACCTGTCAGCCAGTATGTTGCCAATGTCTGTAGGTGCAGTGATATCAACATTATTCTGAACTAAGTCTGAGCATATCTGGGAGTTTCCTCCCAGGTTTCAAACATAGGTAAAAAAGGCCTCATGATTGTCCCTGGAGTCCTGAGTGGGTTTACTCTCAAAACATGCCTCGGATGATTGTATGGGGGAACCCAGTGTTTTACTCACAATGAGCAGGGTGTCTTCCCCCACGGATTACGCTCTATCTTGTAGTAGCTCCTTCCTTGTGTTGTACAGCTTGTTTATGGCTAGGGTCCACCAGACTGGATGCTTGCCTGTGGTACAAAGAGTCATTATTATTTGGGATTGCCTGAACCATGCAGTCCTGGAGGTGCTGGTAGAAGGCATTTCTAAGTGATACAGTGGCTTGGGTAATGGTGTCTGCTGGCCTGGGGGCCTTGAAAGAGACCACACCAGTCCTCAGAAATGTGAAGTCGGCATTTGAGAAGGTCTTCACTGTTTCATTTCCCATCTGGGGTGTGGGTGGGATGTGGACTCCCACTGAGAGTAGTCCATGATCTGATCTCACCAATGATGGGTATATGTCTGGTGTTGAACAGTGTGACCCCATGTTCGTGATGATGTGTTCTAGTATGTTGCCTCCACTTGAGGGGATTGGGACCAGTTGTTCCATGGCATTTCAGTGTATGAACTCTTGGAACCTTTGTGTTAGAGTGTTGTGGCATGATTAGTGATCCCAGTCTATATGTGGATAGTTGGAATCACCCAGTAGGATGGTGTTTGGAGATACATTTATCCCCTTCAGTGTTTGCAGGATAGCTGTGTGAGGTACCTGAGTTTGAGCAGGTGGCATGTAACATGCTACAAACTGCAGAGCAGTCTTGCCTACGGTCACTGGCACCTGGATGGTCTCCGATGCATCGTGTGTTTCCACCAACCATGAGGTGAGGGTGTCCTTGATGAATATGGACACCCACCATCCTTCTTGGTGTTGTCGGGATGCTGGTGCCGGAATGCATGATATGAGGTAACACCCGATAGTGCGCGAGTGCTGTCAGAAGCTGTGAACCAGGTTTCAGGCACAGCACAGACATCAATGTGCTACATACTGAGAAGGGCATAGAGTGTGTGCGGCTTGAGGTTGAGACCTTGGGCATTGAGCAGCATTACCCTTAGTGTCTTTCCTTTACTGTGTTCTAGGGTGGTAGGTGTAGAATCTGAATCTTGCATTAAAAAGGCACAATGGGGGTGGCAAGAGCATCATCTGAAATCCGGAAGCCCAGGGGTGACAGGTGCAAGCCGTCCCTTGCAAATCACCGTGGCCTGTCCAGCATGTCATCCCAGGCAGACAGACATTGGACCCCTTAGAATGAAACCATAGACTAAACAAAATACAACACTTGATCTTCTTGTCTCTTTTTATGTGGCAGCATACTTGGTGAAGGTAGGATACGGCCAAGGTCAGGGTCATACCTGCCTGGCCTACATAATCAGAGGGATCCTCTATGTCTCTTTCCATGTAGTCCAGGGAGGTACATCTCAGGTCGTTCACACCAGCATGGATTATGACTGGGTCAGACCTGTACTTGCAGTTTAGTGACCTGAGTGCTTGCATTATGTGGTGGATTCCAGTGCCCGATAGGCAGCTTACTGTGACCTCCTCTGTACCTGATCTGGTGAGTGGGACATCAGTGTGTCTGACTATGGAGTCATCTATGACAAGTGTGTCTGGCATTGTGTTTGGCCTTAAGGGCTGTGACTGTTTGGCACACCGACTCTGTGGTCAATGTGTTGCATGTGCTGTGCCCTGTGGAGGCAGTTGTGTGAGTGTCTGCTGTGGTGGCCACCGCCATTCTGGTAGACTTCTGATCAGAGCCTCCGAGAGTGTCTCTGTGTGTGTATGTGTATGATCGTAAGTTGTGACAGTGCCATGTGAGACTGGATTAAAGATGTGTGTGTGGTTACCTTCACCCTCTCTCTGGTCTTGCTAGTCCTATGTTTAGAGAGCTCAGCCTCCACTTTGGCTATATAGTTGCATCTCTCACATGTATGTGTGTTTTATGGCAGAAGAAGAGGGTTGTCAGTGTACATGAGGCAACTGTAACAGTGCCTCAATATTCCCAGGTTCACCAGCTGAGCAGGAGAGGACACTAGCAACTGATCCCTAGACATGCTAGAAGGAATAGACAAAACAATGTTGGAATACAAGGAGATATCAAGCCCCCCAAGCCACATCATACTGTTTGATTGACAATAGCTACACATACACCGGTGTTTCATAGTGTCATAGTGTACTACTAGGCTATCTGCCCTAGTGCATGTATAAACCTAGCCATAGTGATGTGGCTATTGCCACCCCTTATAGTGATAATAAGTGTACAGAATAGATTCTGAATATTGTGCCTCTGACTTAGTAGTGACACATTATGACCCCCTTACGTAATTGAATAACATGACTGTGTCTCTGTCTAGTCTGTGCCTCCGTCTCATATGCAGTTGTCCAGATGTCTCCTGAAGAGAGTCAGTGAGGGACTCTGTCAAACATGAACTGGGATACTCTGCTAGAGTGTGAGATGCCTCTGAGTTATGACTCTGTCCCTCCAGCATGTCCTATACATGTATGTGCTGAGGTTCAAATACTCAGCTCTCATGGCTCTGGTGGATTTGGATTGCTTGCAGTGGAGTATGTCCACCAAATCCTGATTGGACATGGTCTTGTATGTCAGGCATAGGTCACCTGTAAGTATGCGGTATGACACTGAACAAAGCTGGACTTCCTCTATTCTGGAAGCATATGACATGTGTTGAAGAACCCTGATCTTCATGGTAGGTACTTTTCGGGTGCAAAGGTGCAAAGGGCAGGATCTGCCCTGTACAAAGCTGAACTAAGTGGAAACAAGGGTCCGTAGGTCAGTAATGTGTCTGTGTAAGAGCTCCATGACTCCTCCCATATCTTTGCAGACAAGGCTGGTTAAGCCTGTGTGGTGGTAGTTGCCATGGTCTGTGGAGGCATCCCCCTTGTGGAGTGGGACCACTGTTGCCGTATGCCAGTGTTCAGGTACATATCCTGTAGCAAGACTAAGGTTAAATAGCAGTTGTATATATGGGTCCAGCCCCTTCTGGAGTTCACATAGCATGCAACTGGAGATACCAGCAGGTCCCATGGATGCTGTGTACTTGTCTTTGCTGAGTGTGGCTCTCACATGGACATCCAAGATGACAGTGAGGTTACATACAGCAGTGATAACTATCTTGTTTTGGGGGTGAGGGAGGGGTAAATCGCACTGAAGCTGTCCGCCGGAATGTTGCCAATATCTGTCAGGTCACTGGAATATATGTTGTTGTGTACCAACTCTGAGCATATCCGAGGGTTCACAACCAGGTGTCTGACATAACTGAAGAAAGCAGTGTGGTTACCTTCATTGTCTTTGGTGATTTATGTCCCCAAGTTGACCTTGTATGTCTTTATGAGATAATGTAGCTTTCTACTAGTGCTGATCACAGCTGTCTTCCCTTTTGGAGATGTAGCTCTGTCTTGCATTAGTAACCCTCATCTGTCATACAGTTTGTTTATGGCTGGGGTCCACCAGACAGGACACTTTCCCTTTGTGGAGAGGGTCCTGTTTTCAGTTGTGATTGTATGGTCCATGCTGTCTGACATCTAGCTAAGGGGAGGTCATTCTGGTTCTGCAGTTATCTTTCATCAGCATTAGAAATGACCACAACAGCCCCTGTGGGGTGTACCTCATGCACACACATCCAGCACCTGTAAAGTCCACAACAGTACCTCACCAGGGGTATGACAGAGCTGGAACACATGTAATGTGTAGTCTGATTAAACAGAGTGCAGCTCCACACACTGCCATGCTGTCCACCCAGATGCAAGCTGTGCCTGATGTAGAAAGCCATGTCCAAGCTGGAATCAATGCACATGCTGCACCTTGTACAATCTGAATGGCAGGGAGCTATGCACATGAGGGACCTGAACCCCAGCACTGACATATATAGGACAGGCTGTACTGCATTATCCAAAACACAGAAGCCACCCCACACATGAGTAAACTACCAGTACAGGTTGTCCATAGAGACACTGGTTGAGTCCCTCAACAGGAATCCTAATGAGTGGATGGGAGATGGGAGGTTTACCCTGGGTATCAATGTTATGTCACAGGTAGACAGAGGCACAGTATACTAAACAAGACATATGACATGTCGAACTACGCTTACAATGTGTTGATGGACAAACACATTCTCCGACTAGCATTAGGTCAAGATACCTCTTGAACACAGCCAGCAAGGTGCTCTGCCTCAAATGGACCAGGATTGTATTCCACAGCATAGGAGTCTCCGAGTGATAACTCCATCCCTCCAACATGTCCAACATACATCCCTGCTAAGGTGTAAGTCACCTGCACTAGTGGTTCAGGTGGATCTTCTGAGTCTGAGGTGGAGCATGCCCATTAATCTCTGTTTGGACATGGCCTCGCATGTCAGGCACATGTCACCTCTAAGCAGACGGTATGTGAGTGAATAGAGTGTGAGTGTCTTCAATCTGGCAGCATATGACAGCTGTTGGGGTTCCTTGATCCTTTAGGTGGGGGACAGTCAGGGTGTCTCCAACTGCTGCAGATGTTGGGTGAGATACAGCCAGAATAGGGCATTCGACTCGATCACCGGTCTGATAAGTGAAGAGTACAGGGGAACAATGACCCACTAGATCTGGATGTGAATCCCATCCTGATCAGGTGGGCAATGTAGAAGGTCTTCCTAGCCACTTTAGCAATGTGAGTCTCAGAAGAATGGCGACTGTTAACCTGGGTCCCCAGGTCCATGATAACCTCCTCTGTGCTTAGAGGATTGCCACCTATATGGTAGCTTGGGGTCACCTTGCGTTTCCTGAAGGGTATGTCTACACATGTTGTGCACTCTGACTTCAGGCCATGGCCCTGGCACCAGCTATCAGTTACTGTGAGTCCCTTCTGAAGGATATCTGTGTGTGATGCACTGTCCACTATGGTGCCCAGTGTGCAGTCATCTGCTAACATTGTCATCCAAAGTCCTCCCATGTTGGCCTGTACTTCTGGGAAGTACATGACAAACAATGGGGCCAAGGACTGAGCCCTGTGTGACACCACCTGTGACCAGCCTGGAGTCTAACATAGTGCCAGCAACTCTAACCCTGTGGGTCCTGTCCTTAAGCCAGTTTGCAACCCATCTTGTGACATATGGGTTTACATTTCAGTTGTTAGGGTTTTCCACAATACCTGAGTGGGGTATTGTGTTGAAAGTGTTTGCAAGGCCAAGGTAGGCTGTATGGACTGCCTTTCCCCAACAATGGCCTAAGTGACCAATTTGAAGATGTCAACCCAGTACAAAAGGCATGATCTGCCCCTGACCAAGCCAAAATGGGATGGGTACAATGTCTGCATGTCCCCTATATCTTTGTTTATGAGCTCAATTATGATCCTCTCCATAGATTTGCAGACTACACTTGTTAAGCTTATGGGGCAGCAATTAACAGGGTCTGTAGAGGCACTGCCTTTGTGCAGATGTGCACAACTGGACCCTAACCAGGCTGTTGTGCACACTATGGAAATGTAAAGCAGTGATAGGACTAAAGCCCAGGATACTGACCACCACAGTGAAAGTACTGAAACACTACACTAGACAGTGCTACAGTGTTAGGTCAGTATGAACAGATGTTGACAATTGTGTGCAAAGTATCCCATGCAAAACCTGCAGGCACAGTATACTCCCTGTTTTGTTCACACAAAAGCATTCGACAGTAACTACACAACATGGCACAGAACACACAACCATAAACTGCAGGTATTTGTTGAAGGTCACACTCATCCACAAATGTGATGGGCTGCAGAGTTCAACATATGTAAAGCCCACACTGGGCATGCTCACACACTTAGATAAATGAGACATCTTTCACACAACATGCCACGGGAAGGCTGAACTGGGCATGCTCACACACTTGGTCCAAATGTTACCCCTAGCAAATGTGAAAACACACCAGAGGATGCTCATCCCCCTTTCTAGACACTGATCATGTAAGCACCCTATAAGTATATTGGAGAAAAGGATTCTCTCAGTAATCCGAATAGCGCGCCGTGCTAATGTGTCCGTCTGTAGTGTCATAACATAGCTAGGTAGGGGTTTGAATCCAGCAGGTGGCAAGTGTGTGTGGAGGGGGGTAAATGTGTATGAAAGAAACATCCCTTTTGGCAACTGGGAAAACACACCACAGGATGATCATTCCACTTTCTAGACTCTGATGATGTCAGCACCCTATAAGTATATTGGAGAAAAGGATTCTTTCAGTAATCCGAATAGCGCGCCGTGCTAATGCGTCCGTCTGTAGTGTCATAACATAGTTAGGTAGGGGTTTGAATCCAGCAGGTGGCAAGTGTGTGTGAAGGGGGTAAGTAAGTGTGTATGAAAGAAACATCCCTTTTGGCAACTGGGAAAACACACCACAGGATGATCATTCCACTTTCTAAACTCTGATGATGTCAGCACCCTATAAGTATATCAGGGGAAAGGAAATTCCCCAGTAATGCAAATAGCACACTGTGCTAATGCGTCCGTCTTTAGTGTCATAACATAGTTAGATAGGGGTTTGAATCCAGCAGGTGGCAAGTGTGTGTGAAGGGGGGTAAGTAAGTGTGTATAAAAGAAACATCCCTTTTGGCAACTGGGAAAACACACCACAGGATGATCATTCCACTTTCTAGACTCTGATTATGTCAGCACCCTATAAGTATATCAGGGGAAAGGAAATTCCCCAGTAATGCAAATAGCGCGCTCTGCTAATGTGTCCGTCTCTAGTGTCATAACATAGTTAGGTAGGGGTTTGAATCCAGCAGGTGGCAAGTGTGTGTGAAGGGGGGTAAGTAAGCGTGTATGAAAGAAACATCCCTTTTGGCAACTGGGAAAACACACCACAGGATGATCATTCCACTTTCTAAACTCTGATGATGTCAGCACCCTATAAGTATATCAGGGGAAAGGAAATTCCCCAGTAATGTGAATAGCGCGATGTGCTAATACGTCCGTCTCTAGTGTCATAACATAACTAGGTAGGGGTTTGAATCCAGCAAGTGTGAAAGGGGTGTGTATGAAAAAAACATCCCTTTTGGCAACTGGGAAAACACACCACAGGATGATCATTCCACTTTCTAGACTCTGATGATGTCAGCACCCTATAAGTATATTGGAGAAAAGGATTCTCTCAGTAATCCGAATAGCACGCCATGCTAATGCGTCCGTCTGTAGTGTCATAACATAGTTAGGTAGGGGTTTGAATCCAGCAGGTGCCAAGTGTGTGTGAAGGGGGATAAGTGTGTATGAAAAAAACATCCCTTTTGGCAACTGGGAAAACACACCACAGGATGATCATTCCACTTTCTAAACTCTGATGATGTCAGCACCCTATAAGTATATCAGGGGAAAGAAAATTCCCCAGTAATGCGAATAGCGCGCTGTGCTAATGCATCCGTCTCTAGTGTCATAACATAGGTAGGTAGGGGTTTGAATCCAACAGGTGGTAACTTTGTGTGAAGGGGGGTAAGTGTGTATGATTGATATATCCCTTTTGGCAACTGTGAAAACACACTACAGGATGCACATACCCCTTTCTAAACGATATCACAATTATGTATGGCTTTTGATTACAGACATGCCATGTGTGTTGTGCACACACAGAATGCCCATGTGTGGGTTGTCCCTCACAATAATGCATGACATTGATTGATTACACACGGTTATGGCAATGAACACATGCTGTATGTGTGTGCCAAATACACATATGTACCTGTGACTTTCAATAGTTACCATGTGTGATGCCTGCCACATGTGAATACATGGTATTTGCACAGGGTAACATTATGACCGTGGTCTTCTGTGCAGATGCTGCATGTGGGATGTGTATATACAGTGTGAGATATAGATGCTATCAGCCTAGTAGTGAGGGATGCACACCTGGTCTGGGGCATAAAGTCTACATGTTGTTAATGTACAGGAGCTGCATGTTCTCACCTGTTGTGGGAGTGGTAAGACAGTATTCCATAGCAATGCAGTGACTGAATGCTAAGAACCATTCAGCTAGGGTGTTGTAGCTACACTTATTCATTAGCATTCATTAATTTGTCGGAATCCCTGGTGAGGGTCTGATGCCAACCAAGGTCAGGGGTCTACCAGCCTGTGTCACTTGCTCAGTGATCCCTTCCATGTTCCCTATCACGTATCCCAGTGAGCGACATCCCACATCAGCTGTGGTGGCATGGACAATGACTGAGTCATGTGTCCATGCATCTGACTGACTTGTATGTTGTTGTTACAGTTTGGCCATGTGTTTCCATCTCATACATGTGATGTACATCAATGGGTAGGGATAGGGTTGACTGTGTACATGTGGCAGCTGTGACATTACTACATGACACACATATTCCACAACTGTACCATAGAGGTGACTGACAACTGACCTTTGCACATGCTACCGGAGTATTGAGATTACATTGGTGATTGACAGCACATAGGGCCAATGGTGAAAAAGAGACATAGGTCCATAGGTTCGTACAGGGATATCTGCCCAGGGCATGTATCCACCTAGCCAGAATGTGCGTGCCTTTCAACATGCATTGTGAATCTGTCTTGCTATGCCCTTTTCCAAGGTTAGTATACTGTGCCTCTTTCTCACAGTGACACATAAGTGATACCCAGGGTAACCCTACAATGTCACATCCAGTCATTAATATCGCTCTTGAAGATAGTCACTGAGTCAGTCCGCCTAACCTCTATTGGGATAATAATCAGGAATGAAGGGAGCCTCTGAGTTGTGAATGTGCCCCTCCACCATGTCCTATGTATATCACTCCTGAGGTTCAAGTATTTCCAGCGTGTATCCTGGTGGGATCTGGATATTCTGAGATGCAGCATGGCCATTACGTGAGGGTATGACCTGGCCTTCTATGTCAGGCACAGATTGCCTATGAAGAGGCAGTATGTCACTGAGTAGAGCTGCTGCTACTTTAACCAGTCAGTATGTGGACTCTGTTTGAGCACTTTGATCCCCTTGTCGAGGTACATATGTGGTAGCCCCAGTTGCTGCAGGTGTCTGGTAAGGTGCATGCCGACAGGTTCATCATAGTCAATTATGGGCATGATGAGGGATAAGTAAAGGGGCACAATGTCCTCCCCTGGCCTACATGTGGATCCCATGATGATGTGGCCCATATAACATGCTTACCTAACCACTTTGTCCATGTTGTTGTCAAATGGTAGAATGCTATCAACCTGCACCCCAAGGTCCATAATTCCTTGGTCTGCACTTACTGGATTAACACATATGTGGTACATTGTGGTCACTTAGTGTTTGACAAAGGGGATGACTATACTCTTTCTGTCATTCACGTTGAGGCCATGGCTGTGGCACAAGTCGTGTGTTTGCAAGAGTCCCATTTGGAGGATGCGTGTGTTAGCTGTTGAGTTGATTATGGTGTTCGGTCTGCAGTCACCTGCGACTTGCTGAGCCACAGTACTTCCATGTTGGCCTGTACCTATGACAAATATATAATGAACATGACAGCTCCTAGGGCTGTGCCTTGTGGGACACCACTTGTACCAGGTTGGAGGCTGACATGGCTCCAGCAATTCTACCATGTGTGTTCTGCCCTTGAGCCACTGTGCAATACCCATAGTGACATAGGGGTTATTATGTACACTGGTGAGCTTCCCTAGAATGCACAAGTGGGGTATTGTATCCAAGGCTTATGCAAGGTCCAGGTAGGCTGTGTGGACCTCCTACCCTTGACAGTGGCCTTGGTGACTGTTTCAAACAAAGCAAACAGGTTTGATAGGCAGGATTTGCCATTGACAAAGCCAAACTGTGTATGGTGACATGTCTGTAGGTCCACAATATCTAGATATGTGAGGTTCATGATGATCCTTGCCATAGCTTTGCAGACAAAGCTAGTCAGACATATGGGGCGAGTAGTGTCCAGGATCCGTGACAGCACCACCTGCATGTTGAGGGACCACTGTTGCTGTATGCCACTCTCTGGCCACATATTGTGTATTAAGGCTGGGATTGAACAGTGGTGTTATGTCTGGGTGTAGCTCTTCTTGTGGTTCATGTAGGACACAGCCTGGGACACTGTCTGGTCCCATTGATGCAGTGTTTATTGCTTTGGGAAGGGCATCTCTTACCTGAGCATCTGTGATGTCAGGGGGGGAAGCACTGTGCTGCGAGACATATGTTCCCTTTTGGTGTGGTGGGGAGAGAAGGCAGCATTGAACCTGTCCACTAGGATGATGGCAATGTCTGTGTGTTTTATATTTTGTGTGACATATTGTATTACCTCTGAGCATATCTGGGTAGTACCACTCAGGTTACTAACATAACTACAGGCAGCCTTGTGATTATCCTCAGTGGCTTGTGGAATCCTCTCTCAAAGATGGCCTTAGACAATCATATGGGTGCCTGTAGTTGTCATCCAATACTCATCAGTGGTGCCTTCACATTTTGGGAGGTTGTTGTATCATGTAGTGGCGCCATCCTTCTATTGTATAGTGTGTTTATGGCTGGTGTCCGCCCAGGACATCTGCCTTTGGAGAATTGGGTCATGCTTTCATATGTGGCTTCATGATCCATGCATTCCTGAATGTGTCCACAGAATGACTCTATGCAGGTATCTGCAGTCTGGTCCATATTTTCAACAGGCCTTGGGCCTTTGAAGGTTTCCACATCATTTATGAGGGGTGTGCACTTGCTTGACATGAGCTGTTGACAGACGTGCCGCCCTCCAGACAGAGCAAGGGGAGGGTCACAGTCAGCTACCTGTTGGGACGTACCTCCCTGGACCACATGGAAAGAGACACAGAGGAGCTCTTACAGCACCCTCTCAAACTCAGGTCTCCCACACAGCCTTCATGCTGACACAGGAGAGTTTAGATTACTCTACAAACACCATCATACTGGGTGATGCCAGCTACCCAAACATAGACTGTGAACATTACACAAGCCACAATACCCAAGCTCTAAGGTTCCCATTGATCGGACATTCTTCGACTATGGAACAGGTAACCAACCTTCCCACAAGAGGGGCAGATATAGTAGAGCTGATCTTTACAAACATGAGTACAAACTGCTCACCACTGGGAGTATATCCCTCATTGTTGCAATCAAACCATATACTAATCATACTGGAGTTCTGGATCCCCCACATATGCAAACCTCCAACACATCGATGTGTGTGTGTGGGAAATGTCCCTATTAGCAACCGTGACAGTATGGTACAGGATGCAGATCCCCCTTTTGAAACAGTGATGATGTCAGGACTGTATAACTATATCACCTGTAGTAAAGTCCTCAAGTAATTTGCATAGCGCGCTCTACTAATGCGTCTTTCTTCATTGTCATAACGTAGTTAGGTAGGGGTTTGAATCCTGCAAAGGGAATGTATGTGTGTTAGTATGAGTGTGGTTTATGTGTGTGCACTATGCTGGGAGGATTAACTGCCTTTTGTCAACTTGGAGAACACACTACAGGGTGCACATCCCTCCTCCTACACACAGATGATGTCAGCACCCTCTAAGTACAGCATTAGTAAAGATTTCTCCAACTACTGCAAATAGCACACTCTGCTAATGTGTTTGTTTCTACTGTCATTGCGCAGTTAGGTATGGGTTTGAATCTTGCAAATGGAAAGTGTGTGTTTTACTGTTGGTGGGGTTAGTGTGTGTGCACAATGATGGGGTGGGATGTGGCTTTTGCCACATGGGGCTATGCACTGCAGGGTGGTCATTACCCTTAACAAGCAGTGATGTTGATAGCACCCTATACAAACAAAACTACAAAACAGAAGGTGGTGGTACTGATAACACATGTAAGGTAACACTTCTTCAAGTAATGTCCACAAAACGGAGTAGGATAATCAAACAATTCTTTTATTCTATACAGACAACATGACAACAGACAACTAACTGCCAGTACTCAGTATAGTGTTACATGCTACTGTAACACGCACATGTACCCGAACATACCTAGATAGTGTTCTGAAGCCTGAATGTGGGAAGTGTGTGGATGTGGGATGTGTCTGTGTGTGCATTTCCGTATGGGAAACATGTTTGCTGTGGCAATCAGGGTACTACAGTACCTGATGCACATTACATCTTCCAACTGATGAGGTTGCCTGAACCCTGTGAGTACAGGTAGAGAAGGGGATGCCAGTAGTAAACAACATAGTGCACTTCTGAAATGTGTACCTGTCATGTATCAACAGCTACTCATGTAGGGTGATAAATAATGGGAATGGCAGGTGAGCGTGTGCATGTGTGTGGGTAGCAGGGTGTGTATAAATGCATGTGTGACAGAACAGATACATGTAGCTGAATCTACATAACAGTACAAGATGCGCATTGCCATAGTCAATGTTAGCATGTGATGGTGTGCAGCTGGTACACTTTGTTAAGTAGTATGGGTGCAGATAACAATTGAGGACATTCATACAGTTACTGCAGCAGGACTGCTGGGATATACACACATTTATACTGCAACAGTCAACAGTTACTAACATGTTACTACTTATACACATCTATGTAGTCACCCTGTGCATCAGCAACGTGTTTACCTTTACCTGCACCGATGTTGTAGTATGCAGGAGGTGGCACAGTGTCATCATATGCACAGGGTGTGGGTTAGGTATGCCCAAGCCGGCCACTGGTAACACCAATTGACATGTGTGTGTATGTGTGTTTGTGAGGGGCAGCAGTACAGGGTGGACCGTTGTTGGTGCAGTGTGTGTGTGTATGTGTTTGCCCTAGGTGTTAGGTTTCCAGGTTTCTGCATGTGTGTAAGCACGCACACAGTCCCACATAATGGCTGCCATGTACAGGGTTTTGTGGACAGCCACAGACTGCACCTGTCAGGTCATCCAGATCAGTGTCTGTGGGCACGGACACGGTACCTGTGCCTGGCAGGGGTGCTACGGGCCGTATCCGGTACTAACCCAGACTGGGTACTGTCATCGGAAGCAGGGGTGTGTTGACTGGACACAGTTCCCTGTTGGGACTGTCCAGAGCCACGTGCACGTGGTCTCCTGGGGCGTCTGGATGACAGCACAGACCCAGCATTGCTGGGGCTGATGCTGGCACTTGAGGCGCGCGAGTGGGCCCGTTGTTGTCCGCGGCCACTGCCAGCTGGTGCTCTTGCTGGCATACGGCCACGTCGACGCCGCAAACGCACACCATCGCCCTGGCCCATGGACATCTGGTTGTGGAGCAGCTGTTCTATGCCCCCACAACGTCTGTCAACGACATCTGTGAAGTTACGGATAGCATTCGCAACATCATGCATGCCATCTGTCATGGCTATGCGACATGCTCTCAGCTCCCTCAGACCCTGTCTGGTGTACCTTTCCATACGTGCCTGTGCCTGCATGACAGTTCTAAACATAGTGGAGGTTGACATACCTCCTTGGGCACGTCGGCCAGAGGCAGTACGGCCACGGATGCCCCCACGAGAACCCATGGGCGACTGTCTGCGTGGTACCATTGGAGGCCTCTGCACATGGCTGCCTTGTGAGGATGCATGTACCACAGGTACTACATTACCCTGATCTATGCCCACTGCTGACTGTCCATCACCTAGGGACAATGGTGACAAAGGATGTAACGGCAGGATGACTGTGCGCATTGACGGGGTTGAAAGCTGTGTACTGTCAATTGGCTGACCAATGGCGGACCCAGACACACCTTCCTGCACCATTACAGACATTTCATCATCATCAGTACCTGGGGCACAAGATTCAGGTTCCCTGCTGCAGGTCACCAGAGCAGCACCAGAACCTACGGGAGGAAAACATGGAACACAGATTACAGTCTCAATACATATTTGAAAGAGATGCACTTCAATACTAATGCACACATTCAAAAATGGACACATGCACTCATGGACACTAACACACATGCACACTTGGGCACAGGCACACTTGCACACATGCACACCCCACAGTAAACACACACATCAGTACCATGTTACACTACTCAATTTACTACCTGTCAATTACAGTTATTGTGAACACAGTCACCAGCATGTCTACTACAGAGTTACACTACTCTTCCTAGTTTTATAAATTGTTTTACAGATAATTTTATAAAGACTCACCAGCATGTATGGCCTGCCTCATTGCTACATGGGAGGGACCTGGAAGTGTGAAGAGAGTAATGTCAGTGGGCACATGTGTGCCATTCATTTTGCACATGATACAGTACAGTAGTACACTAGTTCCCTTATACACATCAGCTGCACATCATGTCTGTATATATATCATGATGACAGATACATACCACATGCACACCTTATGCGTGCATGAAATAACAGCGTACAGAACAGTCATATGTACATACCAGGAGTTAACTCTAATCTCACCCTTACCTCTCTTCAAACGTCAACTCAAACTGTACTTCCAAAACCACTGGCTTTGTTCTTCTTGGAGTCCAGGCTAACGTCCCTCTTCCTACCCTCTCTTCACCTTTAACCCCTCATTGTGCATAGAAACTAGCTTCTACCCTGTTTCTTTCACCTTGATGTCCTTCTATGCTCTGACCTACTTCTCCCATCCCTCCCACCTCCTCTTGACTGTCTTCCTTCTTTTCCTCACTTCCCTTCTTGACTCCTGCCTCTTCCATATCATTGTATCTGTCATACTCCTTCTACTTCTCTACCCTTCTGAGCCCTAACTATTATGTATATGGCTTTTGCCTTATTGCATAACCATTATGCTTTAGGTAGGATTGCTTTGAAACCAACGGTACATTGTGTATGACTCTAAACTGTTTGACTTCCTTACATGTATGTTGATTTAATTAACAGGCTGGTGTACAATTCTATTATGTTGGCTGTCTGTATTGACAACTTGTCTGTCTGCCTTTATTACATTATGTGTGGAGCTTTTCTCCACAGGCCTCTACTGAAAATGAACTTATATCCAGCTAGACTATCTGGGTCAACAAATGTAAAAGTAATAACAATAAATGAATATGGCATCTTACCTGCACGCACGCTGTCTTGCTGCTGTGTGGATCCAACCTCCATCAGGATGCATGATGGTTGCTGTTGTTCTGGGGCTGGATCCACAACACTTAGCAGTAGCCCCTCCTGTCTGGTGAGGGGGGGATGTGTGGCCACCCCCCCACCTGTGGCAGCCTGTTGCCTGCGGATATCTGCAGCACGCTGGCGGACATTTCTTATCAAATCACTGCAGTGATGTCTCACCTGCTCATATGTCCTATCATGCATGCCAACATCATTTATCCTGCTAACAAGGTTTTGCCACAGTGCAGACCTCTCCTGCTGATTTTGGGTGGTGCGTGAGAACAGGATGGCATAGTCACGCACCAGGCTCTGATGGATCACGTCATCCTCTGCAGCAGAGTAGGCAGGATTCCTTTTAGGTGCCATGTCTATCTGGAAAGGTACACAAACAGGTTATCAGCATAGTATCTCAACAATACATGGTACACATTCTATACAGGGAGTGTTAACTTCTACTTATTACTGATTGGTTAAAACCTGATTACAGTGTAGCTATCATTCTATGTCATTTGTACTAAGTACTTGGCCTTCAGACCAGTTGTTTTACATTAGGGAGGTTGGTGGCAAGCACTGTGGTGGCAGGACACATATCTTTCATCCATTGAAGTTGGGAACTGCTGACTGTGGGCCCAGTGTACAAGTGTATTACTTCTGGTATGGGCAGTTGGTCTTCAGGCCAGTTATTTAACATTAACAAGGTTTGTGGTCTGCACTCGTGTGACAATAGGCTGTACTCTGCCATTCATAGCTGGGGACATCTGGTTTCAGGTTTATAGTGCCTGCATATCTGAGCTGTATCTTACTGACATTGCTACACCTTGTTTGTTGTAGCAAACACTACATCCAGGCCTCCTGCATCTACCTTTGTTTATATGCTTGTTATCTGTTAGCTTGTTATTTCACTGGTATGCTACTTCCACATAGTACACATCTTTGCAACACATCTGTGACTCACTACTGTTATCTGCATTGCTTACTGTACGTACTTCCATATTACACATGACAGCAAGTGACTGCTTGTCATTGTTGCATTTACTTCATTGTGACACATTGCACTTAGGTTACCTGGCATTTGCTCACTGACGCTTTTATATCAGTCAGCAGTTGTAGGTAATGTCAGTACACCCTCACTCCCCACTGGACCTTGTTTTCAATCATTAGTGATTACAGAGTTCACAATAGTATTCTAGCATGTCCAGAGGTCAGTTGTCAGTTCCTCCTCAGTCCAGCTGGTGAGTGTGGTACTCCAGAGACAATGTTAGAACAGATGCATGTACACAGACAACCCCCTCCTCCTAACAACAAATTCAAACTCATGTGAGTGATGCAACCATATACCAGACTGGAGGCTAGGCTCTGTCTACTCAATACCGCCATAACCAGTCACGTGGCAAAGGGGATCACTCACTACACTTCCAGTCTCACGTAGACCTACCACAACAGCGGACCTAACACATGATCACACATGATCATACTTGTAGGCTCAGACCACAGCTCTGCCTATGCAGCAGAGACCTCCTAAGCAGACATCCAGGCAACCACTACCACATAAACGAACATGTGCAACACATATCACACAAAGCCAATGTGCTGAACACTCACAGCCATTAACAGTTAACAACACACCTCATACACCTGTACTAGGTGCCTCTATCATCAGGCACACTCACATCACGTTCACCAGGCTTAACGAGGTGAGGGTCATGGTGTGCAGCCTGTCAGGCACTATGACCTGCCACATAACACAAACAGTCAGGTAACCCCAAGGCAGGTACAGGTATGACTCAGTCAATGTCCATGCTGCTGTGAATGGCCTGACACATTCCTCCCTGGACTACATGACATGAGACATTACAGAGCTCTCTGAGCACGTAGCCCGAGACAGTTTGACCCTGACCTTGAGTAGCATCCTACCCTCACCTAGAACAATGCCACAATATCAAGGCACGATGATCCCTTCCAACAATTGACTGACATACTGGTGTCATTCACAGGTGTGCCAATGCCTGCCATCTTGGGGTGGTATGCTTTGCTAGGGACAGCTTGCACCTGTCACCACAGTCCTATTGACATTTGGCGGAGCCTCCTGCTACACCCATAGTGCCTGTATTAGGCAAGGCTCATAAGGCAAACCCACATCCATTTGTATCACAAAGGATGAGGAAGTAAGAGTGATGCTACTCAACACTGGACGTCTAGACCCAAGGATGCACGCACCCAAAACCCTACCTAGCATTCTGGACATCGATATCTGTGCAGTAACATGAACCTGTTTCAGGTTTCACAGGAGCACACCAGTACTACCACGTTATAGCTGTTACCATTCTTGTCGGCCACAACACTTGAACAAGAGAGGGCGAGTATCAGTATTCAATGCAGATTCCCACGCCTCCACATTGGTGGCACAGTACAACATAGGTGTTAAGCCATTGAGTACAGAAGACGTAGTTGGGGACCTGGGGAAGAAACATGGTAGCGGTCTGTCATTTGTCTACCACATGGCCAACGTGGATTGACAGACATGTTATATAGCCCAGCTAATCATGACTGATTCACATGTATGGCAGGGGAGGTCATTGTGCCTCTGTACTCATCCATCATCAGGTCTATAATTGCGTACAATGCACCTTTTGGGATGTACCTAACCAGACACCTACAGCAACTGGTACAGGACAACAGTACATCATCAAGGGGATGCAATGGCTCACACAGATGTCATATGCTGCCCAGGTAAAGTGAATCCAGCTGGACTCAGTGGCATACTGCCTGTTCAGAGGCAATCTGTGCATGCCATATACAGCCATGTCCTACCTAGCAGTAATGAACGTGATGCACCTCAGGCAATCAGAGTCCCATACAGCCACATGCTCAGGAGAGCTGGACCTCAGCACTGGCATACATGGACATGCTGGAGGGGCATATTCCTAACCGAGAGGCTCCCTTCACTCTGTAATGAGCTCACACTACTGGTTAGGCAGAGTCCCTCATTGACTCTCTTCCATAGGAATCTGGATGAGTGGATGGAGATCATAGTTGTACCCCAGGTATCACTTCTATGTCGCTGTTAGACAGAGGCACAGTATACTAAAGTCGGACAAGGGCATAGCAGCATAACTTGTGATTGGGTGGCAAAAGACAAACACATTCTACTAGGCTTACCAATGCACTAGGGCAAATAGCCTAGTATGAACCTATGAACTGTTCATTCTCAACTGTTCGAGCTCATTACAGAGTGAAGGGAGCCTCTCAGTTAGGAATTTGCCCCTCCAGCATGTCCATGTATGTTCTATTCAGTCACTTACCGCTTGCTCAGAGGTGACCTTTGCCCAACATACAAGGCCATGTCAAACCCAGATTTGATGAATATGCTTCACCTAAAAAAATCTAGATCCATCAGAGCCACAAGGGCGGGAGACTTAAACCTCGACATGGCTATTAATAGGACATGCTGGAGGGATAGATTCATCACTCAAAGACTCCCTATGCTGTGGAACAAAATCACGGTATATGTGAGGCAGAGCACCTCGCTGGCCTTGTTCAAGAGAAATCTTGACCAATGGATGGGAGATCGCAGATATACCCCAGGGATTACCTCAGTGTCACTGTTCGACAGAGGCACAGCAAAATAATGGGTATGGTTCCCCATACTAAAGGGGGGCCACGTAAGCCACAAAACAATGGGCTAGGCTTGTAAATGCCCTCGGGCAGATAGCCTAGTATGAACCTATGAACATGTGTGTACTGCTATAGTACATCTGCCATATGTTGCATGTGTGTGTGTGTTGTGGGGGATGCACAGGTAATGGCCAGATACGTCTGCACAGGTGACACGTCTGACACATTCTGGGTGTTCATCCATACATACTGGATGTGTGCTGCCATCCAACCCTGTGATGTGGACACACATTACTCAGCCTGGATATACATATCTGAACAACACCACAAGCACAGTACACTACCTTGCTATGTATGCATGTTATTACACAGTTATTCAGTAGTTATGACAGTGATGCTATCCATGCAGCCCACTGGGCCAGTGGAAGCCACAACACACACCGCCAGCACCTTTGCATATGCTTACCACAGACATCCCACATACTGCATGTACTGTGCACACAGTTATCTAACCCAGAACAACTGCACACCACTTATTAATCCTGTCCAGTGGACTACAGATACAGGCATATTGTATAACAATAGTAGGAGGCTACTGCAGCACAGGGCAGATTCACATGACGGGAAGGCATCTGTTGTCTGCAGTGTTAAGATGCTTCACATTCACCAAATGCACAGATATTGCCAACATTGTTGCAGACAGTTTAGGTGCAGGTACCCCCCCCATTGTCCTACACACATGTTATTAGTTATCCCAGATGACTGTAACCTCCCTATCCTCTCACATGTCCAGGTGAGAGCCACCCTCATCATTGCAGAACACATATCATCACTGTTACGAAATGGTATCCCTGGATGTGTGCTACATTCACCCCTGGAGGACATAGCACCACATGACAGACTGATATTAATCCCTGGCCATACTACAGGATATGTACCTGAACAGTGCCATACATACACAGTGGTCCCACACCAATGAGGAGGAACCTCTACTGACCCTGGGAACTACTGCATCATATGCACAACTGGCCTTGTGTTCTAAGCTATGGAAGTGTTAGTTATGGCCCACACAATATTACATATGTTTATATTTCATGACTATCTACACACAACCTATCTCATGGACATACCTATAGATAGTGAACTATGATACATTTGGAGGTGTCACAGTATACACAGGATTAACCTGCTACTTTGCATTACCTGTGTTTGTGGCAGCTGTTGGTGTGTCACTGGTGCTGCTTGAAGTTTGCTGCTGCTGCTGCTGGTTTTGCTGCTGGCTGTCTTTATTTCTGTTTTGTTCTCTCTCTGTCTCTCTCTCTCTTTCTCTGTCGGTTTTGTGCAATGAATGTATTTCATGAGTGTAGTGTGGGTACTCATTGCTTTTGTAGGTATCTGCATAGGTCCATGTGATGGCCTCTGCACCAATTGTAAGGCAGCATTTGCTAATTGCATGCAGCTGGGTGTGTACTGATTGCATGTCTCACTGTGATTTCAGGACACTGCTATAAAAGGGTATGTGAGATAGGTGTTGCCCTTTCAGATTGTAGGGCGTGGACCATGCTGGTATGCTGCTGACAGTGTTTTGTGAGTGTGAAGGTTAGTACATCTACCATGCTTCATGCTGTGTTGTAGATTCAGGTTGTTGCATTTATCTTGCCTGTTCCCTATAGTGAGTGTGTATGCATACTGACACCTACAACTATATGTCATATGTATTGCTATATAAATATATATATATATCTGTGTACATATACATACTTTCATATATGTACATTAGTTGACATTATTGGGTACAAGCTAACAATTAGCAGGGCTGTTTCTGTTAACACTACACTAGTATGGGAACCCAGTAATTGGGACTATAAAAGTCTGCATGACATGCTTTGGGTAGTAGACATACTATATTGCCTTTATCTTCATTCCTTCTATTACATGTTCCACTTATTTAGCACTATATTCCTGTATGAGAGTCATGGCTTAGTGGTAGGTCATACAGACTAGTGTTACAATGGTCTTGTGGTAGGGCCTACTAGTATGCTCATATTCTGCTTTTGAGTTGAGTATAGGGCCTATCAATCAAAGTGCTGGAGGCACCTTTAAGCAGTTAAAGGCTTAGTAGGTCTCACAGGAGCCAGGCTGTGTTGCAGATTCTGGTTGCTGCATATATCTTCACTGTTTCCTGTAGTGAGTGTGTATGGCTACTGAGACCTACAACTATATTTCATATGTATTAATATATATTTATATATATGTATGTGTAGATAAACATACCTTCACATATGTACATTACCTTACGTTACTATGTACAAGCTAACAGGTAGCAGGGCTGTTTCTGTTCACACTGAACTAGTATGGGAATCCAGTAATTTGGCCATTAAAACTCTACCTGACATGCTTTGGATAGTACATCTCCTATATTGCCTTTATACTGATTCCTACTATTACATGTTATATTTATTTTAGCACTGTGCTCTTGCGAAGCAGGCATGGCTTAGTGGTAGGTCATACAGACTAATGTTACCAAGGTCCTGGGTTCGAGACTGACAGCGAGAATTTTTTTTACTTTGCAAACTTTCAAACTGAGTACAGGACTTGTCAATCAAAGTGCTGAGGCCACCTTTAAGCAGTTAGAAGGGTAAGTAGGTCACACAGGGGTCAGGCTGTGTTGCAGATTCAGGTTGCTGCAATTATGTTCACTGTTTCCTGTAGTGAGTGTGTATGGCTACTGAGACCTACGACTATATTTCATATGTATTAATATATATTTATATATATGTATGTGTAGATATACATACCTTCACATATGTACATTACCTTACATTATTATGTACAAGCTAACAGGTAGCAGGGCTGTTTCTGTTCACACTGAACTAGTATGGGAATCCAGTAATTTGGCCATTAAAACTCTACCTGACATGCTTTAGATAGTACATCTCCTATATTGCCTTTATACTGATTCCTACTATTACATGTTATATTTATTTTAGCACTGTTCTCTAGTAAAACAGGCATGGCTTAGTGGTAGGTCATACAGACTAATGTTACCAAGGTCCTGGGTTCGAGACTGACAGTGGGAATTTATTTTTCTTAGCAAACTTTCAAACTGAGTACAGGACCTGTCAATCAAAGTGCCATAAAGGCACTTTTAAGCACTTTAAACCAGGTCTGCGCTCATTTGCTGAGCTCACGATGCGCACTGGCGGTGAGCTCCGCTAACACAAGCGACACCAGCTAATTTCTTTGAAAGAAAAGAAAAAGGGGTGACAGGAAAGTGGTGAAAAGGGGTCACAAAGGGTAAGACAGTAGGGAAACAAGCGTGGGATTTGCAGGAGGGATGTAGGTAAGGCCCATAGATGCCCATGTCTTTGGCAGCAACAGCTGTGCATTTCCATGTATTTTGGTGAGACATTGGAAACCTTTCACCCCTGAGAGAGGTGTCAGGACAACATTAATAGTTGTTGTAGAGCCAATTGTAATTAACTGTTTCAATGTCAAGCAGACATGTGTGCGACATGGACAGCTATGTATGGGGTGTAATTTTTTTGTGGGTACAGAGTGCCCTTTTTTTTTTTTCAGGTGAGAGTGGTATGTCAGGTGAAGGAAGTCGGTATAGCTGGGGAGGTAGGTTGGGTAGGTTAACAGACAAGACAGACAAGACGCATACAGGGCGGTGTATGACACACGTGGGGGTTACACAATTGACGGGACGGAGGTTGGGATTTCCAAGATGCATGAGCCCACAGATGGCAACAGTGGAACTGATATCCCCACCCATAGGCAGTTGCCACTGTTCCTTCACAGCCCAGGACGGGGGCTGTGCTGGGGATGTGTAGCGCGGGCAACGGCCGGGCCGTTAGCTGTGCCACACGAGCCTCGAGCTGGCGTAGGGGCCCAAGAACAGTGTCTTGGATCTCCCTTCGCACCACAGACCGGACACCGTGGAGGGTGAGTGGTCGAACCCCTCCGCCACACTTGCAGAGGGGGCGGGCCCCATCCCTGCAGCTTCCACCCGAAGGTGGCACAGGGCCACCGGAGGAGGGTCCGGCCTGGGCACTAGTGCCAGGTGCAGTCACCAGCTGAGGTGGGAGAGGTGGGTCCGCTGGGACCTGCCTTCCCAAGCGTTCTAGGTTTGTGAGTAGTTATGTTTGTTTGGGTTAGTGGCATTGTATTCCATTCAGATTAGTTGTAACAGCATGCATTGGTATTCCCATCAAACAAACACCCAGATATTAACACCATTAAACAAGGGGCATATCAATATCACATGCATTATTTGAACAGAAATACACAGTCAAACAACATGCAGGGTTGATTAATGGCAACAGGCCATCAGATTTGCAGGTATGAACAGGGCACATGCACGAACAGACATGCATATATTTTGAAACGGACAAATGTCCATGATTAATGAAATGTTCACATACCATTATTTAGTGGGTGTTGTTATATGGAATTATAGGGTTGGGCGGAGATTGAAAGTGATGACACATTCATATGTTACACATTGATTTACATTTATAATAGGTACACAATTAAGTTGAGGCTGATGTTTCAAAATAAATTTTATTTGACTGTCAAGCTACACCTGTTACAAATACATCACTATCCTACTTATTTTGAATTTGATCAGATACATCATCCTGCTACACTTTGATGACAGGACAGGTGACAACTATGGCTGTTTAGTCTGTCAGATAATCATTCATTCTATCTGCAAATTGTTTACTGTGATCACCATATACAGCATTTGGCTAGACATTCCAGATTCTGACACACTGAAATCAGTTTGGTATATTAAGTTGTACTTCCCACATGCATTTAGTTCTGTAGAAACACACTGGGGCTAATATATTGCGGGGTTATTACTACTTTATTTATTCATACATGACCCTTTCTGTCAGTCTCACACATCCTGCAAATTCACAGTTCAGGTTGCTACTTCTAGGCTTTGTTCACATGTTAGACTAGTGGTGATTCAAACACTTTCCAACAGCCTCACTTCTGTCATGATTCAGCATTTCAATATATCTCACATGTGACTACCTCAGATTCTGAAGCTGTACTCTTGAGACTACTGCAGGTTACACTATATTTAATTAATGGTGGGACATCTGTATTACAGCACTGTTTAATTCTATCAATTATATTTCCAGTTACACTTGCATACTGATGAACTTGTTGCAGCCATACCTGCAGACTTTCAAATCTTGCTTGCACATTATATTACTTTTAATCAATACACTGCAGTGTTCTGATACATGCTACAGTATAATATTTATTTACAAGTACTGGGTGGGGTTACTAACCTGCGGTGGCGCATCCGCACCAGCCTACGGGCATGCATCTCGTGATTCATAGAGCGGACACCTGCAGCTGTAATCTGAAAGAAGTAATATTGGACTACACATCTCCATGGTATCAGCTAGTTGAAATCCTTACATACATAAGTAAAATGGGGCGTTGGGCATATCCCGGGCCTCCTGGATCCATTCGGACAACTGGTCTTGCTTGCGTCACTTCAAGTCCGCATGGTGGTGACGGACCTGCTCACCAGTGCGTGGAATGCCAGTAGCACTGGTCAGATCACGAGCCAACTGGTCCCATGCCTCTGCCCTATATGCTCCCCATGAGACCTGGCCCTGCATGAGTTGGGCCTCGTGATGATGGACAAGGAGCCAGACCATGTATCTGGACTCCTCAATGCCCCAACGCTGTGCTCGAAAGCAATGTCCCTCACCTACTCCACTCATTCTGACTGCAGCTCTGATCTACAATCGTTTCTGCTGTGTATTCCCGCCTATGGGGCTTATATATGCCGATTTTCCCGCACATTTCTCTGATTGGCCGTTTTGGAATTGTATCTACTTCACTGAAAATGCTTTATCATGCTCCATTCTGGATTTTATCCCATATATATGCTATTTCTGCATTTCTAGGTATTGCTGTCATGGCTTAGTGGTTTAGTACCTTGACTCTAGTGCATGGTATCCTGGGTTCGAATCTGGCAACTGATTTTTGATTTTCCTGACAGAAATGAGTTGAGACCTGTCAATCAAACATGCCAAAAGCACTTTTAAGCATTTAAAACCAGGTCTGCGCTCGTTTGCGGAGCTACGCATGGCACTGGCAGTTAGCTTGTGGGGCGCGCAATCGGTGTGCGCTGGGATAAACCTTAATTGGCTAGTGACACACATGTTCAGCTAAGCACAGCTAGTTGCAAACAGTTTCAGTCTGTTAAACCGATGCCTAGCAACAGGCACACAGTTTGCAGCTTTTTAAACACTACTCAGCTACGGGCACTCCGTCTCACAGCAGCTTAGCTATCAGTACATTTCTGACTATTTTTGTTATTGTGTTACTTCAGAATATATGCTCCGTTTCATTCCATTTTACAAAAGGGAATACATTTACATTTGTACAATACTGTCAGGGGGCTTTTTAGTGCTTATTTACAAAAAAAAAAAAAAAAGGTTGTTGTGGGGGCTCGAACCCTGCCTGCCTACTCTTAGGCTGGCAACTCTACCACTAAGCTATTACTTCTTGGCTTACTTTGCATATTTAGTTCTTATATCCTTTTCCACTGATTGCTAACTGTGATTGCGCTATTAGCACACCCAGCGCTGCGACACACAGTAGCAAACATTTACGGGGTTTAAAAAAAAAAAAGGTTTTAATTTAATTTTATTACATCTCTTCACTTTATACAGTGATGGTCTATCGGGGCATGTGTTGTGTAGTGTGTTTATGCACATTTCCATGGCCTCTCTCGTGGCTGTTTACTTTCAGCCATTCTAGTCTTCCGGGGGCGTGTCCGCTTGCAGGGCTTAGCCTACTGACACGCCCCCTACTCTCTTACATGGACCTCTAAAAGAGTTACTAGTGTGATTCAGCATGCCTCATGCACCTCATGCATATGCATGACATGCTGACATCACACAGTTTCACTGCAGCCTCCGTGTAAGAGTTATAACTCTTACACGGAGGCTTCCTGAATTTGGCCCTTCATCAATAAGGGTGAATATGTTAAATAACTGTGTGCTATAATCTTTTACTGACGTTTTATATATGATACATCCTACTTTACTATGATTGAATTGCTTGTCATAATTGCTTATACAATAAGTAGACATTTATATTGTATTAGAATTCTATCTAATCTACAATAGTACTATAGCTGTTCAAAATAATATAAATATTGATTATTCTTATTACAAATATTCTCCATATGATAATTCAATTTATGGTGTTCAGATGTTCTGGATTGTCAAGGTATGAGTGATAATCTGATGGATTTAGATTTATCCATCAGATTAGGAATGATTTTCATTCCATGGCTAGTGTGGATCTTAGTTTTGTTAACATTTATTAATTTAAATGTATTTCACAAAAACATTTTTACTATGCCTGGCCAAAACATTATGGTAAAGACTCAAAGTATAAAACTGATAATTTCCTTTAAAAGCTCAAACATATACTTTATAGTTATCAGAGGAAAATGTTTATTAGTCACAATAAAACAAAAAATACATAGTCTAAATAACCTAAGATGGATTTAACTTTATTATCTTTAAATACCAATGGCTTAAACAATCCTAGCAAGAGATCAAATCTACTGAAATATTTAAAACTGAATGAAGCACAAATTGTCTTCCTTCAAGAAACTCATTTCAAAACAAATGACAAGTACAAATGGAATCCTAAGGAATATACATTCTAAAGACATGCTTCTGGAGCATTTCTCCCCAGGCCTCCGCTGAAAATAGAATCTGTGGAACCTAGTCGGACTTTCCCGGTCAACAAATGTTAAATAAATAAACAAATAAATAAATAAATATGATATTGGAGCAATCCACTTATAAGACAAAGACAAAAGGGGTAACAATTTTATGGAAAACAAATGTGATTAACCCGGAAATCATTTATAAGTGTGAAGATAAAGAAGGCATTATGGCATTAGTTAAATATAATAACAGACTATGTACCCTAGCCAATCTATACTGGTTCCAAGGCATTGGATCAGGAACTGTTAAAAAAACACTTGGATTTCATTTCCAATAATTATAAAAGCAACTTAATATTAGGAGGAGATTTTAACTGTATATTTGATATTTCTGAAACTACAAATAAAAGACTGCTGCATAAATCTGCTGTATCAAAAGCTTTAAACAAGGGGTAGAATCATTTCATCTTGTAGATACTTTCAAATTTAAAGATAAATCTTTGTTGTTTTCCCATCAAGATCATAGATTTGGTACCCAAACTAGAATAGATAAACTATTTGCTGCCCATGACTTACACTCTAAAATCATTAATTTCTCAATCACTCCCTGCCCCTTTTCAGACCAAAATTCATTGATACTAAAAATTTAAAATGGGTACAAACCATTAATCTTTAACTCCAGAATTCCAGAATATATAACTAAAATTAAACAGTTCAAACCCTGGTTATTATCTGAATTACAGTTCTTCTTAGATATTAATTACACTACAGAGATGAATAAAAAATGATATTGGACTCATTAAAAGCTTACATATATGGTAAACCCCTAACATGGTATAAAAAAAAAATCAGAGAATGGGATTCTGAATTATTAGAGCTACAATCCAAACTTTTGTCAGTAAAAGCTGTAAAAATCAAAATCATTTGGAGATGAAAAAGAAAGTAGAAGTATTAAACAATAAATACAATGAAATTCTAACACATAAAACTTGTTTAGCTTTAGAAAAACTAAAAATTAATACCTTGGCCACGTCTCCCAAATATCTACATAATTTATCCACAAGAATCAAAATACAATCAAAAGCTAATAACATTAAAAGTATCTTCCATGAAAAGAAAGGGAAAATGTCTAGGACAGGTAGCCGCGTGATGCACGGTACTGTGTGCAACCGTCCCTGTGACTGCCGCAGTATGTGTATCTGTGCGGTGAGGGTGCCGTGTGTCTCGCTGTGCGAGTGTAATGTGTGTGCCACTGTAAAATGTGTATGTTGGTGCCATGTGACAGGCAGAGTGGAATAACATGTGTAGGCATACAGTATAGTAACCTCAGGCGTATGTACACCAGTACTCCCAAAGTAGTACTGAGAGCCCCTCCCTGGCTAGGTGTGTGGTGACGTATAACGATGCAAAGTGTAAATGTCCCAGAATGTACCACAGGAATATACCACACATGAAATGGAAAGGACGTATGTACAAATCATGACCGTATGTATGACACCGACATGCTAATTGCAAAATGATACGTCGGCAAAGTTACACAGCAATAGGTATGTACCGCGGAAATACGCATGTGCTACCCCGGTACTGATCGTGGCCACGTATCGGCCCGTAAACACCGCTGTGTGTTCTACAAGTGTCAAACAAGCAATCGCCACCAGAATAGGTGGCAACCACTAGCAAACAGGCTTTCCCAAGTACAGGACCACAATGACTGTAAATATCCGGGACAGAATGACAAGGGATAGTCGTCACGTACAAACAACCGCAGATATACCACCGATGTGATGGAGGAATACATGCAGGAAGCACACACGCAGGCGATACCAACACCACATGACAACAACACAACCTACACTCCTAGAACAACAGACAAGTAACTGTCAGCTCCACAGGCAGGGATGGAGCACACAGACAAGCATACCGTGTATGTAGAGATGCATGGCCCACAACCCGTATCTGTCACCTACAACCTCCGATATTCCCCATCGCACATATCAAAGGGATACAAGCCGTAATAGCAGCACAAACATACAGGCAGTCAATGACAGCTGCATAACCGCAACATCTCACGTGGGAAACACTATCAACAGTGGATGCATACCTGCATCCGTTGTTTAAAGGAATACAACAGCTATGTTACACATCCGAATGCAAAACGCCATCAACAGATGCCGTCAGGACAGGGACACCCACATGTCGAACATAATACCATACCCAACACACACAACCCACGGCTAACACCACTGCAAAATGTACCTGATGCCACACATAGCGGCTGCAGTTACACATAACATAACACAATACAGACCATCTCCACGAAGGTAGGGCAAATAGCCAACGCCCAGGTGAGGAATGCAACCATGCCCTAGTTACGACGCGTAATGTACGAATGGAGTAGATGCACAGGTGATATGCGCACAAGTACACACTGAAGAACAGCTATTAGTGTGATGAACCCACATGTTGCAGGTAACGACAGATATAAGGATGACTCCCAGGATATTCAAACCGTATGCTCATACCGAACTACCACTCCAAAACGGATAGAGTGAGAAAACGGAATAGCGATACACGCAATGAAAAACGGAAGGAAACACAGACAAGGTATGTAGAACCCACGATATGTACGGGTGTGTAACGCATGATGTGTATGACGAAGCAGTACTGTATGTGAATGGTGTTTGTAAGTAAGGATACCTGTCCATAATGCAGAGAGTGGTGAAAGGTGGTTATGTAGTGCTATCCTGCTGAGCATACCAACGACTGTGGACACCGTGTGCACAGCAGTGGGACATCATGTACACAGCCGGGATAACACAAGGGCTGCCACAGGGGGGCATAACACAGAACAATGCCACACCACACGCCGATGCTGGCAGTGGATGTCCAACAAGGAAGTGCCATAGCAGGGGATAGGACATGTATGTATACTGTCACAGCACACATGTGTATGGGCATATACCGTCGATGTCATACGTAATGCGACGACGTCGTATGCCTTGCAGTAGGGGATACTATGTCAACTATGTGTAATGTAAAGCTGTCATGGTGGATATGACAGACATCATACACAGTATCACAGGCATATCATGCATAATGGAGTTATGGCCTATTGGTATGTACAACAACAGGATAGTATGGCCTGTACAATGGGACAGAGTAGTAGCATAATAGCCATCCGAAATGGAAGGAACACCAAGTAACCATGGCCAAACGATCTGTAGCAGGTGCAATGTGGGCAACAATGAAGTCCGGCAGGTCCATGTGTAAACACATGTGCAGTGTACACAGTAGTGTCACCTCCCCATGGTAGTGTCCAGTGAACAGCAGAGGTGGGTGTCAACTGCATGTCTACACAGTACTGCTGCTGTGGTGGTACCATGACTACATGTCACTCAAACAGCAAGGGAGCTATCACATGAACAGTGCCACTGTGTGTCCCTGTGGGATGTGCACAGGACCTATGTTCCACAGCATGGTGTGTGTTGAGTCTGCGAAGTAACACAGAAGCCCAGCCCATGCAATGTGGCATGGGGCACATATCCAGAGTGCCCCATTCACACTCCCCCGAAATTTGTTATGAGTACTACATGCATCAGTAATGGGGACATGGTCCATGTCAGAGCAGAAGACCCCCCTGTTTTGTGGTATGCAGATGTGTACAGATGTGTTTCCCGCTCACCGCATATGTAAACTGTCTGAGCCTGGTACATCATGGCATGATAATGCGGCCATGTAAAGTAAAGCCATTGTGGAAGGTACACCAAATGTGGTATTGAAACCCCTCCCCCGTGTGTGTATGCCACAGGTACAAGGCACCTATGTACCAGCAGCACACAGTACAGATGGTTCCCCCAGATGTGTACCATGCCACAGTGGAATATGGAACCACAGCACCATGTGGGGCATGTGTGTACAGCAACCATGTACAATGTGATATGCGGGACAGTATCCATGTGATACTCAGTGGATGAATGTTTTTATGCAAAGGTGATGTGCCCCCATTTTTAATCCTGATGCATGAAAAATGATGTATCTGACAACACCTTGGTTGTTATCAGTATGAGCTGGTGGAGCTATAAGGGTGCCAGGTATGTAGATGGGGGATATCTAGGCATGGACAGTACTCTGTGACAGCATGTTGTGTATGTAGCAAATAGTGAACATGAGGGCCCCATGACTGAGGACTGTGTAATGCCACATGTACCTGACATGTAGTAGGTAGCATGATATGCTTGCACCACTGTTTTCCTGTCCAGGAGTCATATAGCCTAACTTCCTCAGACACAGGGTATGTTGTGATGGTGGATGTGTACTTTGGCAATACCTGTATGTGGAATGGTGCTGAAGGGCAATGTGAGGACAATTTTGATCTGTTGCCCTCTGTACCACACCAACCACCCATGCAATGGTATGACAGGTGGCCAGCATGTGGTGGCTGCTGGCCCCAGAAGCCCAACAAGGGTGCCAGTAAAGGCATGGAGGCATCAATGAGGGGTGAAGCACGTTTGGGGGGATGTGCCCCAGTGCCATACTGAATGGCCCAGTCATGTGTGTACAAAAGCAGTCCCAGTGCAATGCAGTGCCACCCATGTGTAGGGGTAGATGCAGGGGGTCAAAGGGACACAATGTCCGACAACAGGCTAGCAGTAATTCAGTGGGCTGGTGTGGAGACACATACCAAACAGGTTGGGACATAACAGCTAGGGGGATCGGAAGGTGACATTGGGACAGTGTCTTTGGACAAACGTGTGCATGGCAGTACCATGTATGTGTCCACAGGGACACTGATGTCCATGTATGGATTGAACCCTGTAGTGAGTGAGGGGTATTGTTGGTAGGTAAACCCTTGCCTGGCATGTTGCCAACATCATCTCAGTCTGCAATGCCTGGGGGACTGTTGCGCATAATTTGGGTGTAGCCAAACAACACAGACATACCACCACACTGCCTGAGGCCCACACTGCAATGTCGGCAGTCATGTGGGAGCTAGCCTTGGAGCATGTGATGGCCCCGAGGGCCCCCCATGGCTGTCAAGTGATGCACCCCACATGTGAATATACCCACTTTCAACAGCCTGCACATGTGCCCATACAGCAAAGTGCATGGAACATGACCACCACCCATCTGTGAAAAGGCCAGGCCATGTCTCTGTGTGGAATAGCATGGTCCCCCATTGGGAAAGCTGAAGTGCACTGTGATATGTGTCAGCATAGTTTGTACACTGTCCATCTGCTGGGGTGCCACCAAAAAACCCCCGTCAGCAGCGCAGTAGTACCCGTAGAACACATGTACCATGATTTCGATGGGTGTGTTCCAGGGTGTGGCTAGCAGGGCCCTGAAGCATATATGTTCATCTACCAAAGGGGATAACCCCAGGTAACACACCCGACACATGGAGGTATTGTGCATGCTGAGGGTAGTGTAGGTATGGTATGTGTTGTGTAATGTGTCACCCAGCTAGGTGGAGTGCACCCCCAAGCATGTGGGGTACAGGGGTGTCCTTTCTAGGGAAGTGTGGGTTGCTGTCAGAAATGGCGGGCAGCTGTCCAGGCCCAATGTACAGTATGACAACACAGACAGCATGTAACCTGTGGTGTACAGTGTAAGCTCTGTTGTGTGTTACAATGTGTCTGGGTCAAAACATGGGTATCTGAACATGGAGCACCAAATATTGTTTTGAAATATCCAGTATGTGTGAAAAACATTGTGTGATGTGGAACCCTCACCTGTGTGTGTTGCAGTCCAGGTATGTGCCTGGGAGGTATGACCCGTGTACAATCTGATTTGCAGGTGTGCTGTGCAGAGCATGGAGGCAGGTCCCAGGCACTGCAGATAAAGGGAGGTGCACTTGTGTGTGCCTTGCTTGTGTGCAGCACAGTGGAAGGTGCAAGCATTGTCCCACATAAAATGCCATGCCTGCCTGTTACAGCCCTGCTGGAGACATTTGTGACACCGCACAGAAGTATAGCATGTGAAGATGTACATGTGTCCCACAGGCAGATGTCCGCGGTCATGTGTGCCAGCAGTGTGGTGGACTGTCATAGTGGTCAGATACCACATGCCTGTATAAGTACAGTATGAGCATAGTCAACAGTTGCAGTGACAGAGTAGGAAATGTACAGTGTCCCTGTGCAGACCACTGCCTCTGTACACCTGGCTAGACACACCCAGGGGGTGAATATACCAGTGAGCCATCACATGTCCCAGTCCCGTGCCTGTATTGCCATCACGGGGGGTCACAATAACATGGGTATGACAGACATGTTGTACCAGGTGATGTGTCATGTGTGCATATGTTGAGTTGCACAGCCGTTCACATCCGCAACATATCAGTGCATGATGCCTGTAACATGATGTGGGAACTGCACTGTGATCCACAACAGGGTCATCTGAGACAGGTGTGTTGTGAATGGTGTAACCCATGTTCCAGGGATATACACGGGTGCTGTTGGCTGCCATGCGGGGGGCCACCAGTGGTGCCTGCAGTGGTCATACAGACATACTGCAAAATTGTTCTGGGGAATGTCCATTGTTGTGGATGATGTTTTACTACGTGAAGGTAGGTGTGTGTTGTGAATGTTACCCATCCAGATGTGACCATCGGGGTCATGGTTGTCGACAGCACACCCCCATCCACAGCTGTCAGAACCCTGTCCCCAGAAGGGGTTTCAGCCACCCTCGTACTGTGTGACCTATGTGCAGATGGGGGAACACCTCCCTGGCCCTAACAGTGTCATTTATGAAGGCTATGTGATGGCTGGAATCGCGATAATGTATAATGCTGGTATCCCAATGAAGTACATGGAATCACAAAAGCCCTGGCGGCGTAAACCATGTACAACAATGACTGTGTGACAGACACAAACAATGCGGACATGTTGAACATGCACCCCTGAGAACACCAAATGAGGTATGTTGCACATATCGATGTACAACTGTCACTATGGCCATAGCATGGATGCAGACCCTATCCCCCCAGGCAGTACCCGCCATGTAGGTAGGGGCATTGCATTTCATGTGACAGTTGCTGTACCGCCACATGTCTGCATATTTATGTAGGGGAGCAGTGGTCGTGACTGTTTGGGCATGCCTGCAAAGACCATGTCCCACAGGATATGTGTTGTGTGTACAACAAGTGTTGTACCCTCATCAAGCTGTGGGTATGGCTGCCAGTGTACCTGTGTGACATGTTCTGCAATGGGTGCAAAGGGACGCAGTAGTGCATTGAATGCGCACATGCCCCCCACAGGGGCTTAGCCTGAACATACTATACAAAGAGGGGGTTGGATCATAGCAACCCACAAAGGAGATGGGGGGGGTGGCAAACTACCACCTGTTGGGGGGTGTGCATGTTTATGACACATTAGCACCAAAACTAGCAGTAACAGTACAGGGTGGCATGCATATATGTTCACAATACCCTGTGTGTCCCACCACTGGCCCATGGACAGACAGACACCAACACAATGTGCAGAATTTACATGTGCACAGCAATCACTGTGGCTACTGTAGAACAGGCTTACTGTGTAGACATGTGCACAGAAGGTCTGTGCCAGCCCATCAAACACGTATGTAACCCCACCATTAGTAGCCCATGCCACAGACAGATGTTGCATCTGTGTTTAGGGGAATGTCCCCGGCCTAGCAGTATAGCTGTGTCAGTGTTGGGAAAAACATACTGAATGGGTGTGTGTGTGAGGTGTGGCATCTGTATGGTCCCATGGATGATACCATCAGGTGCTATGTGAACATCCCTGTCCCCATACATGGATACCTATGCTGTGAACACCACTCCCGTGGGAGGGATGGCGCTTTTGGTGCACCAGCTGACATGGGGGGGCAGCAGGCACTGGATGTAGACATATGTGGTACCCATGTCCCCGGCAACCATCCATGTGCCCGGGGTAGCAGTGTGTGGGCACATACAGCACTGTGTTGAACAATATCACAGCACATAGCACCTGTCAGGGTTTTGTATGCATGGATGTGCGATACCTGCATGCACCATACACACCCCCCCAAAGCGTGCAGCCTACCCAAAAGGGCCCTTGTCCACACCATGATGATAGACATGTGTAATGTCCATATACACACAGCAATGACATATGGAATGGACAGCCACCCTGCCAATATCAGTACCCCCCAGGTGGGACACATCCCTGTGCCATGTATGTGACATACCCTGCCATACCATGCAGCCCTGCCCAGCAAGGCTGCACATGCTATCACAGTCCTACATGGTGCGATGGACAAATGGCACTTGCACTATCAACCGTCCACAGCAGTAATGTGGCACTGATGCACCCTGTGGTGTCACAGGTGCTGTGTGTTGGTGTGAACAACGTGCGTGCGCACATGCTATGCATGACCTTTCCTGCTAATGTCACATGGTTACACAATGTCCCATGTGTATCACATGTGCAATACAGGTGAGCCGTGGCAGGTTGGCCAACACCCGTACAGTGCTGTGTACATGGCACAACACATGCATGTACAGGTGTCCATGTGTATGTGTGCAGTGCCACCGCTGACATTCATAATGGCCGTGTGCGTGATGCCTAGTGACATATACACAGCATCCAGGTGAACAGTAGAACTGTTGTCACATTGGGACACGTGCCAACTGGTATGAACACAGGTGCAGGCAGGTACACATGTCCACAGCAGGCTACCATCAACATGGTGTGTGTACAGTGTGATGAGTTGACACACAGATATGATATGAAACCCACTGCTTAATGGTGTGACGGCAACACGTCAGCTGTGTCACTGCCATGATGCATCGCAGAGATCACTGTGCAGATGTTGTACATGTCATAGCAATGTATGTCCAGCAGTATGCCAGTACATCAGTGTAAATGTGACCTGTCACCATCATTATGTCTTACAGATAATGCCACGTTCCCGTCTGCCAGCCTTCAGCCGCCAGGAGGATGACGTGATTATACCGTTGCTCCACGACAACTACGAGCTACTATTCAGCCATGTGCCACAACAAGCACAGCAGCGGGACGACGTGTGGCAGGATATGCGCAGGAGGGTGAACAACATGGGTGGCAACAACCGCACCTACCAGCAGATCCGCCGACACTGCACAGACCTATCGCGCAAAACAGCGTGCCACCGCAATCGCCAGACAACAAGGTGGGACAGGTGGTGGCCACCAACCCAGCACCACACACACACGGAGGAGCTCCTGGCCAGTCTGGGGACACCCAGGGAACAACATGCAGAAATACTTGCTGCCATCGTGGAGGTGGGTGTCTCCCAACCAATGAGCCTGGAGCTGCCTGGTAAGTCAGTCTTGCATGTGTGTATGATAACTGACGTAGGTGTGGGTGTCATAGTACACCACATAATGTACCAACACATGCCAGGTATATGGCCACACAAGCTGCATACTACAGTATGCTACGTTGTGTTTGCAGACATGTGCATAACACATGCTACCACACAGGTACATGATGTGACATGCACAGTGCTTACTGTGGCTACAGTAATGGATAATGTGTATACTGTTGTGTTGCCCCTATACAGGTACATCTGGCGTGTCGCACAGCCATGGGTCCGTCGCAGGTGAGACTGTTGCTAGTAATAGGCATGTTACAGTGTATAGATATTCCCCATGTGTCCAGGTATGACATGCACACCTGGGTCTGCTCCAGTCACGGTATACAGGTTGCACCACCCGACACACACGCTACCCATGTACAGTAGATACAACCGTTAGTATACACCGGCATGACACCACATAACCCATTAGTGTTATATGTGCAGTCAGCTATGCAGACAATGGTGGAGGTGTACTACAATGGCTGCATGTGTAGTATGCATCAGAATGCCGTTGCGGTACGCACACAGTACCACATAGTGAGCTGTGATCTGGCCAGCACACAGGTGTTACCAATGTGACCTATGCCCCTGCATTTTGTGCACACGTTGTGACATGGCACATGACATGTCCCATGCGTGGTGTTCTGTCTGCAACAATTGTCACACCATGACATGACCTATGGCGACATAGCAGACATCCACAATGTCTGCATAGCCTTCGGATTGTGACACCTCAGACCAGTATGGGTGTATGTCACATGGGCACCACAGGGATGTGTACACGATGCCCACCACACAATTGTCCATGACCCAGTCAAACATGGCCATGGGTGATACCCACAGGCATGTTGCCACACAGTACATATGCAGTGGGTAGTCACCGTTGCACCCTTTCCACACATAGTGCGATCATAGCTGTAGTGGACCCCCTGTACATCTGATGTGGTACACCAGACAAATGAAATGCCTGTCTGCAGCCACTGGAGGTGCCACCAATGTCTACCATATCGTGCTGTGGAACAGCATGACTGTGTTAAACATGGCAATGCAATGCGTCCAGTTACGCATCGCACAGAAACATACCTGTGTCTTGCTGCCATGCAGTGGCACAGTGCCCGTACTCCCACTGTACAGCTATGTACACAGCTCACACCAACCACCCCCAAGACATCCTTGTTACATGCATTCTATCTGTAGCCTGTACACATAACACTGCACTGTGACGTCCAGTTTGATGTGGTGCATGTGGTGGGACACCATTGTCACATGTCCACATTTTTCGAAATGTTGGGGGGTACATGACAAAGTGCGCCAGCCATGTGTACTGTTAACCCCTGTGGCCACGGTGTATCACGGTGATGCATGCAAACTACCATGAATGTGTGTACTGCATGCCTACTGAAATGACACCTGCTTGATGTAGTGTGCACCCCAGGGCAGTATGCATACCCACTATTAATGTCTGGCCTGCATTCACTGGCTGTGGTGTGGGAATGCTGCATGCCATCTGCAATATCACATGCATGATGTGTCTGCATGTGTGTGTGTCTGGTGTGTGTGTGTGTGTTTTGTGTGTGTGTGTGTTTTGTGTGTTCTGGTGTGTGTGTGTGTCGGGTGTGTGTCTGTGTGTGTAATGTATCTTACAGTATGTCTTTGTATTCACAGGTGCTGTAGGTGCGTTCCCTCCTGCGGTCCATCTGATGCTAGTGTCCCCACAGATACTAGGGTGATGACCATATGCATGAGGCACAGGCAGGGTCACCGGGCAGAAGCTGTGCCATTGTTTAACATCCCACCTATGTCCCTTCATCTCCCCGGTTCAGATGCCGAAAATACCACATCACCGTTGCCCATAGAGGAAGGACAGTCAGCGCTGTTGGCATTGAGCAGGAATGTGTGGTGGCTCAGAAGGGGGGGTACACACCATGTTGCCAGTGTAATGACTGGTGAGGGCCACACAGGCATGTGGCTGGTGCTGCTCGTGGGAGCTCTGGTAGACATGCACCTCGTACGGGGTGCAGCAGCTGGTATCACCAGACGCATGTTCCAGACTGTAATGGCGGCACAGGCACGCTAAACGGCAGAACCAAGAAGGGCAGAGGCTGCAGGGGGCCCCAATCCGTTCCTAAATGAGAACATCCAGTCATTGGTGAATGCTCAACAGCAGCTTGCCGATGTTCTGGATAGGAGATTGGTGAGATGGTTGGAATCCTCGACCGAGGCATGTCAATCCAGCGTGAGCTGTCTGTGCTGGAACACCTGGTGGGGGTGAGGCATAGGACCGGGGCCCAAAGGCCAGCAACCCACCTAGTGCAGGTGGGCGTGTGCCCACTCATGCCCACTCACACAGTGCTGGTAGCAGCAGCAGTGCAGCTGGTGCTACACCAACCACACCAGGACACAGCAGGCCCGTGGATGTGGCCCTGGCGGTCCCAGCATGGACACGGTTCCAGCGGACATGTGCCCGGAGTGGCCACTCCATACCTCCACCCGGTAGTGCACGTGCGACGCCAGGCAGGCAGGGGCCCCACGACACAGTGAGGGCCCCTGCACTGTACAGTCTGGGGCTGCCAAATATACCCGTGTAGGCATCACAGATGGCTGAACTGTGTACACACATACCCACACACAGCAGACACAACTGTAGGCTCCACCACATCACATGCATTCTGCACCGTCATGCCCAGTAAACGCACCCTCCCTTACACGCACACATGATCTCATCCACTCGTACACCCTGTGCCCCTGGGACACCTATCACCGTGTGCATATGATGAAGCCTCTGCCCCAGCACTGTCATCCACACCATCGGTGCGGGTTTTGCAAATATATTCTGATGCAGAGGGTGGACAAGATAGTGAGAGGTGTATGTGATACCTGTGTCCGCATAGTCCGTGATGTGTATGTTGCAGTGGTTGTGTATGACAGGTGACAGGTGCGTATGTGACGTGGGTTGTGTACCGACATCATGCAGTAGACATACCATGTAGTGCAGGTGCAGCATACATTGATCTGTGTACACGGTATGCGTGGCGGTTTCATGTGTAGCACCATGTTGGTTCTGTTAACCTGTATGCCAAATATGGTGTACTTGCATGTGCCTACTGGGAGCACTGTTATCAGTCCCCCACGTGTAGCTGTGGGTTACCCACAGGCACATCTGGCAATATCAGCATACCACAGGTACCCGCAACCTGCATGGACCCCTACATAGGTACATAGGGCATAGGTACATACCGGGCTATGTGCCCTACGGCATGTGTAAGCCTAGTCAGAGTGTGTGTGGCTTTCACCAGCCGTTAGGATGGGGATACTACATCCATGGGCCCGCTGTCCCTCTGACCAGCAGTGACACAGAGATGATGCCTGGGCATACCTACGATCACACATCCCACGCAGGATTACTCTTGGACAAAGTCAGTCAGGGCTCTGCTTCACATGGCTGGCTTTTTCCCTGTTGTAGGGGTCTCTGGGGGATGACCCTGTCCCCAGCACATCCTGTTTATGTCCGTGTTGAGGTTTCTGTCAGTTGCTTCTGTGCCCGTGTTTGTTTGGAGCCTAGGAGGTGGAACATGTCCATGTCACCCAGGTTGGACATGGCCTGTATGTCAGGCACAGATCACCACAGAGCAGCGGGGTGAGAAGGTATAACCCGGGGTCCCTCGGTCGGGCAGCGTGTGACAAAGTCTCAGCACCTTTATCCCTGTGTTGTGGAACATTTGAGGTCCTTCCGAGTGCTGCAGGTGTCAGGTTAGGTACATTCCAAATGTGGCGTTTGCAATCATTGGTCTGATGTGTGAAGGTACAGGGGGTTCTTGACATATGTCTCAGCACCTTTATCCCTGTGTTGTGGAGGTCCTTTCTGCAGGTGTCAGGTTAGGCACCAAAATGGCAATCATTGGTCTGATGTGTGGGGTGTACAATGAGATGTGGATGTGCCCCTTTATGACCAGGTGGGCACAGTGGAATGTCTTCCCAACCACATTGGCAATGTGAGTGTGAGAGGTTACCGACATTTTGGGACCCATGTCCCCACGCCACCATGTTTGATGGATTACCACCTATATGGTAAGTCGGGTGAAATGTCTTTCCCAAAAGGGGGGTCTTTCCTTCCCCGGCATGTAGCATCAGGCCATGGCTCTGGCACCAGTTATCCATTTCTATGGGCCCCAGGTGGATGTCCGTGTCTGATGGGGTGTTGAGTATGGTGGCCGTGTGCAGTCATCTGCATACCTTGTCTGCCACAATCCCCTATGTTTGCATGCACATTGGAAAGTTGAATGCCGAACAGGAGGGGCCCAGGACTGAGCCCTGTGGGCCACCACTGGCCAGCTTGGAGTCTGACATGGCACCAGGAACACAAACCCTGTGTGGTTTGACCTCCATCCAGTTGGCAAACCATCGTGTGACATATGTCTCCACATCTACGCTGGTGACCTTTCATGATGACGGGGGGAGGATGTGCCCCAGTGCCATACAGAATGGTCCAGTCATGGGTGTACAAATGCAGTCCCACACGTGCAATGCAGTGCCACCCATGTGTAGTGTGATAGATGCGGCAGTGTGACGGTCAAGGTACACAATGTCCGACAACAGGCTAGCAGTGAATTCAGTGGGCTGGTGTGGAGACACATACCAAACAGGTTGGTGGGACATAACAGCTAGGGAGATCGGAAGGTGACAGTGGGACAGTGTCTTAGGACACAACGTGTGCATGGCAGTACCATGTATGTGTCCACAGGGACACTACGATGTCCATGTATGGATTGCAACCCTGTAGTGAGTGAGAGTGTGTATTGTTGGTAGGTACACCATTGCCTGGCATGTTGCCAACATCATCTCAGTCTGCAATGTCTGAGTGACTGTTGTACGCGACATCGAATGTGGATGTAGCCAAACAACACAGACATACCACCACACTGCCTGAGGACCCACACTGCACTGTGCGGCAGTCATGTGTAGGCAGCTAGCCTTGGAGCATGTGATGGGCCACGAGTACCCACCATGGCTGTCAAGTGATGCACCCCACACATGTGAATATACCCACTGTGCAACAGCCTGCACATGTGCCCATACAGCAGATGTGCATGGAACATGACCACCACCATGGCATCTGTGAAAAGGCCAGTACCGCCATGTCTCTGTGTGGAATAGCATGTTCCCCACCATTGCGTACATGCTACAGAAGTGCACTGTGATATGTGTCAGCATAGTTATGTACACTGCCCATCTGCTGGGGTGCCATGCCATTAACAACCCCTGTCAGCAGACGTCAGTAGTACTGGCTGTAGAACACATGTACCATGTATGCTGCGATGGGTGTGTGTCCAGGGTGTGGCTAGCAGGGCCGTGAAGCATATATGTTCATCTACCAAAGGGGGGATAACCCCAGGTGTAACACACCAGACACATGGAGGTATTGTGCACGCTGAGGGTAGTGTAGGTATGGTATGTGTTGTGTAATGTGTCACCCAGCTAGGTGGAGTGCATGCCCAAGCATGTGTGGGTACATGGGTGTCCATTCTAGGGAAGTGTGGGTTGCTGTCAGCACATGGCAGTAGCAGCTGTCCGAGGCCCAATGTACAGTATGACAACACAGACAGCATGTAACCTGTGGTGTACAGTGTAAGCTCTGTTGTGTGTTACAATGTGTCTAGCGGTCACAAACATGGGTATCTGAACATGGAGCACCTACGATGCATTGTGTTCGTCAAATATCCAGTATGTGTGCAAAACATTGTGTGATGTGGAATCCCCTCACCTGTGTGTGTTGCAGTCCAGGTATGTGCCTGGGAGGTATGATCCGTGTACAATCTGTACTTGCAGGTGTGCTGTGCAGAGCATGGAGGCAGGTCCCAGGCACTGCAGATAAATGTGAGTCGTGCACTAGTGTGTGTGCCTTGCTTGTGTGCAGCACAGTGGAAGGTGCAAGCATTGTCCCACATGACCCCATGCCATGCCTGCCTGTTACAGCCCTGCTGGAGACAGTCATGTGACACCGCTACAGAGGCAGTATAGCATGTGAAGATGTACATGTGTGCTCCACACCCCAGGCAGATGTCCGCAGGTCATGTGTGCAACAGCAGTGTGGTCGACCAGGACTGTCATAGTGGTCAGATACCACATGCCTGTATAAGTACAGTATGAGCATAGTCAACAGTTGCAGTGACAGAGTAGGTCAGTGTACAGTGTCCCTGTGTTCAGACCACTGCCTGCTGTACACCTGGCTAGACACACACCCAGAGAGTGAATATACCAGTGAGCCATCACATGTCCCAGTACACGTAGCCTGTATAATGCCATCACAGGGCGGTCACAATAACATGTGGTATGACAGACATGTTGTACCAGGTGATGTGTCATGTGTGCATATGTTGAGTTGCACAGCCGTTCACACATCCGCAACATATCAGTGCATGATGCCGAGTGTAACATGATGTGTGGAACTGCACTGTGATCCACAACAGGGTCATCTGAGACAGGTGTGTTGTGAATGGTGTAACCCATGCTTCCACGGGATATACACTGGTGCTGTTGGCTGCCATGCTGGGGGCCACCAGTGGTGCCTGCAGTGGTCATACAGACATACTGCACACATTGTTCTGGCAGGAATGTCCATTGTTGTGGATGATGTGTTACTACGTGAAGGTAGGTGTGTGTTGTGAATGTTACCCATCCAGATGTGACCATCAGGCGCAGTCATGGTTGTCGACAGCAGCACACCCATCCACAGCTGTCAGAACCCTGTCCCCAGAATGGGTGTCAGCCACCCTCGTACTGTGTGACCTATGTGCAGATGGCGGAACACCTCCTACTGGCCGGCTAACAGTGTCATTTATGAAGGCTATGTGATGGCTGGAATACGCCGTTATAATGTATAATGCCGGTATCCCAATGAAGTACATGGAATCACACATAGTACGCCATGGCCGGCATGTAAACCATGTACAACAATGACTGTGTGACAGACACAAACAATGCGGACCCATGTTGAACATGCACCCATGAGAACACCAAATGAGGTATGTTGCACATATCGATGTACAACTGTCAGCTATGGCCATAGCATGGATGCAGACGCATATTCCCCACAGGCAGTACCACGCCATGTAGGTAGGGGGGCATTGCATGACTACATGTGACAGTTGCTGTACCGCCACATGTACTGCATATCCGTCATGTAGAGGTAGCAGTGGTACGTGACTGTTGGACATGCCTGTACATATGACCATGTCCCACAGGATATGTGTTACGTGTGTACAACAAGTGTTGTACCGTCATCAAGCTGTGGAGTGTATGGCTGCCAGTGTACCTGTGTGACATGTTCTGCAATGGGTGCAAAGGTATGCAGTAGTGCATTGCATGCCCACATGCCCCACACAGGTGCATAGCCTGAACATACAATACAAAGAGGGTGTTGGATCATAGCAACCCACAAGAGGAGATGGGTACGGGTGGCAACCCACTACCACCTGTTCGGGTAAGGTGTGCATGTTCATGACACATTAGCACCCGAGAAGCTAGCAGTACAGCAGTACAGGGTGGCATGCATATATGTTCACTAATACCCCTGTGTGTCCCACCACTGGCCCATGGACAGACAGACACCAACACAATGTGCAGAATTGACATGTGCACAGCATATCACTGCTGGCTACTGTAGAACAGGCTTACTGTGTAGACATGTGCACAGAAGGTCTGTGCCAGCCACACTCAAACACGTCATGTGTCGAACCCCACCATTATTGTAGCCCATGCCACAGACAGATGTTCACGCATCTGTGTATCTACGTCCGGGAATGTCCCTGGCCTAGCAGTATAGCTGTGTCAGTGTTGCGAACAACATACTGAATGGGCTGTGTGTGTGAGGTGTGCGTCATACGTGTATGGTCCGATGGATGATACCATCAGTGCCCCTGCTATGTGAACATCCCTGTCCCCATACATGGATACCTATGCTGTGCCCAACACCACGCTCCCTGTGGGAGGGATGGCGCTGTGTGGTGCACCAGCTGACATGGGGTGGCAGCAGGCACTGGATGTAGACATATGTGGTACCCATGTCAGGCCAGGCAACCATCCATGTGCACGGGATAGCAGTGTGTGGGCACATACAGCACTGTGTTGAACAATATCACAGCACATAGCACCTGTCAGGGGTAATGTGTATGCATGGATGTGCGATACCTGCATGCACCATACACACCCCCGCCAAGCAGCGTGCAGCCTACCTTGCAGAAGGCCATTGTCCACACCATGATGATAGACATGTGTAATGTCCATATACACACAGCAATGACATATGGAATGGACAGCCACCCTGCCAACATCAGTACCCCCCAGGTGGGACACATCCCTGTGCCATGTATGTGACATACCCTGCCATACCATGCAACCCTGCCCAGCAAGGCTGCACATGCTATCACAGTCCTACATGGTGCGATGGACAAATGGCACTTGCACTATCAACCGTCCACAGCAGTAATGTGGCACTGATGCACCCTGTGGTGTCACAGGTGCTGTGTGTTGGTGTGAACAACGTGCGTGCGCACATGCTATGCATGACCTTTCCTGCTAATGTCACATGGTTACACAATGTCCCATGTGTATCACATGTGCAATACAGGTGAGCCGTGGCAGGTTGGCCAACACCCGTACAGTGCTGTGTACATGTACATGGCACAACACATGCATGTACAGGTGTACATGTGTATGTGTGCAGTGCCACCGCTGATGTTCATAATGGCCACGTACGTGATGCCTAGTGACATATACACAGCATCCAGGTGAACAGTAGAACTGTTGTCACATTGGGACACGTGCCAACTGGTATGAACACAGGTGCAGGCAGGTACACATGTCCACAGCAGGCTACCATCAACATGGTGTGTGTACAGTGTGATGAGTTGACACACAGATATGATATGAAACCCACTGCTTAATGGTGTGACGGCAACACGTCAGCTGTGTCACTGCCATGATGCATCGCAGAGATCACTGTGCAGATGTTGTACATGTCATAGCAATGTATGTCCAGCAGTATGCCAGTACATCAGTGTGAATGTGACCTGTCACCATCATTATGTCTTACAGATAATGCCACGTTCCCGGCTGCCAGCCTTCAGCCGCCAGGAGGATGACGTGATTATACCGTTGCTCCACGACAACTACGAGCTACTATTCAGCCATGTGCCACAACAAGCACAGCAGCGGGACAACGTGTGGCAGGATATGCGCAGGAGGGTGAACAACATGGGTGGCAACAACCGCACCTACCAGCAGATCCGCCGACACTGCACAGACCTAATACGGCACGCGAAACAGCGTGCCACCGCAATCGCCAGACAACAAGGTGGGACAGGTGGTGGTCCACCAACCCAGCACCCACTCACACACACGGAGGAGCTCCTGGCCAGTCTGGGGACACCCAGGGAACAACATGCAGAAACACTTGCTGCCATCGTGGAGGTGGGTGTCTCCCAACCAATGAGCCTGGAGCTGCCTGGTAAGTCAGTCTTGCATGTGTGTATGATAACTGACGTAGGTGTGGGTGTCATAGTACACCACATAATGTACCAACACATGCCAGATATATGGCCACACAAGCTGCATACTACAGTATGCTACGTTGTGTTTGCAGACATGTGCATAACACATGCTACCACACAGGTACATGATGTGACATGCACAGTGCTTACTGTGGCTACAGTAATGGATAATGTGTATACTGTTGTGTTGCCCCTATACAGGTACATCTGGCGTGTCGCACAGCCATGGGTCCGTCGCAGGTGAGACTGTTGCTAGTAATAGGCATGTTACAGTGTATAGATATTCCCCATGTGTCCAGGTATGACATGCACACCTAGGTCTGCTCCAGTCACGGTATACAGGTTGCACCACCCGACACACACGCTACCCATGTACAGTAGATACAACCGTTAGTATACACCAGCATGACACCACATAACCCATCGGTGTGATATCTGCAGTCAGCTATGTATATAATGGTGGAGGTGTTCTACAATGGCTGCATGTGTAGTATGCATCAGAATGCCTTTGCGGTACGCACACAGTACCACATAGTGAGCTGTGATCTGGCCAGCACACAGGTGTTACCAATGTGACCTATGCCCCTGCATTTTGTGCACACGTTGTGACATGGCACATGACATGTCCCATGCACGTGGTGTTCTGTCTGCAACAATGTCACACCATGACATGACCTATGCACGACATAGCAGACATCCACAATGTCTGCATAGCCTTCGGGATTGTGACACCTCAGACCAGTATGGGTGTATGTCATATGGGCGACCACAGGGATGTGTACACGATGCCCACCACACACAATTGTCCATGACCCAGTCAAACATGGCCATGGGTGATACCCACAGGCATGTTGCCACACAGTACATATGCAGTGGGTAGTCACCGTTGCACCCTGTTCACACATAGTGCGATCATAGCTGTAGTGGACCCCCTGTACATCTGATGTGGTACACCAGACAAACGAAATGCCTGTCTGCAGCCACTGGAGGTGCCACCAATGTCTACCATATATGTGCTGTGGAACAGCATGACTGTGTTGCACACATGGCAATGCAATGCGTCCATGTTACGCATCGCACAGAAACATACCTGTGTCTTGCTGCCATGCAGTGGCACAGTGCCCGTACTCCCCACTGTACAGCTATGTACACAGCTCACACCAACCACACCTGCACAGACATCCTTGTTACACATGCATTCTATCTGTAGCCTGTACACATAACACTGCACTGTGACGTCCAGTTTGATGTGGTGCATGTGGTGGGACACCATTGTCACATGTCCACATGTTATCGCACATGTTGGCGGAGTACATGACAAAGTGGCGCCAGCCATGTGTACTGTTAACCCGCCTGTGGCCACATGGTGTATCACGGTGATGCATGCAAACTACCATGAATGTGTGTACTGCATGCCTACTGAAATGACACCTGCTTGATGTAGTGTGCACCCCAGGGCAGTATGCATACTACCACTATTAATGTCTGGCCTGCATTCACTGAGCTGTGGTGTGGGAATGCTGCATGCCATCTGCAATATCACATGCATGATGTGTCTGCATGTGTGTGTGTCTGCGTGTGTGTCAGCATGTGTGTGTCTCCACATGTGTGTGTGTGTGTGTCTGTGTGTGTGTCTGCGTGTGTGTGTGTGTGTGTGTCTGCGTGTGTGTCTGCATGTGTGTAATGTATCTTACAGTATGTCTTTGTATTCACAGGTGCTGTAGGTGCGTTCCCCTCCTGCGGTCCATCTGATGCTAGTGTCCCCACAGATACTAGCGGTGATGACCATATGCATGAGGCACAGGCAGGGTCATCACGGGCAGAAGCTGTGCCATTGTTTAACATCCCACCTATGTCCCCGGTTCAGATGCTGACACATACCACATCACCGTTGCCCATAGAGGAAGGACAGTCAGCGTCTGTTGGCATTGAGCAGGAATGTGCGGTGGCTACAGAAGGTGCGGGTACACACCATGTTGCCAGTGTAATGACTGGTGATGTGCCACACAGGCATGTGGCTGGTGCTGCTCGTAGGAGGAGCTCTGGTAGACATGCACCTACCGTACAGGGTGCAGCAGCTGGTATCACCAGACGCATGTTCCAGACTGTAATGGCGGCACAGGCACTTGCTGAACGGCAGAACCAAGAAGAGCAGAGACTGCAGAGGGCCGCAATCCGTTCCCTAAATGAGAACATCCAGTCATTGGTGAATGCTCAACAGCAGCTTGCCGATGTTCTGGATAGGAGATGAGGTGAGATGGTTGGAATCCTCGACCGAGGCATGTCAATCCGCAAGCGTGAGCTGTCTGTGCTGGAACACCTGGTAGGGGTGAGGCATAGGACACGTGGCCATAGGCCAGCAACACCACCTAGTGCAGGTCGACGTGTGCGTGCCACATCTCATGCCCACTCACACAGTGCTGGTAGCAGCAGCAGTGCTGCTGGTGCTACACCAACCACACCAGGACACAGCAGGCCACGTGGATGTGGCCCTGGCCGGTCCCAGCATGGACACGGTTCCAGCAGACATGTGTCATCGGAGAGTGGCCACTCCATACCTCCACCCGGTAGTGCCCGTGCGACCCCAGGCAGGCACGGGTCACGTGGCCACAGGCAGACACAGTGAGCCGCACAACCTGCACTGTATAGTCTGGGGCTGCCAAGTATACCCCGTGTAGGCATCACAGATGGCTGAACTGTGTACACACATACCCACACACAGCAGACACAACTGTAGACCTCCACCACATCTACATGCATTCTGCACAGTCATGTCCAGTAAATGCACCGGCACTTACACACACACATGATGTCATCCATTGGTACAGCCTATGCCCCTGGCACACATATCACCCTGTGCATATGATGAAGCCTCTGCCACAGCACTGTCATCCACACCATCGGTGCACGGTTATGCAAACATATTCTGATGCACAGGGTGGACAAGATAGTGAGAGGTGTATGTGATACCTGTGTCCGCATAGTGCGTGATGTGTATGTTGCAGTGGTTGTGTATGACAGGTGACAGGTGTGTATGTGACGTGGGTTGTGTACTGACATCATGCAGCAGACATACCATGTAGTGCAGGTGCAGTATACATTGATCTGTGTACACGGTATGCGTGGCGGTTACATGTGTAGCACCATGTTGGTTCTGTTAACCTGTATGCCAAATATGGTGTACTTGCATGTGCCTACTGGGAGCACTGTTATCAGTCCCCCATGTGTAGCTGTGGGTTACCCACGGGCACATCTGGCAATATCAGCATACCACAGGTACCCGCAACCTGCATGGACCCCTACATAGGTACATAGGCGCATAGGTACATACCGGGCTATGTGCCCTACGGCATGTGTAAGCCTAGCCAGAGTGTGTGTGGCTTTCACCACCCCTTAGGATGAGAATACTACATCCATCGGTCCGCTGTCCCTCTGTCCAGCAGTGACACAGAGATGATGCCTGGTGCATACCTACGATCACACATCCACACGTCAGGATTACTCTTGGACAAAGTCAGTCAGGGGCTCTGCTTCACATGGACTGTGAATCTTTTCCATGTTGTAGGGGGTCTCTGGGTGATGACCCTGTCCCCGCAGCACATCCTGTTTATGTCCGTGTTGAGGTTTCTGTCAGTTGCTTCTGTGCCCGTATTTGTTTGGAGCCTAGGAGGTGGAACATGTCCATGTCACCCAAGTTGGACATGGCCGTGTATGTCAGGCACAGATCACCACAGAGCAGACGGGCTGAGAAGGTATACAGCCGGAGTCCCCTCGGTCGGGCAGCGTGTGACATATGTCTCAGCACCTTTATCCCTGTGTTGTGGAACATTTGAGGTCCTTCCGAGTGCTGCAGGTGTCAGGTTAGGTACATTCCAAATGTGGCGTTGTACGCAATCATTGGTCTGATGTGTGAAGAGTACAGTACAGCCGGAGTCCCCTCGGTCGGGCAGCGTGTGACATATGTCTCAGCACCTTTATCCCTGTGTTGTGGAACGTTTGAGGTCCTTCCGAGTGCTGCAGGTGTCAGGTTAGGTACATTCCAAATGTGGCATTGTACGCAATCATTGGTCTGATGTGTGAAGAGTACAGGGGTACAATGACCTCCCCTGATGTGGATGTGAATCCCTTCATGACCAGGTGGGCACAGTGGAATGTCTTCCCAACCACATTGGCAATGTGAGTGTCGAGAGAGGTTACCGACAGGTTTGGTACCCATGTCCCTGATCACGTCCACCATGTTTGATGGATTACCACCTATATGGTAAGTCGGGGTGAATATGTCTTTCCCAAAGGGTAGGTCTATACCTTCCCTGGCATGTAGCATCAGGCCATGGCTCTGGCACCAGTTATCCATTTCTATGAGACCCCAGGTGGATGTCCGTGTCTGATGGGGTGTTGAGTATGGTGGCCAGTGTGCAGTCATCTGCATACCTTGTCTGCCACAATCCCCCTATGTTTGCATGCACATTGGAAAGTTGAATGCCGAACAGGAGGAGGCCCAGGACTGAGCCCCATGGGCCACCACTCGGGGCCAGCTTGGAGTCTGACATGGCACCAGGAACACAAACCCTGTGTGGTTTGACCTCCATCCAGTTGGCAAACCATCGTGTGACATATGTCTCCACATCTACGCTGGTGATCCTTTCTATGATGCCCACGTGGAGTGTGGTTTGAACGCTCCCGCCAGGTCATGGTAGTCTGTGCAAACCGACGTACCCCCATCAATGGCCTTAGTGACTCCTCCAAACAGGTCAACCAGGTTTGGGAGGCAGGATCTGCCCTTGACTAAGCCGATGTGGGTATGTTCCGGTATTGGCTGTACACCAATGTCTTTATTTATGGGCTCCAGTATGGACCTCCCCACAGCTCTGCAGACAAGGCTTGTCAAGCTGATAGGGCAGGGATGTCTAGAGTCCACAAGAGCACTACCCTGGTGTAGTGGGACCACAGTTGCCATATGCCATCCATCGGGGACATAGCCTGTAGTAAGGCTAAGATGAAACAGCAGCCTTATGTGCAGGGTGAGGGCCTCAATGAGGTTGTGTAGCACACAGCCGGGGACAGCATCTGGTCCCATTGATGCTGTGTTCACTGCTTAACAGATATCAGCTCTCTCCTGGGCATACGGGATGTTTGGGAGGCTAGACTCTGGTGGGATGGATACGTCCCCTCTTGCTGGGGGGGTAGATGTATGCATGGAACATGTCCGCTGGTTTGTTGACAATGTCTGTGGGTTCCGTGATCATTCTACCATTCTGGAGTAATTCCGGGCATAACTGTGTGCTTCCACCCACGTTCCTACCATAGCTAAGGAAGGCCCTATGGTTGTCTTATGTGTCCTTTGCAGTACCAGTCCCACAGGCGCCCTTGGATGATTGTATGAGTGATCGTATGTTAACGCTGGTATTAATCAGTGATGCCTTTCCCGGTACTGATATTGCTCTGTCATGTATCAGCTCTCAACTCTTGTTGTACAGTTTGTCAATGGCTGGGGTCCACCAGACCATGTGCCTGCCGGTGGACAAGGTCCTGATGTTATCAGGATCGCTTGGTGCAGACATTCCTGGGGGTGCTCATAGAAGGCATTTGTAAGGGTTTCAGCAGTGTGGCCTGTGTTTACCACTGGCATGGAGGCCTTGTAGGGTACCACACCGGTCGTATGATGTGTGTGGTTCACTGTGGAGAGGTCGTCACTGTGGTCTCCCATGCCGGTGTTGGGTACAGGATGCGGATCTCCAGTGAGTTCACTATAAGGTCTGACCTCACCATTGAGGGATGTACATCCTGTGTGGAGCATATCGTCCCCATGTGTGATGATCAGAACTAGTATACTTCCCCCCCTTGTGGTTATGGTGCATGGTTGTTCCACAGCATTCAGGTGTATGAACACCTGGGACCTTTGGTGTAGGGTGTTGTGTCCTGGGTAATGTTCCCGGTCTATGTATGGGTGGTTGATGTCACCCAATATGACGGTGTTGTGAGAGCATTCACACTCACCAGTGTCTTCAGGAAGGCTGTGCAGGTATCCTGGGTTTGGGATGGTGGGCTGTAGCATGCAACAAACTGTATGGCAGTCCTACCCATGGTTAATTGCACATGGATATTTCCCGCTGCTACATGCATTTCTGCCAACCTGGAGGTGTGTGTATCCTTCATGGAAATGGAGACTCCCCCTCCTTCTGTGTTAGGTCTGGGTTATGGTCCTGAACGCGTGATATGGGGTATGACCCAATAGTGCTGGGGTGCTCTCAGCAGCCCTGATCAATGTTTCAGTCACAGCACTGACATCGATGTCCTCCATACTGAGGAGGGCATTTGAGGGTGTGCAGCTTGGGCGTAGACCACTGGCACTGAGCAGTATTACCCTGTCTGTTCTCCAGGTTTGTAGTGTAGGGTGGTAGGTTTATCATTCCAGCCTTGCCTGCAGTGGGCACTGTGGGGGTGGCAGGTGCCTTAGCCAAACCCTTGAAGACCAGGGGCGACAGGTGTGAGCCACACCTTGCGAAGGGGCGTGGCATGCCAAGCATGTCATCCCAGGTATGAGGAATCTGGATCCTCTCAGACTGACACCGGTAACCAGGCACATTATCAAGGGTGACCACTTGGAGCCAGTATAGTGGCATCATACTTGATGAGGGTGGGATACTGCCCAGGGTCAGGGACATGCCGGCCTGGGCTACACAATCTGAGTGGCCCTCTATGTCTCATTTAATGTATCCCAGGGTGGTATGTCTCCAGTCGTTGACACCAGCATGGGCAATGACCGCGTCATACCTGTACATGCAGCGGAGTGACCTGAGTGCGTGTGTTATGTGGTGGATTCCAGCGCCCGGCAGGCAGCCTACTGTGATCATTCCCTTGTTCAGTCAGGTGGGTGGGACGTCGGTGTGTCTGACAGTGGCGTCACCCATTACAAGTGTGACTGGCAGTGTGTGTGTTGCCTTTGGGGCTCTGACAGTTTAGCACACTGACGTTGAGAACTATGTGTTGCATGTCCTATGTCTTGTGGAGGCAGTTGCATGTGTGTCTGCTTCAGAGGGCTCGTTAGGTTTGTGACATGTTTTAACAGTGCCTCCAGGTATGTCTTTGTGTGTTCATGTGTTTGATTAGCATTTGCGATAGTCACATGTGACACTGGGTTTGTGGTGTGCATGGTGTCCTTCCCCTCCCGCTTGGTCTTGCCGGTCATGGTTTGAGAGAGCACAGCCCCCTGTCTGGCCATATAGTTGCGTCTGTCACATGTATTATGCTCATTGGGGGAGGTGCGGCTTGTCCGTGTCCATGAGGCACCTGTAACAGTGCCCAGGACGCCCAGATTCACCATCTGAACAGGAGAGGTTGCTAGCAATTGACCCTTCGACATGCCAGAGAACGTGAATGCATTTGCTGTGTAACCGGGTCAGAAGGCACCTATAGGGAAGTGGGTACACAAGGGGATTCTAGGCCAGTGTAGTACTCCATTTAGTATACATGTACTTTACCTATGTAGGAATACTATGGGAGCAGGTGCAGAGCTTTTGTGATATAGAGAACAGACAGTCAGGATTGCAAGAAGAGAGGTTATAAACATACAGAAAAAGCACAACAATTGGATTCACCAAACACAATTTAATGCAGAATATCTGTCTCTCTGACGTCTCGGCCTCAGCCTTCAAGGAGTACAGAACAAGTGAAAAGCACAATCCTTATATACAGACTAAATCACTTAATTAAAACAATTAAACAATCAAATAATTAAAAACATTAAACTAGTAGCATTTTCCAGTTAAAATCCTCATTCAGTCCATTTGGATATAAAGTTTTAAACTTCAATATATAAACTGTTTCTTTGTACAATAACAAATGTTTAATTTTTGACTGTTCATACTTATTATCAGGCAATTGTTCTAAAATTGTTGCCTGTAACATCTTGTCATCACTATTATGCATTTCAAAAAAATGTCTGGCAACAGGACTTTCAGTTTTGTTGTTAATTATATCTCTAACATGTTCCAAGAGTCTTACCTTAAAGGCTCTCTTGGTTTCCCCTATGTAGAATTTATGGCAAGGGCATTTTAAGGCATAAATAACCCTCTCAGTATTACAACAAAAATGATTATTTACTCTAAAGGGAATATCATTAATGTACTCAAAGCTGGAAACCACAAAACTACATGCCTTGCATTTACCACACTGATAAGTCCCTTTGCAACTAATACTATCTGTCATTGTTTCAATTGGGAAGCTGAATTTACTTTTGACTAAAAGGTCTTTAATATTTCTTCCCCTTCTATATGAAAATTTCAGACTAACATTTAACCAAGGTTTAACATTCCCCAAAGTACTAAAATACTTCCAAAACATAAAGATAATTTTAATAAGTTCAGATGTATAACATCCATAGGTGGTAACAAAATAAATAGCCTCCTGTTGTTTCTGTTTATTTTGGCTTATGGAAAAACCAGACTTCCTATCATATATCCTATTCTTCTTATTATAGCTCTGAGAATATTCACATAGTTTATTAAAACTTTCCTCCAAAACAGTCATATTATACCCTCTCAACAAGAAAGAGTTATACAACAAATCAATTTCTCTTTTAAACTCTGTTGTTTCATTACATAGTCTAGATATCCGTAACATTTCTCCATATGGTAAAGAATTTATTATATGTGGAACATGTCCACTATCACCATGTACATATTGTGTTGGACCTTCAAATTTCCTATTTACTGAAGTTACTAATTTATCACCACTGGAAATATCAAGAATCACATCTAAAAAAGGTAGTCGTGTGTCCATAACTAGGCCATCAAAATCCAAAAAAAATCTATTCGACTTTAGATCTGAAATAAATTGTAGGGCCAAAGACTGTTCCGCCTCCACCAAGAAAATTAAATCATCAACATATCTGTAATATCTGATAACATGTTTTTGAAAAAAATCATGTTTATAAATATATTCCAACTCAAAAAGTCCCATCGCTAAATTAGCGTACATGGGGGCAAAAGAAGCCCCCATGGCTGTACCTCGTTTCTGATGATATAAAATATGATTAAATTCAAAATAATTATTGGTTAAAGAAAAATACAATAACTCAATAATAAATTCTGAAACAGGGGAGTGTCCCAAAAACAATTTCAAAGCCTCTATGCCAAACTCATGGTTAATATTTGTATATAGGCTATATCTGAACAGGAGAGGTCGCTAGCAATTGACCCTTCGACATGCCAGAGAACGTGAATGCATTTGCTGTGTAACCGGGTCAGAAGGCACCTATAGGGAAGTGGGTACACAAGGGGATTCTAGGCCAGTGTAGTACTCCATTTAGTATACATGTACTTTACCTATGTAGGAATACTATGGGAGCAGGTGCAGAGCTTTTGTGATATAGAGAACAGACAGTCAGGATTGCAAGAAGAGAGGTTATACACATACACCTGCGGAACACGGAGCCGGATACAGTGTAATGTTGCTTACACGGTACATGATACACATGTCCACACATATACTGCACCTGACGCCTGTGGTCGGTGCCACAGGCTACGGTGGACAGAGACATCACATACATGGCATGACACAGTACAGGTATGGTGACATTCTGCAGGTGTCGTACGCAGTGTGCTGGCCACTGACCGCAGGTGTCACCTGTCAGCTGTGGTGCATGGTGTGCAGCAGTCAGTTGCTGTACCGGTACAGGAATATGCCCGCATTCGCGGTGCATACACCTCTATTGCACACACACCATTGTGTGCAGTTGGGGACACCTGTCTGTGTGGTCAGCACCCTCACAAGACAATGCACCCACGCGCCATGTCACAGGGGGTGGTCTTGCACAGGTGGCCAGTAAGGCTCACATGTATGGCATTGACAGGGCTGTACAATGCAGCACCAGTACGGGATGGTCACCCTGTGTGGTCAGTGTCCAGTCACAACACTATATCTGCATACACCCTCACAACAGACAGCAGACATACACACATATCGACACACTGACATGGTGGTGGCCACACATGTCTACACGGAGGGATGACGTGTTGCATGTACTGCACCATCCACATCGATGCACCCCACACTGAGGTAGGTACAGATCTCTACCATGGTGTACAGTGATGTGTGGCACGTGGCACATAGTCCCCCCGATCTGTGGCATACATGCCACACCCGCTACATGGGATTTGTGCAGGCATGCAGCGGTATGTGGTGCATCCTGCGTACTACCACTGTATCTGGCAGCTGTGCCAATATCTGCACTTGGGAGGTGGTAGGGGTTACAGTGGCAATGTGACATATGGTCGATCACGCATGGCCGATGGGTATGCATCATGGCAGCGCTGTCATGTAAAGGTGACATAGCAGACTGTATGCACATGGCAGGGTAGGATGGTGTGTGACACACCTGTGACCAGCACCTGCACACATGCATGTGGACAGGTGTTTAAACACATGGTGTACACACAGACTGCCATGCGTGCTGTTACTATGCCACCATATGACGGCCCCATGATGGGTATGCATGTGGTAGGGGTTGCAACTGTGTTACGGACACCGACACCACTCATGCACGGCTGCACAGTACACATGTCACATGTATCCCCTGTTGCCATGTGTGTATGCATTGCTACGTTGTGACATGTGTGTCAACATACATAGAACATGGACTGTGGTATGGTATCACAGCTGTCACAGGCAAACTGTACAAGGGTATGTGTCCCAGTGAACACTGCTACACCCTGTAGGGGGTGCATACCACAGACATGTGTCCGCCTTCCCTTCGTGTGTGTATTACCACGTATGCCTGTGTTATGCATGTGGTACATCACAGGCTTCGTATGTGTCCTGCGTGCAGTCCATGCACACAGCCAGGAAATCACATATGTGACATATCCGGACATTGTTACACTGTGGTACAGCTGCAGTCATGTGTCATATCTGTGTCAGGCCCGTGGTATGTGTGGAGCACGCCTGTCCGTGTATACCGGTATGGGTGGACTACATCACACCTGTGGGATCATTGATAGTACACGTGTACTCTGCACGACAGACGTACACTGCCACATAGTCTTCTGGACATATGTCACATGCAGTTGCTGGACTGTGAGGCATACTGCTGCACCGATGACATGGTGCTGGCATAGCAGCTACAGTGTTCACTACAGTGTGTACATGTTCAGCCTGCACCCATGACGCCTGTGCTGTCATCTGTGTGTGTACGTGTGACTGCATGTGTGTCCACCCTGTGCGTGTGTATGGGTTTACCTGGCCGTGACTTGCAGTGTGTGCACTCCGTCTGCCTGCCGGACGGCGCATAGCACATACTACATGTGTGAGCATGGCTGGGTTGCTGTTGTGTGGGTGGACACACACGACGGTCCACATTCTGCCTCCCATGCCATCGCCCCATGTGTATGCATGTCTGCACTGTGCAGATTCTAAGTGTCTGAGCATGCCCAGTAAGCAGCTGTGTAGATGGACACACAGTACAGTGCACACCGCGTCTGCATTGATACCCCGTGTGCATGCCTGTTTCCCTTCGCAACTGCCACGCCTGTGGCATGGCGGTCACTGTTGTGTGGGTGGACACACGACGGTCCACATTCTGCCTCCCATGCCATCGCCCCATGTGTATGCATGTCTGCACTGTGCAGATTCTAAGTGTCTGAGCATGCCCAGTGAGCAGCTGTGTAGATGGACACACAGTACAGTGCACACCACGCCCGTCTGCATTGATACCCCGTGTGCATGCCTGTTTCCCCTTCGCAACTGCCACGTCTGTGGCATGGCCTGGTCGCTGTTGTGTGGGTGGACACACACGATGGTCCACATTCTGCCTCCCATGCCATCGCCCCATGTGTATGCATGTCTGCACTGTGCAGATTCTAAGTGTCTGAGCATGCCCAGTAAGTAGCTGTGTAGATGGACACACAGTACAGTGCACACTGCGCGCGTCTGCATTGATACCCCGTGTGCATGCCTGTTTCCCCTTCGCAACTGCCACGTCTGTGGCATGGCCGGGTTGCTGTTGTGTGGGTGGACACACGACGGTCCACATTCTGCCTCCCATGCCGTCGCCCCATGTGTATGCATGTCTGCACTGTGCAGATTCTAAGTGTCTGAGCATGCCCAGTAAGCAACTGTGTAGATGGACACACAGTACAGTGCACACCGCACGCGTCTGCGTTGATACCCCGTGTGCATGTCTGTCTCCCCTTCGCAACCGCTAGGTGTGAGAGGCATGGCCAGTACACCATTCGGGGGTACACACTACAGTCAGCACCGATGTCTGCTACTAGGCATGTAGCCATGGCCAATGACATCCTGCTTAGCCATGGTGACCATCCAGGTGACTCATATGTGGTTGTTATGCCACAATGGCTGCCTACATCCTGCACGCCGGATGCCCTCTCATAGGGTATACTGTATGTGGTGCATCCCGTATTCATGTCGGGATGTATTGCTCCATAGTTAGTTGGTATTCCCGACTGCAGCACTACCGTGTTACTGTACGGCCACCTTTGGATGGTAACATGCTGTGTGACTGCGCACTCTGTCTTCATTCCCTATCGGCTGTCTTGCCTCTGCAGATGATACCACCCACCTATGGGTATGCATCCTGACAGTGCTGTGCTCAGTAATCTCGGTAGCGCATTCTGTAAATGCATTATGCTGTAGTGTGTTCATGTAGGTAGGCGTAGGTTCACCTTCCGGCCCTTCCCTGTGTGTGTGAGTGTGTGTGTGTGTGTGTGTGTGTGTGTGTGTGTGTGTGTGTGTGTGTGTGTGTGTGTGTGTGTGTTTCCAGCTGCCTCTGCAGATGAACATGCTTTTAGATGCTTCGCAACACATACGTTGGCTATTGTCAGCTATTCCCTTATGGATGACGTCACCCGCCTAGAAGTATGCCTCTGACAGCGCTGTGCTCAGTAATCTCGGTAGCGCATTCTGTCAATGCATCATGCTGTAGTGTGTTCATGTATGTAGGCGTAGGTTCGACTCCCGACCCTTCCCTGTGTGTGTGTGTGTGTTTGTGTGTGTTTCCAGCTGCCTCTGCAGATGAATATGCTTTTAGACGCTTCGCAACACATACATTGGCTATTGTCAGCTATTCCCTTACAGATGACGTCACCCACCTAGAAGTATGCCTCTGACAGCGCTGTGCTGAGTAATCTCGGTAGCACGTTCTGTAAATGCATCATGCTGTAGTGTGTTCATGTAGGTAGGCGTAGGTTCGACTCCCGGCCCTTCCCTGTGTGTGTGTGAGGTGTGTGTGTTTCCAGCTGCCTCTGCAGATGAACATGCTTTTAGACGCTTCGCAACACATACGTTGGCTATTGTCAGCTATTCCCTTACGGATGACGTCACCCGCCTAGAAGTATGCCTCTGACAGCGCTGTGCTCAGTAATCTCGGTAGCGCGTTCTGTAAATGCATCATGCTGTAGTGAGTTCATATAGGTAGGCATAGGTTAGACTCCCGGCCATTCCCCGTGTGTGTGTGTGTGTGTTTCCAGCTGCCTCTGCAGATGAACATGCTTTTAGACGCTTCGCAACACATACCTTGGCTATTGTCAGCTATTCCCTTACGGATGACGTTACCCGCCTAGAAGTATGCCTCTGACAGCGCTGTGCTCAGTAATCTCGGTAGCGCGTTCTGTAAATGCATCATGCTGTAGTGAGTTCATGTAGGTAGGCGTAGGTTCGACTCCCGGCCCTTCCCCGTGTGTGTGTGTGGGGTGTGTGTGTTCACAGCTTCCCTAGTAAAGTGTAGTTATTTTAGACACTTGGCAACACATACCTTGGCTATCGGCGGCTATTCCTTTACGGATGTTGTCACCCACCTGGACATGTGCCTCTGACGGTGCTGTGTTCGGTGGTCCATGTAGCGCGTTCCATACCTGTGTCATACTGTTGTGTGGTTGCGTATGTGGGGGTGTGGTCAATCACCATGCCTGCCAGATGTGTGTGTGTGTGTCTGTGCTCCCAGCTGCATGGGTTCATAGGGTATGGCTTTAGAGTTTCCGCAGAACACTCATATCCTGCCGCCATCCCTGTGTTTGTGGATGGTGAGACGCAGCTTGTGGACTGCCTGTGTGCCTGCTGTGGTTGGCGACCTCCGTAGCGTGTTCTCCACGTGCACCCTGCTATGGTGTGGTGGGGTGGTGCTGTGTACGTTACACTCACGGCCTTGCCACATGTGTCCGTCTGTATCTCTGTCGTTGTATATCTACATACCTATGTTGTGCCCATAGCGCTGCTCTTGCATGGACAGCTGTCTGTCCCATGTGTCGCATATTTGCACGGCTGACACATAGAACTGTGGTACGATGCATATCCACTCATTGTCCATGCAACGTCCGTATTCCAGAACACCCTAGAGACATCTGCTGGATATTGTGGCAGACAGCTATCCTTGCTGTACTGACACTGTACCCATACACGCCATAAACCTTGTGTATAATTGCCTATTTATGGTGTGTGTATGTCTAACTGTGCGTATGCATGGTCGTGTGTGTGTCCCGCTATAGCCATCTGTGCAGGTGTCGCCACTATGGGTAATCCTTGTGGACCGCTGTTTCATGTGCACTTCTGCACATACCTGCAGACCGTACTACCCCTCCTACGGCAGCGGCCTTAGATCAACCGCTGCCCTAGCCTATAGGGCTCCGTGGCGCCCACCACCACAACACATGGTGCCCCCATCCTGGTGTACCTATATGACATACCTACTAGACAGGTGGACCTACTGGTGCGGCGCCCTAGGCAGCCACAGGATTGGCGTATGCCTACGGCCGGCTATGAGCACATCACAAGGCATACATTTACATTCAGTGTTTTACGAAGGCTAGGTTATAATACCAGAGGGGGGACCTCATCAACTATGCTTTAGAATGTGGATTTAGATGGATTAATAGGTGGAGGGTTGACCACACACCAGGGCTGACTGATGAAACACTGATGAAGCCTCTTTAGAGAAGCAGGTGGCTTAACCCCCGTAACAGGAATGTGGTTTAGGTACAGATATACAGTTAACACACATTAGTCCACTCTTTCAGTTGTTTACCACTGTATTACATTGATATGATATACATATCTTCTGTATATATTGTTAGATCTTTGATTGATGAGTATTAGGCATCGTACAATATCATATAATACATGTGTTAATAGGATGTTTTTGGAGATGTTAATATACGTGTGTGTAGTTAACATTGCGTCTGTGCTTTATATGCTGTGGTTAAATGTTCATTGTTTGCTGAGAAATTGACCAATGAAAGTGTAAGGGGGGATATTTAAAGCCTGGATGCTTTTATTTTATGTGTATGTCTGACGGAGTACCGGGTGAAAGCGCTTACATGTCTATGAAGGAACCTTTGTATACCATTTGTGACCTGTCCTGGACAATGTCTACGTTGACTGTTTCATCTACCTATGTGTGTTTTGGATTGTGTGCCATAAGGTGACAGCGGTTCTTTCATGTTGATTAGGTGTATTCCATGGTCAATTGACATTAATCCTATTAATTCACTGAAGGATGTTCTTTATAAGTGGGAATGCCATAGTTTAACCATCCTATGACCTTCCTAGCTGAAGTTGTTATTGTGCCATTGGTATGTGTTCCACAGGTCACCCATTTGTTCCGCGGTATGGAAGCGAGTGATCCCCATTCTGGTGCTGGCAGATTGAGTGCTGTGTACGCCGGTATTCGCACGGCGGTCTGACTTTGTATGGGGAGTGTCTACTGTAGTCCCTATCTGTATTTCCTGCGTTATGCCTTACTGCAGCTGTGTAATTCCACCAGGTTTGCAGTTATGGGTGCCATCTTGGTCGTACACTTGTCCATCCATGGGAATTGCCTACTGGACACTGGTATAGGGCAGTACACATTTCACACCTGCATTTAGCATTATCCAGTGGATGTTTTGCATTATTAGTGGGGAGTAAGGCATGTGCTATACCCACATCCCTCCCACGGGGCAGGACAACGGATTATCTGCCAAACAACACCATGCCCCATTTCTGTATACCCACGATCCCATGGCTGCAACCCTCGACGGTACCCATTACACATCCTTCATGTGTGCGGGACTGGGATGTGGACGCACTTCTATGGGCCCGACCATCTGGGGATTTCTGCTCATATGTCCTGCATTTCATGGACACTTGTCATCAACCTTAAACACGCTGGTGGTGCATATGTCTAGCTGTGCCATAGTCACGGCTATTCACTCCTTTTAGGTCTCTCGATCGCAGCTGGTAGATGTGGCATACGGATCAATTTTTGGGGTCCTACAATGGACACCGATGTGCATATGTAAAGTGTAGAACTTGTTGGACTGTGTCCATCTGGCCAGTGGGTTTAACTGCTGCTGTATGTTCCCCAATCGCGGATGACTGTTTGACTACACATATTATGTAGTGCTACGAAAACCAGTTTATTCTGAAATGAACCCAAATGGTGTAAATCCAATGATGCAGGTTAGCAACTGGTTTAAATAAACCTCAGAAGTCCCAATGGGAAATATCCGCCACTGTATTGTCAAAACTAACACCACCAAAACATGTAGATCCTACTAATTCATTGAAGGATGTTCTTTATAAGTGGGAACGCCATAGTTTAACCATCCTATGACCTTCCTACTTGATGTTGTTGGTGTGCCATTAATATGTGTTCCACAGGTCGCCCATATGTTCCGCGATATGGAAGCGAGTGATCCCCATATTCTTGCCAGCAGATTGGGTGCTGTGTACGCCGGTATTCGCACTGCGGTCTGACTTTGTATGGGGAGTGTCTACTGTAGTCCCTATCTGTATTTCCTGTGTTATGCCTTACTGCAGCTGTGTAATTCCACCAGGTTTGCAGTTATGGGTGCCATCTTGGTCGTACGCTTGTCCATCCATGGGAATTGCCTACTGGACACTGGTATAGGGCTGTACACATTTCACACCTGCATTTAGCATTATCCGGTGGATGCTTTGCATTATTAGTGGGGAGTAAGGCATGTGCTACACCCACATCCCTCCCACGGGGCGGGACAACGGATTATCTGCCAAACAACACCGAGCCCTATTTCTGCATACCCAGGATCCCATGGCTGCAACACTCGACGGTACCCATTACACATCCTTCATGTGTGCGGGACTGGGATGTGGACGCACTTCTATGGACTCGGAACTCTGGGGATTTCTGTCCATATGTCCTGCATTTCATGGACACTTGTCATCAACCTTAAACATGCTGGTGGTGCATATGTCTAGCTGTGCCATAGTCATGGCTGTCGCTTCTTCTGGTTGAACGATAACAGCTGTATGATATTCCATACGTATCAATTTTTGGGTCCTACAATGGACACCAATCTGCATATATAAAGTGTAGAACTTGTTGGACTGTGTCCATCTGGCCGGTGGTTTTGACTGACCTTCCTAGTTGACGTTGTTGGTGTGCCATTAGTATGTGTTCCACAGGTCGCCCATTTGTTCCGCAGCATGGCAGCGAGTAATCCCCATTTTGGTGCTGGCAGATTGAGTGCTGCGTACGCCGGTATTCGCACGGCGGTCTGACTTTGTATGGGGAGTGTCTACTGTAGTTCCCATCTGTATTTCCTGTGTTATGCCTTACTGCAGCTGTGTAATTCCACTGGGTTTGCAGGTATGGGTGCCATCTTGGTCGTACGCTTGTCCATCCATGGGAATTGTCTACTGGACACTGGTATAGGGTTGTACACATTTCACACCTGCATTTAGCATTATCCGGTGGATGCTTTGCATTATTAGTGGGGAGTAAGGCATGTGCTATACCCACATCCCTCCCACGAGGCGGGACAACAGATTATCTGCCAAACAACACCGAGCCCCATTTCTGCATACCCACGATCCCATGGCGGCAACCCTCGACGGTACCCATTACACATCCTTCATGTGTGCAGGACTGGGATGTGGACGCACGTCTATGGACTCGACAATCTGTGGATTTCTGTTCATATGTCCTGCATTTCATGGACACTTGTCATCAACCTTAAACACGCTGGTGATGCATATGTCTAGCTGTGCCGTAGTCATGGCTGTCGCTTCTTCTGGGTGGAATGGTAGCAGCTGGATGATATAGCATACGGATCAATTTTTGAGGTCCTACAATGGACACCAATGTGCATATGTAAAGTGTAGAACTTGTTGTACTGTGTCCATCTGGACAGCGGTTTTGACTGCAGCTGTATGTTCCCCAATCGCGGTTGTCTGTTTGACTACCCATATTATGTAGTGCTACGGAAACCAGGTGTTTCATAACTGAAAACAAGTGGTGTACATCCAAAGATGCAGGTTAGCGACTGCTTTCAATAATCCTCAGAAGGCCCATTAGGAAATATCCGCCACTATATTGTCAAAATAACACCACCAAAACATGTAGGTCCTATTTATTCATTGACAGATGTTCTTTATAAGTGGGAATGCCATAGCTTAACCATCCTATGACCTTCCTAGTTGACGTTGTTGGTGTGCCATTAATATGTGTTCCACAGGTCGCCCATATGTTCCGCGGTATGGAAGCGAGTGATCCCCATTTTCTTGCTGGCAGATTGGGTGCTGTGTATGCCGGTATTCACACGGCGTTCTGACTTTGTATGGGGAGTGTCTACTGTAGTCCCTATCTGTATTTCCTGTGTTATGCCTTACTGCAGCTGTGTAATTCCACCAGGTTTGAGTTATGGGTGCCATCTTGGTCGTACATTTGTCCGTCCATGGGAATTGCCTACTGGACACTGGTATAGGGCTGTACACATTTCACAGCTGCATTTAGCATTATCCGGTGGATGCTTTGCATTATTAGTGGGGAGTAAGGCATGTGCTATACCCACATCCCTCCCACGGGGTGGGACAACGGATTATCTGCCAAACAACACCGAGCCCCATTTCTGCATACCCAGGATCCCATGGCTGCAACCCTCGACGGTACCCATTACACATCCTTCATGTGTGCAGGACTGGGATGTGGACGCACTTCTATGGACTCGACGATCTGGGGATTTCTGTTCATATGTCCTGCATTTCATGGACACCTTGTCATCAACCTTAAACACGCTGGTGGTGCATATGTCTAGCTGTGCCATACTCATGGCTGTCGCGTCTTCTGGTGGAACGGTAACGGCTGGATGGAATTCTGTACGGATCAATTTTTGGGTCCTACAATGGACACCAATGTGCATATGTCAAGTGTAGAGCTTGTTGGACTGTGTCCATCTGGCCAGTGGTTTTGACTGCTGCTGTATGTTCCCCAATCGCGGATGTCTGTTTGACTACCCATATTATGTAATGCTACGAAAACCAGGATTTTCAAAACTGAAAACAAATGGTGTACATCCAAAGATGCAGGTTAGCGACTGCTTTAAATAATCCTCAGGAGTCCCAATAGGAAATATCCGCCACTGTATAGTCAAAATAACACCACCTAACCATGTAGATCCTATTAATTAATTGGAAGATGTTCTTTATATGTGGGTACGCCATAGTTTAACCATCCTATGACCTTCCTAGTTGACGTTGTTGGTGTGCCATTAGTATGTGTTCCACAGGTCGCCCATTTGTTCCGCGGTATGGCAGCGAATGATCCCCCTTTTGGTGCTGGCAGATTGAGTGCTGTGTACGCCAGGATTCGCACGGTGGTCTGACTTTGTATGGGGTGTGTCTACTGTAGTCCCTATCTGTATTTCCTGTGTTATACCTTACTGCAGCTGTGTAATTCCACCAGGTGTGTAGTTGTGGGTGCCATCTTGGTCATACGCTTGTCCATCCATGGGTATTGCCTACTGGACACTGGTATAGGGCTGTACACATTTCACACCTGCATTTAGCATTATCCGGTGGATGCTTTGCATTATTAGTGGGGAGTGAGGCATGTGCTACACCCACATCCCTCCCACGGGGCGGGGCAACGGATTATCTGCCAAACAACACCGAGCCCCATTTCTGCATACCCACGATCCCATGGCTGCAACCCTCGACAGTACCCATTACACATCCTTCATGTGTGCGGGACTGGGATGTGGACGCACTTCTATGGACTCGACAATCTAGGGATTTCTGTTCATATGTCCTGCATTTCATGGACACTTGTCATCAACCTTAAACACGCTGGTGGTGCATATGTCTAGCTGTGCCGTAGTCACGACTGTCGCTTCTGGTTGAACGATAATGGCTGGATGGTATTCCGTACGGAACAATTTTTGGGTCCTACAATGGACACCAATGTGCATATGTAAAGTGTAGAACTTGTTGGACTGTGTCCATGTGGCCAGTGGTTTTGACTGCTGCTGTATGTTCCCCAATCGTGGATGTCTGTTTGACTACCCATATTATGTAGTGCTACAAAAAACAGGTTTTTCAAAACTGAAACCAAATGGTGTACATCCAAAGATGCAGGTTAACAACTGCTTTAAATAATCCCCAGAAGTCCCAATAGGGAAGTATCGCCACTTTATTGTCAGAATGACACCACCATAACAGGTAGATCACGAGCACTTTTGCCCGGTCTTACCGGGCATTTTCAAGTGTAATTAGCAGAAACATATAACTAAATAAATGATAATACATATTTTAATAATAAAGTTAATACTATGTTATTTGGACAATAGCTTCTGCTATTGACATACAATGCTGTGGGTGGTGCCGGTTACCATACATATGGCTTTCTCAAAAGCTGACTTCACATTTCTAAACACTAGTGTGGTCTCCTTTAAGGCCCCTGAGCCAGTGGTGAACATTACTCAAGCCACTGAATCACTTACATATGCCTTCTACCAGCACCTACAGGACTGCATGGATCAGGCAATCCCTTACCCAACTGTGGGTCTTTGTACCAATGCCAAGCATCCAGTGTGGTGTACCCCAGCCATACACAAGCTCTACAACGAGAAGAGGTAGCTACTACAAGACAGAGCAGACTCCTTGTGAGGTATGACACCCTTGCTCATTATATGTGAAGACCTACAAGCTCTCATTACATCATCCGGGGCAGGTCCTACAGATATATCACCAAGGACTCGACAGACAATCATACGGCCTTCTTAGCTATGTTGGACACCTGGGAGGAAACTCCCAGATATGCTCTGACTGGGTTCACAATGATGTGAAGTTTACTGAACATACACACATTGTCAACATACTGGCTGACAGGTTCGGTGAAGACATCTCCACCCCCTCCCCCCCACATGGAGAGATGTCTGTACCAGAAGATTGTGACCCCCGAATGTTCTGTAATGCACAGGTGGGACATGCTCTCTCCAAGGTAGTGAACACAGCATGCATGGGACCAGATGGTGTCCCGGCTGTGTACTCCGCGATCTCATTGAGGAATTAGACCCACAGTTAGGACAGCTGTTTATTCTTAGCCTCACCTCAGGTAACGTACCCAAGTTGTGGCGCACGGCGACTGTAGTCCCACTTCACAGGGGCAGTGCCTCCACTGACCCTGGTTATTACCGTCCCATTAGCTTGAGAAGCCTTATCTGCAAAGACATGGGGAAGGATCATACTGGAGCTCATAGATGACGACATAGGGGACCTGCATACTTTGCATCCAACCCAGTTTGGCTTGGTCAAGGGCAGATCATGCGTTTAAAACTTGGTTGACGTTTTAGGAACAGTCACCGAGGCCATTGATGATGATCAGGCAGTCCATACAGCCTACCTTGACCTGGCAAAGGCCTTCAACACAATACCCCCCTCGGGTATCATTGATAAATCCATCGGCTTGGATGTGAACCCATACATCGCAGGATGGGTTGCAAACTGGCTAGGTGACACAACCCACACGGTCATAGTTGCTGGCACCATGTCAGACTCACTGCCAGTCACAGGCGGTGTCCCACGGGGCTCTGTCCTGGGTCCACTCTTTTTCTGCATCTACATTTCCAAAGTACAAGCAAACACAGCGGGGTTATGGCTGACATTGTTTGCAGATGACTGCGAATTGGGTGCCATAGTGGGACGGACATCTGACACAGATATCCTTCAGAGGGGCCTCACAGATATGGATATCTGCTGCCAGGGACATGGCCTACAGCTAAATGCCGGGTAATGCATAGTCATACCTATCGGGAAGAACAAGGTCACCCCTAGCCGCCATATGGGTGGCAATCCACTGAGCACAGAGGGAATTACCAGGGATCTGGGGACCCAGGTTGTCAGTCACCATTCGTTCGACACACACGTTGCTAACGTGGTTCGGTAGAACTTTTACATTGCCCACCTGATCGTGCAGGGATTCACATCTAGATCAGGGGAGGTCATCGTCTCCTTGTACTCATTACTCATTAGACCTATGATTGAGTACATTGCCCCGTTCAGAAGGTATCTGACCCGACACCTGCAGCAGCTGGGAAGGCCCCATAGGTTCATCGTCAGACGGATGCAGGGTGTCAGGAATTTGTGTTATGCTGCCCAACTGTAAGGACTCCTGCTCCATTCAGTCACATACCACTTGTTCAGTGGTGACCTGTGCCTGACATACGAGGCCATGTCGACCCATATTTGATGACTATGCTTCACCTAATGGATCTACATCCCTCAGAACCACAGGGGCAGGTGACGTGAACCTTGACACGGTCATTAATAGAATGTGTTGGAGGGACAGATACATCACCCAGACACTCACTATGCTGTGGAACAACATCCCAGTACATGTGAGGCAGAGAACCTTGCTGGCCTTGTTCGAGGGGGATCTTGTCCAATGGATGGGGGATTGCAGATATACCCCAGGGATTACATTAGTGTCACTGCTTGACAGAGGTACAGCAATATAATAGGCATTTTATCTCCAGACTGGAGGGTTGGCAAAGGAAACATAACTATGGGCTAGGGTTATGGCTGCCCTTGGGTAGATAGCCTACTATGTACCTATGGACCTATGAACCTATGTTCATAGTTTGTCCCATTCACACTTGTCTATCCCCTATCCTCATTCATATGTGTATATTTCTGTGGCACATGATTGAACTATGTATTACCTGCAGGTATGCTGTCTACAGTGCACATACGTCACGGTTGATTACAGTGTATCTGTGTATCTACCTCTGTGATACTGAGGACTACCACACATCCTTCACAGCATTACATGCATATGTCCATACTATTATTCTTTGGCCTGAGGGGGGTTGTTAGGGCAATGGTTACACGTGTCCCTGTTTGTGCACGCGTCATGGTGGTCTTTGACCAGCCTCCGTTGCTATCGTGGGATGGACGGTAGTGTTGGTGTGTGTTTGGGATGTGTTTTCACTGCCGGTACATCTGTGTGGGGTGGGGTTGGCACATGTTCCTCTTTGCAGGGAGCCCCATCCTGGACATTTGTGTCATGCGTCAACACTTGGCACGTGCCATATGTCCTGTGCTATTCCCACAGTCGTGTATGCCTTCCTGCATTACTACTGCATGTTACTGGCTGTTTGTATCTGGTACACATGGCTACTATGGTGGATAGCTTGGCCTATTCCCATGCTATGACATACCCATTCATCCAGGCATATACATGTTATTCCATCCTTTGTGTTGGCCGTGGGTGTTTGGCCGTCCGGCAACGCTATTCTCAATGTGTGATGTCCCACCTTCACCTTCTGTGCCTGTGGCACCCTGTTGGGGCGTCCTGCTTGGTGGGCAGATGTTCCGCCATATGTGTTGTGTTTGACATGTCTGCATAGCTAATCATCAGTACGGTGGCTGAACATACTGCCTTGTCCAGATGTGTACAGTTATGGGCACCGTGGCGTGTGCACGCTTATGGGGTTTCGACAGGTCCATACCACATGCGGGATGTATACATTCTGCCGACACATTCACATGCAGCCATTTGGATATCTGTACCTGAGGTGGGATGTTAACATGTGGGGTACATATTTGCCTGCGTGGCACTGCCTAGGACAATACTTCTTACTACATTTCAGGTATACCCATTGTGTGTAGGTGTGTAGCTGCGCAAGGCTGCTAGCTGGGTTGGGTGCACGGTCGTACATGGGTGCGGGTTACATGCTATGACGGGGCTGTTGTGTATTACATTTGCATGCATGGGTTCTGCTTCTGGATATTACGCTTAGGCATACGCCGTCCTATGTGTATCACGGCACGTTGCTGGGTGTAGTACATGTTGCTATGCACATGTTTGTCTGTGTTTAGGGTATCCAGTTTCCTTCTTGTTGTTATATCGACACGGCTACCCGGCTGTGTACTCTCACTACTGCTGGTGACCATGCCCATGTGGCTACTTCTATGTAGGTGCGGCGCGCTGACATGCTGCGGTACACCTTCAATGGGTATGCCCACTGACAGTGCATTGCGTGACGGACACGGTATTACACGTATCCTTTGTTCCTTGGACGGGTACACTTTGGACTTCGTGGGTTAATGTTTGGTTCTCCGTTTTGTGTGAACAGGTACTATGTTGCATAGTCTGCGTACGTTTCATTATCCACGGACCCTGGCTGGTGCGGTTACTATTGCAGGCGGCCTGTGGAAGTCAGCACTTTAGGTTGCTCATCACCTGCCGGTTTGGCCACACCTGCGGCCGCATCCTACTTGGGCTCGCTCATGTGCCCTCCGCACGTGTCTGTGGTTGCGGCGCGCACTCATTACTATGCATATGGCGTTGCTACGCCGATTATTCACTGCACTGCTGGCGCAAGCCTTACACCGGCCTTGCGCCGAGCTTCATGAATCCCGGGGATAATCATTATTAAATAAAGACTATAAGATGTTTATGACAATATTAACCAACAGAATGAAAATACCACTATCCAAAACAATAAATAATGATCAAACTGGATTTATATATCATAGACACACACCTGACAATATTAAAAGGATCATTTCTTTTATAGATTATGTTAATAAAGAAAATAAAGAAACACTCATAATTGGCTTAGATATAGAGAAAGCCTTTGATTCCCTAAACTGGGACTATTTATTCAAAATATTGATGTTATTTAAATTTCCCCCTTCTTTGTTCATCTACTAAAGAATATACATACAAATAATTTATCATATGTTAAGCTAGGTCCTTTCACCTCTGAATCTATACATATAACAAAGGGTACTAAACAAGGATGCCCCATGTCACCGATTCTATTTACCTTTGGCTGTTGAAATATTGGCAGATTCAATTTATAACAATACAAAAATCAAAGGAGTAGATGTTTATGAACAATACAATTCTTAAGTAATGCTCTTTGCTGATGACATATTATTAACATTATCCAATACAAAAGAGACATTAGAAGAATTAGATATTTTAATTGACACATTTTACAGGACTTCAGGACTCCATTTCAATAAATCAAAATCAAAATTTTTATTTTTAAATAAAAAAAGAATTGCAGACGAAGGGGAATCACATTATAGGGAAACAAGAATCTACCTTAAAATATCTAGGAATTGAGTTATGCAAGGATAATAATGAATTAGTCTCAAAAACTACAATAATATCATTAATACAATTAAAATCTCTGTGGAAAAGTGGAACAAAATAATATTAAAATTTGAAGATAGACTACTACTCAAGATTCTATATAGCTTTGGCAATACAACTGTTACCAGAAAGGAATATACTCAAAGAAATAAACTCATGCCTAATAAATTTTTTGATGGTTTCCCAAAAGAAACAGAATAGCTTTAATACATCATATCAGACCATGGAAACGGGAAGGGTTAAACTTCCCTGATATAGGAACATATATAAAAGCATCAATATCTAAAACATTCTCAGATTGGATACGTTCAAAGTATTCTGCAAATTGGAAATAATTATTACCTGTAATATAAATAAATTAATTTGATTTACAAAAAAAAAAAAATCAAATAACAGATAAAAACAATTTGCCATTGCACATAGTGGGCAGGATTCACGAAGGCTTGCACGGAGTGTAAGAGACGTGCAACACTCCATGCAAGCCTCGCGATCCAGGAACAGCCCTAAACTCCGTGTAAGAGACCAGCTAAAACGTCTCTTACACGGACTGGGCGTGGACATGCTAAATACCTCACTTGCATCCGAAAGGTATGCAAATGAGATATATTAGCAATCCACGAAGCAGAAAGCAGTCCGTGTAGGAGACGTTTTAGCTGCAGAAATGTACTCAGTTGACAACTGAGTACATTTCTGCAAAATCCACAATGGAGCGATGTCAGCTCCAAAAAAAGGATGCATATGATACAGGCAGCATGCCAATGGCCAAATATGTGGCCATTGGCAAGATAACCCGATTTAAAAATATTAAAAATATGTTTTTTTTTCGGCAATCGCCGATGTTTAAACCCAGCGCAGCCCCGCGCAAATGGGCTGCTGTGTATTAAACCATAAAAAAGAAGGTTATAAACCCACAAATGTGGGTTTCATGCAATACATGGAATGACAATGCAGGGACCAGCAGACCAAAACCAACATGGCCACCGTGTAGTGGTTGCTAAGGGGGGAAGCAGAGTCTAAGACATGTAACTAAGCATTAGTAGGCAATCTCATGTAAGTGAGGGTTAGGATACTGAATCTCACAGTCACATAGCAAATGAGCACAATCTGAGTAGTGTAAGAGATACAAAAGGGGAGGAATAGAGTAGGAGATAGGTGACATCACAGGGGGGAATGGTAGAAAGAAATGCAGTTCATTGGAGGTCAGTGTCACATGACAGATGACAGGCACAGATCATGGAAAGAGGTGTGCCACTAGATAAGTCATGGAAAGTCAAGAAATGGAAGGTGTACACTGTTACCTACACCAAAGTTTCTTGCTGGCCGTACATGCGCACGTGTGTGCACCATGAAGCGCGAGTAAGGCAGTGTGCGCACATGTAAGGCAGTGTGAGCATGTGGGAGCGTGTTGGGAGATGTTTAACACTGTTTGCGTGGGCGTGCACATGTGTAAGGCAGTCTGAGTATGTTGGAGGCTGTTGGCAGACGTGTAACAGTGTTTGCGCGGGTGTACGCGCGTTTAAACCCGAATAAGTAGATTCTTAACTGTATAAGCACGTGTGTGCGCATGTAAGCCACTGTGAGCGTGTTTCAGATAGTATGCAAGTTGCTCCCCCCTGAGGAAACAGAGAGGAAAAAGGAAGCAACACAATTAATAGGAAGCTAGCAGGGATAACTGCTGAAGCTAGCAGGTGAAAACAATTAGAAGCAGGCAATTACACAGGCAGAATAGTAGCCCAGCCCAGCACTTAAAACTCTGCAAACAGTAGTGCAGGATGTTTCCATTAAGAGACACTGCAAGACAGGAGTAAGCTAATAGAAGTGAAAACTGAAAAAGCTTCACTCAGAGCAGAAATGTTAGGGGCTGCCATAGCTGTCATAATGAGACATAGGCGACTTGCTGAGGGTGGTGACAATGCAGATGGTGCCAGACAACCCACAGTGAGGAGACGGAGAAGAGTGTACAGGCCTAGAGTCACCTACCATGGGTTACATGAGCTGGAGATAGTAGAGTGCTATAGAGTGGACAGAGAGCTTCTGCAGCAGATTGTTGAGCTGTGCAGGCCACGCCTCACACACAGAACCAACTAGAGGGGAACCCATCCCAGTGGAAACCAAGGTATGTGTTGGCCTAAGAATACTAGCAACAGGTACCTTCCAGAGACCAACTGGTGATATGATGGGGATATCACAGGCATCAGCCTCCAGGGTACTACATCAGTTCCTGGATGTCATGTCAGCACATGTCGGTGATCATGTATATTTCCCCAATGCCCGTGAGGTATTGGCCAGCAATATGCGTCTCTTCCAGCAAATAGCGGAATACCCTGAGGTACTGGGTGCTATAGACTGCACACACATATGCATCAAAGCACCAGCAGGTGAGCGGGGTAGGGCCTACATTAACCGCAAGGGCTTCCCCTCCATCAACTGCCAGGTCATGTGTGATGCCCAGGGCATAATAATGAATGTGTGTGCTGGCTGCCCTGGGAGTTATCACGATTCCCACATCTGGCATTTGACGCAGCTGTACTAGACATTTGCCAATGGGGACATCCCACACTGACACCTAGTGGGGGATGCAGGTTATGCACTGGAGCCGTGACTGATGACACCCATCAGAAATGCACACACACCTGAACAGGAACGCCATAATGAGGCACACGCACAAACACGTAATGTGATAGAGCGTGTGTTTGGGCTGCTCAAGTCATGGTTCCAGTGTCTGGACACATCTGGTGGAGCCTTGCAGTACACACCAACTACATGTACCCAAATTGTCATGGTATGCGCTATGCTACATAATATGATCTTGCAAAAACAGCTGCAGCAGGACCAGCATAGGGCTGGGCCAAACAGCCCCCCACCATTGCCAAGGCCATCACAGGCAGAGCGTGACTCGGAGGAGGAACAACCTGAGCCTGCCCCAGTAGGCAGAAGGAGGCATGCCCAGTATGCCCTGGCCTTGGAAAAGAGGCAACGCATAGCACATACACTGGCACAGTAGGAACCCTGGGAATGATACCCCTCTCTGACTCACTCATATAGTAACAGGGATGCCTAACATGACACAACCTGCTCTCAAACATGTACAGGGAGTGTAGTATGTACATCCGACAGAGGCAGCCCTGCAGCACCACCTGAGGCATGATTGCCATGTGTCAAGCAATGTAGCATCATCTAGTATATGCAAACATGAAGACCCTGCCTAACATCTCACCCTCACCAAGCATGATGCCACACTATGAAGACAAGAAGATCAAGTACAATAATTGGCTGAAGTAATGCAGTCAGTCAAAGGGGAGCCAATGTGTCACAGGCTGGGAAGATATGCGGAGTCGACATGATGCACCACCTGCTAGGGGTGGCATGCACCTAGCATGCCATGCCCCATGGATACTGGCAAAGACTGTCAGTACCCACAACATGCCCTGAATAGGTAAGTCGAAAAACACACACCCAACCTCATAGGTTCTACAAGGGATAGGAACCTAGATGTAACACTACCCCATGACAGATATACAAACAGCAAGATGTGTGCAGTGTAAACGCACACAGTAAGGAGAATGTAGATACCAGTCCTGTAATAGAGAACTGGGCAAGGCTCACAGCAGCACCCTAGCACTACCAGGTCACACCTCATACTGTGCTGTACAGCCGCAAAACATGGAACAAGCTACAAAAGCAAGGTGACTAGCAAGAAATGGCAAGGATAACCACACCCCCATGTTGGTACCACAACAAGAAGCAGCATGGAATAGCCATGGTCAAATACCAATGGCAAAAACTGCCTCGCAGTAGATAGCCTGCTGCAGACCACTGTCCTAATTCCAGGAACATCACCTGGCCTATGTCGGAATACATGAATATATCAAGCCCCCCAAACCACATTATATTGCTCGACTGAAAATACCCAGACATACACCAGTAGCATCGTACTAGCACCAACACAGTAGGGGAAAATTACCCAGATTCCATAAACCAAACTGCCCAGGAACAATGTACTACCCCCACAAGAGGGGTAAGCATACTGGATGTGATAATCAGAAACATGTGTACTGGATGGCAAGATGAGAAATGTACCCCTCACTGGTAAGACAAGACCATAGAGTAAGCACACTGGAAATACACACCCAACCCCAGTCCCTGGCCAAAATACCACAGTGAAAAACATGTGTAAAGTATAGGTTGCAGCCCTCAAAACCGATGTTGAATCCACAAAAGGCCCTGTGCAAGTGCAGAACATGGGACACACCACAGAACATGTTATACAGGCATTCCATGAACACAGCCAGGAATGCTTGGAGTATGCAATCACAAATAACAACAACACACAATGCCATACACGCAGACATCTGGCATGCTGGGCTCCAGCCATTACCAAACCATGCAAGAGAATGAGGATGATACCACACGATAGAGCAAACATAAAAAGGGAAGTAATCACTGACCAGTAGTATGGCAATAACATATGTCCACACATACAATCCACTAAGTCCAGCCACAACAAGTATAACCTATGAATCCAGAGGCAATGTGACGCCAGTACCAAGTACACAGACAACCACAACACCCCCGAATAAAAACAAACATATGTGATAGATGCATCCATGTATCCAAAGCAGAGGTTGAGCTCCAACAAGCCAGTACTGTCAACACTAGTCAGGAGGAGAAGGTAACCACATACACCACGAACCCAGTCCCACATAGACCTACCACAACTGTAAACCAAACACATAAACACAGACAAATATTCCCGGAGGCCTCAATTACAAACACACCACACCAAAAGATGCCTCCAAAGTAGATCACAAGCAACCACAACCTTCAAACATAGCACATGCAACGAACAGTACGCAAAGCTGGTGTGCCAAACAGTCACAGGCCCAAAGGAGAAACAAATGCCTGATACAGTCGTAATAGGTGTCTGTATAGGCAGAAACACAGCTGTCCCACTCACCAGACTGAACAAGGGAAAGGGTAGAGTAAGCTGCTTGTAGGTAGCCACAAAATGCCACGTAACACAAGTACGCAGGTCACCCCAAAGCAAGCAGGAATATGATGCACTCAATGTCCATGCTGGGGTGAATTACCTGAGATGTACCTCCCTGGTCAACAACAAATGAGACATCTATGGTCCCTCCGAGTATGTACCCCAGGGCGGGATGACACTGGCTGTGTGCAGCATCCAACCCTCACCAAGAATGATGCCACAGTACAAACACAGAATGCTCATGTTTAACAGCTGGCACAGTTACAGCTGTCAGTCCAAGAGGGTGTAATGTGTGTCCGCTTGAGATGTCAAGCATGACAAGCCATGCTGCTGTTACAGGGGTGGCTGTCAGCTGTTACCTGTGCGTCTGGATACTGGATAAGGCCTTTGCCGCCTCCATAGAGCCGTATGTGGGCAAGGCCAAAAAGACTACCCACCACCCTAGAAAACATAACTGGTAGGAAACATAAGGGTAATGCTGCCCAATGCCAGATGTGTAAACTGCAATATGCATGCCCCTGAGGCACTTCCCATTATGGAGAACATTTATGCCTGTCCAGTGACAGAAGCCTGCTGCAGGCCTAGTGATACCACACCAGCACTACTAGGTTATACCACATACCATGTGTTATGGCCCCAACACCTGCACCAAGACATCAAAAGAGGGGGAGTATCCATATGCAGCACAGACACCCATATAGCCAGGTAACTGACAATGCACAAAGCAGGGGACACCACCCATGTGCACATAACTGTAGTCAAAACTGCTGTACAGTCTGTAGCATGCGACAGACCACACTCTCACACACAAGAACCCCACCCAGACATCCGAAGACACTGGACAGTATGGATGTCCCACCAAATACCAGACAAGGTACACAAAGTACCACATAGGTGTCAAACCATTATGTATGCAAGGAGTCATCAGGGACCTAGGGACACAGGTCGACATTAATCTGTCATGTGACAGCCACAATGCCAATGTGGCTATGAAGACCGTTGATACTGGACACCGTATCATGAAAGGATTCACACCAACATCAACAGGGGTCACTGTGCCGCTGTACTGTCCCCTTATCAGACCCATAATCCAGTACAATGACTCATATGGGATGTACCTTACGTGACACCTGCAGAGGTTTGGAAGACCTCATAGTTACCCCACCAACAGGATAAAGGGTGCAAAATATATGTCATATGCTGCCTGGCTGTAGACACCCCAGCTGCCTGCAGTCACACACTGCCTACACAGAGGCATTGTATGTCTGTTGTACCAGGCCATGTCCAACACAGGAGTAATGGACATGCTACACCACAGGAAATCAAAGCCATTGGAGCTGTGAGAGTCACAGATGTCAACCTCAACACATAATGAAATAAGATGTGCTGGAGGGACAGATACATAACCCATAGGCTCCCCACACCCAGAAACAGGATCCCAATCCATGGTAGGCAGAGCCCCTCACTGACACCCCTCAACAGGAATATTGCCAAGTGGATGGATGACCGTACATGTATACTGGGGGTCTCCACTGTGTCACGACCAGACAGAGGCACAGTGAAGAACCTCATAAATGGCCATAAGTGAACATAGCAAGGGGTGGCGAAAGACACACACACTCTAGCTAGGCTTACCAATGGCCTAGGGTGTCTAGCCTACTATGAACCCATGAACCTATGAAGATACAACATGTACAGGACACTAAGGATAATCACAAGGCTTACCCAACTGATGGTAGGAAGCATGTTGGGCATCCACAGATATGCTCCGAATCACACAGATATTACAAATAACATACCAAACACACACACATATTGCTAACATACAACCTGTCAGGTGCAGTGCAAACACCCCCCCCGAGTGCAAAATACCTATCCCAGCAGACGGTCCCCTGACATTGCAGATGCTGAGGTAACAGCCATCATCTGCAAAGCAGAACACACAGCAGCAAAGGTATGTGACGGTGTCCTGTGCTGAGGCCAACATGGACCCCAAGAGTAATGGAATGCAAAATCACACTACTGGCCAATGTCAGCCTTACCACAGGGTATGTACCCAAAGAGCAGTGTACAACAACAGTGGTCCATCACAACAAAGGGGTTGCCTGAATGGATACTCCAAACTAACACCCCAGGATCCTGACAAGCTTGTTCTGCACAGCTATGGAAAGGATCAGTATGTACCGCAGACAGAAGGCTAATGTGTACCTACTGATACCGGACCCAACACACTGTGGCTGTTGTAACTGCAGAACCAGCCCCTAAACATGTCTGACCCATTTGAAGCAGTCATTAAGGTCAGTGATGAGGGCTATGTGGTCTGCACAGCGTAGCTGGACCATGCACATGCTTCTAGACCATACCGTACGTGTTCAGTATGGATATGTTCACCAGCTTAAATATACACCCCTATGTCAGTAGAGGGGTTGCAAAGCAGACCAAGGACAGAACTGACATGGTCAGACATGCTGCATCCATGCCAGACTACAAAGCGGATATGAGTGGCATCCCACAAGGCCTGGTCTTGCCCCCCCGTTCTGTATACATGTCCCATAGGTATAGGCCAACATGGAAGGACTGTGACTGAGCATGTATGCAGAGGAGTACAAACAGCCCACCATATCCGACCCCCAGCTGACACAAGCAACCCACAAAAGAGCCACCTACAAACAGACAACTGTAGCCATAGCCATGTCAGCAAGCTAATTGCAGAACTGTGTATAGACAACCACTGTGGATATACAGTAAGTGCCCACAAACTACGACACAGGTGTTAACTCATGAGGCACCTAACATGTAATGTGAGACCTGGGTACAAAAGGTGATAAATAACCTGCACTGGACAAACATGTGTCTGTAGTGTTCGCAGAAACATGTTCCATATACCCACCCAAACATGAAGGCTGGAAGATGTAGATAAGGGGAACTCACTCTGGCTCTGCAGCCATCCTCCAACAGCATCACAACTGACTACAATAGCCCCTGTGGGATATACCACAGCAGACACCTCCAACAACTGTAAAGTCCACAACAGTACCCCACCAGGGGTAGCAAAGAGCCTGAACAGATGCCATGTGTTGCCTGAGTAAACAAACTGCAGCCCCACACACTGCCATCCTTCCCGGCTACAGGAAGGCTGTGCCTGATGTATGATGCCATGTCCAACCTGGAATGAATGATCATGTTGCACCTTGTACAATCTGAATGGCAGTGAGCTATGCACATGAGAGACCTGAACCCCAGCACTGACATACATAGGACAAGCTGTACAGAATGATCCATAACACAGAAGGCACCCCACACTTCAGTAAACTCCTGGTACAGGTCAGCCAGAGTGCCACATATCGACACCCCTCAAGAGGCATCCTGATGAGTGTATGGGAGATGGTAGGCTACCCTGGGTATCACTGTTATGTCAGAGGTAGACAGAGGCACAGTATACCAACCATGACATATGTAATGGCAAACTCCAGTTAGAATGTGTGTCGAAGGACAAACACACCCTGTGACTACCATCAGAAATGGCCTACGGAACATCGCTAGTGTTTGCCAATGTCCACCCATGTTGTGGAATACACTAGCAATGTTGGACGGGCCTGGTGTAGGTAGTCCATATCTGAACATATTGCAACATGGTCATATGTGCACAACTGGCCCCTACACAGTATGTCGTGCTCACTATGAAGATGTCAAGCAGTGATAGGACTAAAGCCCAGGATACTGTCCACTACTGTGAAATACCGAACCAGTACACTATACGGTACTACAGTGTTAGGTCATTATGAAAGTATGTTGAGAACTGACTGCAAAGTATCCCATGCAATTCCTGCAGGCACAGTATAATCCCTGTTGAGGCAGACACAAAGCAGTTGGCCAGTTAGTACACAACATGACACCCAGCACACAATCATAAATGTGTGATAATGTCGAAGGTCACACACACCCAAATATGTGTTGGACTTCAGAGTACAACATATGGAAAGCTCACACTGGGCATGCTCGCACACTTTGATAAATGAGGCATATGTCAGACAACATGCCATGGAAAGGCTGAACTGGGCATGCTCACACACTTAGGCCATATCTCCGTGTAGCAGTTGGCCACACATATCTGGTATTTATGAGTGTCAGTCCAGGAACCAACCACAACACAGCAATCAGCCCAGTGCACACAGTAAATGACCACAGAGACATAAGTGATATAGTGGATCGCCGTCATATGCAAACATCTGCCACAGATATACAAGTTGGTCATAGGAACAGGGAATGCTATGGCAATAAAGACCTGCAAACAGTAGAACAGCACAACAAATATTGTGCATCCGACAATTGAACATATGGGTGTAGAGGTCAATACTAGGCTTCTTGCCCCAGGGAATGGCAGCTCAGCCAGAGTGTGCTTGGCATCTGCATCCCCAGGATAGTAGGCTACCGTGCCACTGTAAAGTAGGTCACAAAAGGCGACATGTGAGGCTAGTGAGCTGTGCCTCTGTCAAGCAGGGGAACTGTGGAGGTCTCAGGGATTGAATGTGCTAAGCCACAGCCATGTTGTCAGTGTGTGCTGTGAGAGGGTTGCTGAGGATCTCTGACAGTAGGTGTCCTTCAATAACAGACTGAGGGGAGCCCTACCAGCATTCTCTGGACGATTCCACTGTCAACACTGTGTTGTAATGTGTATGTGTGAATGAAGTGCCGTGCTGGAACCATCCACAGATGTCCTCCCTCTGTGGGCTACAGCTCTGCAATGTAGTAGGTCGCTCTGTCTGTTGAACGGCGCATATATGGCCGGTGTACAGCTGACAGGTGCCTTGTTGTGGAGCAGTCATGGGTATATGTGGGATAGCATGACCAATGCAAACTGTACACATGCTCATAGGATGCAAGTGTCAATGATTATGCTGAGTGGCCAGTATAGTCCTCCAGCATGGGTCCTCTGAAGTCATCCACCCCAGTCTATACAAGTGTAGAGTCTGCTTGTGCTAAACACAGTTTGTGTGCAGTGACAACCTTGCCTGGGGGTGGAGATGAGATATGGATGTCCAGGGAAAGGTGGACATGGGCAGGTATCACCAGTGGTGGTCTACCTCTGGTGTGGAACAGTGAGTACCCACGTTGCAGATGGACAGGTGCAATATGTATTAACCCATGTGGCTGTGGTGTGTGGTTCTGCCATAGCACATGGACCCACAAATTGTAGTGGAGGTAGGGTAAAGTGGTAGAGGCCTGAGTAGTTCTCACACACAATATGCCTGTACCTAATGTTAACAACTGGAATGGTGTATGTGAATACCTGCATATCCTGGCACTGTTCCCAGGGAAGCTAAGTGTGTGTCCTGGATGTGGGTGTGGTGTGCTGGACTGGTTGTGTTGTGTGTTACAGGTCCTGTGGTCCCAAAGCATGGTATAGAACATAACCTGCCAGTGCGATGTGCATATCTGGCCCTGATGTAGGTGGCTGCAAATGCATATATATGCTATCCCCCACCTGACAGGTAGTAAGACGTCTACAAACCTCTGTGGAAATGAAGATGTCAGCACCCTAGAAATACTACAGGTGCAGAACAGATGCCCAGTAATTCGGATAGTGTGCTCCGCTAATGCGTCACTCTCAAATGTCATACTATAGTTAGGTAGGGGTTTGAATCTTGCAAATGCTCAGTGTATGAGTGGGGTTTGTGTGTGTGTAAGGCTGTGAGAGGGAAATGTTCCTTTTGACAACTGGGAGAACACACTGCAGGATGCACACTCCCCTTTCTAAACACAGATGATGTCAGCACCCTATAAGTACAGCAGGAGAAGGGAAGCCTCCCAGTAATGTGAATAACGCGCTCTACTAATGCATTCGTCTCAAGTGTCATAACATACTTAGGTAGTGGTTTGAATCCTGCAAATGCCACGTGTGTGTGGATGGGGGGGAGTTATTGTGTGTGTGCAGATATGTATGAGGGAAGTGTTCCTTTTGCCAACTGGGAGAACACAATACAGGATGCACACTCCCCTTTCTAAACACAGATGATGTCAGCACCCTATAAGTACAGCAGGAGAAGGGAACCCTCCCAATAATGTGAATAGCACGCTCTGCTAATGCATCCGTCTCAAGTGTCATAACATGGTTAGGTAGTGGTTTGAATCCTGCAAATGCCCAGTGTGTGGATGGGGGGAGTTATTGAGTGTGTGCAGATATGTATGAGGGAAATGTTCCTTTTGCCAACTGGGAGAACACAATACAGGATGCACACTCCCCTTTCTAAACACAGATGATGTCAGCACCCTATAAGTACAGCAGGAGAAAGGAAGCCTCCCACTAATGTGAATAGCGTGCTCTGCTAATGCATCCATCTCGAGTGTCATAACGTAGTTAGGGAGTGGTTTGAATCCTGCAAATGCTAAGTGTGGATGGGGGGGAGTTATTGTGTGTTTGCAGATATGTATAAGGGAAATGTTCCTTTTGCCAACTGGGAGAACACAATACAGGATGCACACTCCTCTTTCTAAACATAGATGATGTCAGCACCCTATAAGTACAGCAGGAGAAAGGAAGCCGCCCAGTAATGTGCATAGCGCGCTCTGCTAATGCATCCATCTCAAGTGTCATAACATAATTAGGTAGTGGTTTGAATCCTGCAAATGCCAAGTGTGGATGAGGGGGGGGCAGTTATTGTGTGTATGCAGATATGTATGAGGGAAACGTTCCTTTTGCCAACTGGGAGAACACAATACAGGATGCACACTCCCCTTTCTAAACACAGATGATGTCAGCACCCTATAAGTACAGCAGGAGAAGAGAAGCTTCCCAATAATGTGAATAGCGCGCTCTGCTAATGCATCCATCTCAAGTGTTATAACATAGTTAGGTAGTGGTTTGAATCCTGCAAATGCCAAGTGTGTGTGGATGGGGGGGAGTTATTGTGTGTGTGCAGATATGTATAAGGGAAACATTCCTTTTGCCAACTGGGAGAACACAATACAGGATGCACACTCCCCTTTCTAAACACAGATGATGTCAGCACCCTATAAGTACAGCAGGAGAAGGGAAGCCTCCCAGTAATGCGAATAGCGTGCTCTGCTAATGCATCCGTCATAACATAGCTAGGTAGTAGTTTGAATCCTGCAAATGCCAAGTGTGTGTGTGTGTGTGTGTGTGGATGGGGGGGGTATTGTGTGTGTGCAGATATGTATGAGGGAAACGTTCCTTTTGCCAACTGGGAGAACACAATACAGGATGCACACTCCCCTTTCTAAACACAGATGAAGTCAGCACCCTATAAGTACAGCAAGAGAGGGGAAGCCTCCCAGTAATGCGAATAGCGCGCTCTGCTAATGCATCCGTCTCAAGTGTCATAACATAGTTAGGTAGTGGTTTAAATCCTGCAAATGGCAAGTGTGGATGGGGAGGGTTATTGTTTGTGTGCAGATATGTATGAGGGAAATGCCCCTTTTGCCAACTGGGAGAACACACTACAGGATGCACACTCCCCTTTCTAAACACAGATGATGTCAGCACCCTATAAGTACAGCAAGAGAAGGGAAGCCTCCTAGTAATGTGAATAGCACGCTCTACTAACACGTCTCCCCTGCATATCGTAATGTAGTTAGGTAGGAGTTTGAAACCTGTAAATGACATGTGTGTGTGTTTCCATGTGGGGAGTTTGTGTGTGTGCATTTCCGTATGAAAAACATGTCAGTTTTGGCAATCAGGTGATCACACTACCTGATGCACATTACCCTTTCAAAGTACTGATGTTGTCAGCACCCTATAAGTATATCCAGAGACAAGAAACTATCTAGTAAACCGAACAGTGCACTTTGCTAATGCGTCCCTCTCACGTGTCATGACTTAGGTAGGTAGGGGGAATGAATCCTGCAAATGGCAAGTGTGCATGTGTGTGGGGTTAGGAGGGTGTGTGTAAATGCAAGTGTGAGGGGAACAGATCCTTTTGGCAAATACTACAATACACCAGATGCTGCATACTCCCCCAGTAAACACAGGGGATGTCACCACACTATCAGCACAGCCAAACAGGGCTAGTTGGCTAGTAATGCCAATAGTGTGCTCTGCTACTGTGTCTATTACCATTGTCAGAGTACAGATAGGCATGTTTTGGTAACCCACAACTGTCACGTGTGGTTGTGTCACACAGTATGACCTTGCGCGGGTGTTTGTACATAACAATGCATGCCATTGCCTAACCCAGCAATGGCATTGCACACATGATGTATGTGTGTGACACATACACATAAATACCTGTGACCTGCAGTAGTTACCATGTCTGACACATGCTTCGTGTGGATAAATGGTATTAGCAATGTATACCAATATGACTGTGTCTTACTGTGCAGGGTCCGCACGTGGTATGTCCCTATACAGTGTGGGTGTCTATGGTGAAAGACCTACAGCAGGGGATACACATCTGGTCTGGGCCATATAGTGTACATGTAGTCAATGTACAGGTGCTGCATGTTCCCACCTGTTGTGGTAGTGGTAACATGTTATTCCACTGCAATTCGGTGACCACAGGCTGTGAACTCTTCAACTAGAGTGTTGTAGCTACAGTAATGCTCACACACAATGTTCGGCTGGATGCAGTACGGCCTTATAAACACAGTTCATGGGACTGTCATATTGCCGGTGTTGTTATGGAGGATAGGTGGTGTTCCTGTGTATGTGAGGGTTGTGTGTGCCAGGCTATGAACCAGATGGCAGTCCAACACACTGTCAGCTGCACATGAGTAGGCCCTGATGGTTTGTGCTGTGCCAACAACCTGGAGGTGTGTGTATCTGTGTTAACTTGGGATACCACCCCCCTATCCATGTGTGTTACATGTGTAGGGGACGACAGGCATGGTATGGGGCATAACCTGTCAGTGATGGGTAACACCTGTGAGCCAGGAATCATGCATCCGGTACTGCACAGACATTGCAGTTCACCGTGCTGAGGGCAGTGTCTGGTGCATGCATCCTCCGGTGTACACTGCTGTTGTTGTGTAGCAGCACTGTTAGTGTCCTAACCTGTGTGATACCCATGGAGGTCACTATGTAAACCATGTTGTGCAGCATATGGCAGTATGTGTGTACCAAGGAGTCTTGCCATTAGACATCGGGCCATGGGTGTCACGTGCAAGATGACCCGTGCACATCAATGTGGCTTCCCTAGCATGTAAGCACACGTTGACAGCCAGTGGATACCCTATGAATGACAGTGGAGACTGGGCATAATGTAGACATACAACAGCCTTCCCACATATAGTGGTAGAATACCTGGTGAGGGTATGTTGGCAACCAACATCAGGCTCATACTGGCCTGTGCCACATGCTGAGAGATCCATTCTATGTTCCCTATCATGTAGTCCAGGGAGGTATGTCCCAGGCAGCCACACTGGCATGGTCAATGAGTGAGTCATATCTGTCCATGCCTCTGTCTGACCTGTATGCATGTGTGCTGTGGTGGACCATAGTGCCCCTGAGTCATATCACTGTGACCTTCACCAGATACAGCCTGTTGAGCGGGACCCCAGTGCAGCACACATGACAGGTACCTGACATGTCTGTAGCAGGTGTGTTGTGTAGCCCTACAAGCTGTGGGTGTGTGGCACAGGGGATGTGCATGCCATGTGTGGCATGTGCTCTGTTCTGACGGAACATATGCCTGTGTGCCAGCTGCAGAGGTGTGTGATGCCCAGGTAGGCTGCTAGTCTGAGTCCCCACATATGCCCCAGTGTGTTCAGCATGCTGTCAGTGTGTGTCAATGTCTGACTGGTGTTGTCGTCACTGTAATATATTGTATTGATTTATTTATTTATCCTACATTTGTTGACTGGGATAGCCCAACTGGATGCATGTCCATTTCCAGGGGAGGCCCGTGGAGACAAGCTACAAGGGTAGCAGATACAGCATTACAGAATACTAGCATTACATAGTACAAACAGATTATTTACAGAGATTACATAAGTAAGCAAGTCAAACATGTTCCACAGGTTAATGTTAGACCTGAGCACAAGCCAGGATTAAATTGAAATTGCACAGTAAAGTGGTTCACAGAAGTTACACATTCATGTTAGCCAGGCTTGATACACTGACATAGCCAGTTACGTGACAAATGTTGTTTGAGTCTACTGTCAAATGACCTAAGGTGGACATTAGGGTAATATCAGCTGGAAGTGAGTTCCAGGATCTACTTACAGGGTTTGCAAAGAGAGAATCACCAGTTGTGTTATTAAACTTGCTAGTTTGAAGTAGTACATTGTTAGAGGATCAAAGCGGTCTAGGATTGTTATAGGGGGTGATACTAATTTAAGTGCAGGAGTATTGTCTGGATTATAGAGGATTCTATAGGCCATAATCAGTTGGTTATACTGTATTAGGCTGGGTATTGCAAGCCAACCAAGCTGATTTAGATTGATGCAATGATGTGTCCTAAAAGGTGGGCCAGTGGCAAACCTGGCAATGTGGTTGTAGCAAATCGAGTGCTTGTTAAGGACAGTCTTGTTCATATGTGAGAGTAGAGGGGATGCATACAGAATGGCTGAAACAAGGTGTGAGCGAGCTATGGCACCTTTAGCTGGAGGGGCTAGGAAGGCTTTAATTCTGTAAAGTGACCCTAGCTTTCTATTGATGGCTTTGCTAATCTGGTTAACATGTATGTCACATATGAGATTATTGTCTATGATGACACCTACTAGTTTCGGAGATGGGAGGGGAGATTATTGTGCCATCAGTTGATGTTATGGTAACGGTGAAAGTGGTAGACCTACGTGTTGGTGGAATAACAGCTGTTTAGTTTGATTGGGATTTAGGATCAGACGATGTTCAGAAAGCCAGTTCACTATTGTATTAAAGGTGGTTTGGGTAGCTGACCATAACTCTACTAGAGATGTGGCTGAGCAGATCAGAGTAGAGTATACAGCATATTGCATACAGCTGACTTTTGGGATGACAGTATAACGGTCGTTAATGACGATGGAGGACAGCAAGGGCCCAGGATAGAGCCTTGTGGTACTCTGAGGGTGTTAGGTAGAAGGTTAGAGGGTTTGTTCTGCCAGAGGCTGGCCTGCTGTTGACCATGCAGGTAGGATTGACACCATTGGAAGGCTCCAGTATCTAGACAGTCTGTGCAGGGTGTGGAGTACAAGTTGGTGATCAACCATATCGTATGCCTTTGACTTATCCAAAAAGAGGGCTGTGGATATATAATTAATGTTGCAATTATGGCTTATGGTGTTAGTAAAGGCTAGGAGGCCTGACGTAGTGCTGTGATGAGGACGTAAGCCATGCTGAGTGTCTGCCATAATGCAGGTTTGGATTAGGTGGTGCATGACCTGTCTATGATGAAAGTTTCCATAATCTCTGCAAGTGGAGAGAGTATAGCTATTGGCCTATAATTGGAGACTTTAGTAGAGCTGCCTCCTGTGTGAAGTGGGATTACATATGACATTTTCCAGATGGTGGGAAAGTTAGATTCTAACATGGTTCCTTTGATTACCTTTGAGACGGGGTAAGCAATAGCATCATCTGGTTTTGATAGGTACTCGGCAGGGAGTTGTTCAGCAGACAGTGTAGTGTGTTTCACTGTTACAATCAAGGTATGGAGAAGTGAAGTGGCAACTGGTTGGCAGCTGGACGCAAGTAGTTTTCTAGGGGTGCTGCTTTCAAGACCAGGGGAGCTAGGAGGTAGATGGCTAGCTAGGGCCTGCAATGTCTCAGTAAAGGACTGGTCAAAGCTATCAGGAACATCTTCAGGAGTATTATCAATAGTAGCAGCAGGGATTGGGGTTGACGTTTGTCCTGGACGTAGTATATATGAAATGCCACCTGACAGGGTATGGCATTACAGGGTTCAGAGAGACCAGTCCCCAGATTGGCTGTGTGGTGGCATCCCACACATGTGTTGTACGTTCCTGGCCAAGGGTGATGGCTGACTGCATACATGTGGCAGCTGTGACAATGACACATGACTCACATAAACCATGACTGGACCATAGAGGTGATTCACAGGTTACCTTTGCACATGCCACACTAGTACTGTGATTGCCATGGTGAGTACCAACACATAGGCCAATGGGGAACAACATACTGAAGGTGTGTATGTGTGGGTGGACTGCCACTGTTTCATAGCACTGACATATATGACTGCACACTTGGGTAAATGCCAGGTAAGACGTGTGCAATGTGTCACAGGCAACGTACATGCGTACAGGACAGACAGTGATGTTCTGTCATGCGTAAGGTTGACATACATATGGTACGCTATGCAGATGTCACTAGCAGTCTACAGAAGCACTGTAACTCTGCATTGCAGGTGTAAGCAGTGTTCCAGGGGACCCCATGCGAACATGCATGTAAACAAAGCTACAGTACACAGGGCTGGAAGTACTGCATTATACAACAAAGAAGGGGTAACAATAACAGTAAGTAACAATGCAAATGTGTAGGCACTATCAACATGTACCCAGGAATACGCAGCACAGATGCCCATGGTAGAACCGATATTATGTCATACTTATTTGTGATCTGGATGACATTGGTACTGCACACATATCTAGATGCGCGAACATACACATGGCATAGTCGTTGTGGGCATCTTGACACCATTACTGTACATGTCCACCATTGCATATCACCACTTGCGTTAGCTTTCCCCCTGTGCTACCCATGTATGCGGCTATCTGTTGACAACCTTACCACCGGCATGCAATTATGTGCAGTTGTTATACATTGGTATGTACTATGGGTGCAGATAACAATTCAGGACATTCATACAGTTACTACAGCAGGCATGCTGGGGTACACACACAGTCATAGCAGCAAACTGTACTGTTACCAACATGATACTACTAATACACGTCTATGTAGTCACCCTGTGCATCAGCAACGTGTTTACCTGTTCCCGCAATGATGTTGGAGATTGCAGGAGGTGGCACAGTGTCATCATATGCACAGGGTGTGGATTAGGTATGCCTGAGTCAGCCACTGATACCACCAATTGACATGTGTGTGTATGTGTGTTGGTGAAGGGCAGCAGTACAGGGTGGGGCAGTGTTGGTGCAGTGTGTGCATGTATGTGGTTGCCCTAAGTGTTAACATTTCGCATGTGTGTATGCACGCACACAGTTCCACCTCATGGCTGCCATATACAGGGGTTTGTGGACAGCCACAGACTGCACCTGGCAGGCCATACAGATCAGTGTCTGTGTGCATGGATACGGTACCTGTGCCTGGCAGGGGTGCTACGGACCGTATCCAGTACAGAGCCGGACTGGGTACTGTCATCAGAAGCGGGGGGGTGTTGACTGGACACATGTCCCTGTTGGGACTGTCCAGAGCCACGTGCACGTGGTCTCCTGGGGCATTCCGATGACAGCACAGACCCAGCATTGCTGGGGCAGCTGCTGGCACTATGGGGGCATGCGCAAGCCTGTTGCCGTCTGCGCCGACTGTCAGCTGCTGCCGCTGCCGGCATACAGCCATGTCGATGCCGCAGACGCCCACCATTGCCCTGGCTCATGGACATCTGGTTGTGGAACTGATGTAATATGTCCCCACAATGTCTGTCTATGACATCGGTGAAGTTACGGATAGCATCCGCAATGTCACGCATACTGTCTGTCATGGCTGTGCGACATGCTCTGAGCTCCCTCAGACCCTGTCTGGTGTACCTTTCCATACGTGACTGAGCCTGCATGACAGTCCGAAACATGGCTGAGGTTGACAGACCTCTTTGGGCACGTCAGCCAGAGGCAGTATGCCCATGGATGCTCCCACGAGAACCCATGGGCAACTGTCTGTGTGGTACCATCGGAGGACCCTGCCCATGGCTGCTGTGTGGGGATGCATGTGTCACAGATATCACATTACCCTGGTCTATGCCCACTGTATCCTGTCCATCATCTAGGGACAATGGTGACAAAGGATGTACAGGCAGGATGACTGTGCGCAATGATGGGGTTGACAGCTGTGTACTGTCAATTGGCTGACCAATGGCAGACCCTGACACACCTTCCTGTACCATTACACATATATCATCATTACCAGTAGCCGTGGCACAGGATTCATGTTCCCTGCTGCAGGTCACCAGAGCAGCCCCAGAACCTGTGGGATGAAGACAGGAAACACAGTTTACAGTCTCCAGACATTGTTACCAGTGATGCACTTATACACACATGCACACATGGACACATGCACACAGGCACACATGCACACAGGCACACATGCACACATGCACACGTGGACACATGCAGACATGCACACGTGGACACATGCAGACATGCACACGTGGACACATGCACACATGGACACATGCACACATGCACGCGTGTTCACATGCACACATGCACACATGCACACATGGTAACGTGTACACATGCACACATGCACACATGCACACGTGGACACAGGCACACCTGCACACATGCACACATGGGCACAGACACACCTGCACACATGCACACATGCACACCCTGCAGTATACACACAGAGCACTACTGAGTTACACTACTGTTACTAGCATTATCAGGACTATTATAGGTTATGTTAAACACACTCACCAGCATGGATGGCCTGTCTCTCTGTAACCCTGGAGGGACCTGTAGAAATGATGAGATTAAAGTCAGTGGGCACATCTGTGCCATTGATATTGCATATGATACAGTGTACAGAACAGTCAGGTGTACATATGGCATATTACCTGCACGCTCCATGTCATGCTGCTGTGTGGAACCAGCCTCCATCATAATGCAGGTGTACTGCTGTTGGTGTTCCGGGGCTGGAGCCACAACACTTAGGAGTAGCCCCTCCAGTCTGGTGAGGGGGATGTGTGGCCACCCCACCTCCTGTGGCGACCTGTTGCCTGTGGATATCTGATGCACGCTGCCGGACACTTCGGATTAAATCACTGCAATGATGCCGTACCTGCTCATATGTCCTGTTATGCGTGCCAATATCATTTACCCTACGGACAAGGTCTTGCCACAGTGCGGCCCTCTCCTGCTGATTCTGATTGGTGCGGGAAAACAGGATGTCATACTCCCGCACCAGGCTCTGGTGGATCTCCTCATCTTCCGCCACAGAGTAGGCGGGGTTACGCTGTCACACCATCTCCCTTGGAAGAGAACACAGACAGGATATCAGCAGACCATGTCAGCAATATATGGCACACATACTATACATGATACTCATGTGTAGTGATATACTACTACTCCCATATGTTGCATGTGTGTGTGTCGTGGTGGATACACAGGTACATGGCCAGATATCAGTGCTCAGCCAGCACCTGTGCAACAATACCTGCCACATTCCACACAACGTAGTAACATGCCCCATCGGTCAGCACACACTGACAGGTGCAATGCACAACCTCACTCTGGGGGTTCATCCCAAGGTACTGTATGTGGGACACCGTCCACTACTGTGATGTGGACAGACGTTACTCGGCCTGGATATACATATCCCACCACCACCACCAGCACAGTAGACTACTTTGATATGTATGTGGTTAGACAGTTATTCACTTGCTGGGACTGAGATGGTATCCATGCAGCACACTGGGCCAGTGGAAGCCACAAGCCACACTGCTGACCCCTTTGCAAATGCTTACCACGGACATGCTGCGGATTGCATGAAACTTGCACGCACATGTCTAACCCAGACCCTATGCACAAAGGTTAGGCATCCTGTCTGGTGGACCCCAGACAGAGGCAGATTGTATAACAATAGCAGGAGGCTACTGCAGGACAGAGCACATTCACATTAAGGGTAGGCATCTGTGGTCAGCACTGGTACTACGCTACAGTCCATCATAACAACAGCCATGGCCTACTCTGGGAGGGAAATGGACACAAACACTATGGATGACCACAAGGCCTTCTTCAGTTATGTTACATATATGGACCACATGCCTCAGATATGCCCTGTGTTAATCCACACCTACTTAACATTCACCAAACACAGGCATGTTGGCAACAATCCTGCAGACATGTTCGGTGCACATATCCCCCCTACTTGTCCCCCATCTTTGAGATATTTATCCCAGCTGGATGTAACCTCCCTATCATCGCACATGTCCAGGTGAGGGCCGCCCTCAGCAGAGGAGAACACACAGCATCACTGTGACCTCGTGGTCCCCCTGGATGTGTGCTACCGGCACTCTGAGAGGACATACCACCGCATGTAACACTGATAGTTTATCTTGGCTGTGATACAGGATATGTACCTGGACAGTGGCATACAGCAACAGTGGTCCCACAACACTAAGGGGGCACCTCGACTGACCCTGGGAATTACCACATCATATGCATAACGGGCCTGGTCTGCTACACTATGGAATTATGCAGTATGGGATGCATATGCAGTGACATCAGTTACCTGCAGACACTTGTTCCCAGCCAGTGTGCCTTTGGGATGGGCTGATCCTGACTTTTGGGCCTGGCTGACATTTCAAAGCAGTCACTACAGCCATTGCTGGGCCAACGCACAGACACATGCTGCCAGGATCCTGGCCTATGACTGCTTGACATGTGATGTATGGTCATCCCCTTTTGGTGGAACTACGAACACACAACATATCACATGGACATACCTATGGATACAGACCTATGACACATTTGGAGGGTTCACAGTATGCACACTATTAACCTGCTACTTTGCATTACCTCTGTTTGTCGCAGCTGGTTGCATTACCACAGCTTCTGCTTACTGCTTCTACTGTCAGTGCTGACAGCTTCAGGTTACAGAGAATCACAGTGTCTGTTTTTTTTTTTTTTTTTTGCTCTCTCTCTCTCTCTCTCTCTCTCTCTCACTTCTCGCTCTCCCTCTGCTTACAGACAATGCAATGAATGTATTGCATGTGGGGAGTGTTAGCACTGGATGCTTTTGTAGGTATCTGCATAGGTCCATGTGATAGCCTCTGCACCAATTGTAAGCCAGTATTTGCTAATTGCATACAGCCAGTTGTGTACTGATTGCAGTTCTCACTGTGATTTCAGGTCAGTGCTATAAAAGGGTATGTGGGATAGGCATTGCCCTTTCAGATTGTGAGGGCGGGGACCATGCTGGTATGCTGTGGACAGTGTTCTGTGACTGTAAAGGTTAGTATCTCTCTCATGCTTCAGGCTGTGTTGTATATTCACAATTCTCCATTCCTCTCTCATGTTCCCTGTAGCAAGTGTGTATGCACATTGACTCCTACAACTATATATAGATATATTTATATATATATATATATATATATATATATATATATATATATATATATATATATATATATATATATATATGTGTACATATGCATACATATATCTATGTACTTTCACTGACCTTATTATCTACAGGCTGCCATCTAGCATGGCTGTTTCTTTTCACACACTACTATTATGGAAATCCGGTAGTTTTGACATTTATTTTCAATGACATGCTTTGTGTACTACACATCCTATATTCCCTTTACATTCATCCCTACTTTTACATGTTATATTTATTTTAGCACAATGTTTTTGTATAAGAGTCATGGCTTAGTGGTAGGTTGTACAGACAAGTTTTTCCAAATTCCTGGGTTCGGGACTGACAGTGGGAGTTTATTTTTCTTTTGAACTGAGTACAGGACCTGTCAATCACAGTGACTAAGGCACTTTTAAGCAGTTGTAACCGGGCTAGCGCTGGTTTGCGCGGAGCTCACGCATGCGCACTGGCGGTTAGCTCCGCGCACACCCGGTTACAACCGCTTAATGGTGCTTACTCTGGCGCACACCCGCGCTATTTTCTTTGAAAGAAAAGAAAATGGGGAGACAGGAAAGTGGTGAAAAAGGGGTCACAAAGAGGGTAAGACAGTAGGGAAACAAGCTTGGGATGTGCAGGAGGGATGTAGGTAAGGCCCATAGCTGCCCATTTCTTCATCAGCAACAGCTGTGCATATGTATGTAATTTGGTGTGACATTTGAAACCTTCCACCCCTGAAAGAGGTGTCAGGACAACAATAATACTTGTTGTACAGCCAATTGTAATTGATAGGTTCCATGTCCAGCGGACATGTGTGCTGAATGGGCAGCTATGTACGGGGTTTAATTTTTTTGTGGGTACAGAGTGCCCTTTTTTTATTTATTTTTTTTTTCAGGTAAGAGTGGTATGTCAGGTGAAGGAAGTTGGTTCAGCTGGGGGGGTTGGTTGGGTAGGTAAACAGACAAGACAAACAAGACGCATACAGGGGCGGTGTATGACACGTGTGGGGGGGTTACACAATTGACGGGTACGGAGGTTTGGATATCCAGAGCCCATGAGCCCACAGATGGCAACAGTGGAACTGATATCCCCACCCATAGGCAGTTGCCACTGTTCCTTCACTGCCCAAGACAGGGCTGTGCTGGGGGCTGTGTAGGTGGGGCAACAGGCATGCTCGTTAGTTGTGTCACCCATGCCTTGAGCTGGCGTAGGGGCTCAAGGACAGTGTCCCAAATCTCCCTACGCACCACAGTCCAGACGCTACGGAGGGTGGGTGGTGGATCTCCTCCGGCCACACTTGCAGAGGGGGGGTGAGCCCCATCCCCTGCAGCGCTTCCACCCGCAGGTGGCACAGGGCCACCGGAGGAGGGTCCAGACTCGGCACTAGTGCCAGGTGCACTCGCCAGCTGAGGTGGTAGAGGTGGGTCCGCTGGAACCCGCCTTCCCTGTCGTCCTATGTTTTGCATTATGTTATGACAGTTTGGGTTAGTGACATTTAATACCATTCACAATTAGTTGTAACAGCATGCATTAGTATTCCCATTAACCAAACACCCAGATATTCACACCATTGAACAGCGTGCATAACACATGCATAATTTCAACAGAAATACACAGTCCAACAACATGCAGGGTTAATTGATGGCAACAGGCAATCAGGTGTGGATGTATGAACAGGGCAGATGCATCAACGGACATGCAAATATATATGACCCAACAGGACAAACGTCCAGGGGTGTTAATTGTGATTGCACATACCATTTTCACGTGGAATGGGTTATATGTGGTTATAGGGTGGGGTAAAGAAAGTAATATTAACACCTTCGAATAACAATACATATGCCATACATTTCTAATAGCTACAGTTATATACACACTACTGTTCTAACTCCAGTTTCCTATATGATAACTATTTCACCTTGCTGATAGGACTGTTACTGCAACATCAATATACATTTTAGTGTTCTTCATACACATTCATATCTAGCTTTGTTCAGCTACATCATCTTGCTACTTTTGCTTTATATAGCTGTAGATAAGTGTGGATGTTTGGTATATCAGACAATCATCCTATCTGCGTATTTCAGACTGAGAGCAACATATCCAGATTTTGGGATACACATTCCACATGCAGCAACACTTTGAACATATTTCACTGTTTGGTTTTGAATCTCACATGCATTTCTTTCTGTCTTGACTGCAGTATACTTTATTCAGGGGTTATTACTACTGTATTGCTGGATTCATGACACTTTCTCACACTCTCTCACTTGCTTTCATTTTACTATTCAAGATGGTACTTCTAGGCTTTATTGACATGTTTTAACAGTAGTTATTACAATCTTTTCCAGCAGTCTCACTTCTGTCATGTTTCAGTATTTCCACAGGGATATATTTCACACGTGATTTCATCATCTTCTGCAGCTATACTTTTCAGCCTGCTGCAGGTTGTGTACTATTTTCTTACAGGCAGGGCATTTTTATTTCAGAATATATGTCGGACAGTTTCATGTTTAGGTTACACTTACAGGCTGGAAACTCTTGTAATCAAGCAATACTTGCATAAACTTTCACACTGTTACTTGCAGATTTTATTCCTTACTGACTACACTGCACTCTTTTGCTGACTGTCATACTTTTATATTTCTTTACAGTTACTGGTAGTGGATTACTGACCTGCCTGGTGGCGCAACCGCACCAGCCTATCGCCATAGGCTCTGCGGTTCGCAGAACAGACACCTGCAGCTGTAATATAAATGAAGTAATATTGGAATACACATCTCCATAATATCAGCTAGTTTAATTTTTTACATACATAATTAAATGTTACTTACTCAGTAGTGGGGTGTTGGGTGTTTGCCGGGCCTCCTGGATCCAAAGGTTCAGTTGGTCCTGCTTGCGTCTCTTCAGGTCCGCATGGTGGTGACGGACCTGCTCACCAGTCCTTGGAATCCCTGTGGCACTGGTGAGATCATGAGCCAACCGGTCCCACGCCTCAGCCCTGTTTGCTCCCCAGAGGACCTGGCCCTGCATGAGTTGGGCCTCATGATTGTGGACTAGGAGCCAGGCCATGTACCTGGACTCCTCAACACCCCCACCTCTGTGCTCAAAAGCGACTAACCTCTCCTACTCCTGACATTCTGCCTGCAGGTCTGTTCTACAATCGTTTATGCTGTGTATTCCCGCCTATGGGGCTTATATAGTCCGTTTTTCCCACACATATCTGTGATTGGACATTTTGGAATTGTATCAACTTCAGTAAACCTGCATTGTCATGCTCTAGTTTGTATTCATTCCTATATATTAGCTATTATTGCATTTCTAGGTACTGCTGTCATGGCTTAGTGGTTCTGTACCTTGACTATGGTGTATAGTATCCTGGGTTCGAACCTGGCCACTGCTATTTATTTTTCATGACTGTCTAGACATGCTGAGGGGTGTGTCTGTGTAAAGGCAGTTTTGATACGGCTTGCTCAACGTTGCCCGCCGGTTAGCTTGTTTGCGCGGTGCGCAGCTTTGCGCAAATGGGGTAAGCTGGTTTAAGCCTCATTTGGCTATCGGCACGCATATTACTCTCAGCTCAGTTAGGGGCACAAAGATTTAGCATGTTAAACCACTGCTCAGCTATGGGCACTCATTTTGCACCAGTTAAACCACTGCTCATCTACGGGCAGATACACTCACCCTGTTAAACTGTAGCTCATCTATGGGCACATCTGACATTTTTTATTCTTTTGTTACCTCACATTTCTTCAATATGAATGGGCTATTTCATTACATTTTACATAAGTTGTGGTTTTATGTCTACATATTTGTCAGGGACTTGTTTCCTCCTTATTTTGCCAAAAAAAAAATTGGTGTTGTGGGGGGCTTGAACCATGAATGCCTGCTCTGCAGCCAGCATCTCTACTTCTACGCTATTGCTTCCTGGTTTATTTTGCATATTTAGTTTTTATGTGCTTTCCCACTGACTGCTAACTGTAGCTGCGCTACGGGCAGGCCCGCGCAAACGAGCGCACTCACGGTTAAACATCTTTACAATTTAAAAAAAATTATAACATGTTCATTTATATTTATTTTATGTTCATAGTCTGTGGGGGCATGTGTTGTGTTTTGCTTATTCACATTTCCGTGGACTCTGTCGTGGGTGTTTCCTTTGGGTACTTTTCCTCTTCTGGGGGCGTGTCCGCTTACAGGGCTCGGCCTACGGACACGCCCCCTACTGTCTTACACGGACCGTGTTGGCCTTCAGTGTGATTCAGCATGCTCTCATGAATATGCAGAGCATGCTGACATCACTCCGTTTAACTGCAGCCTCCATGTAAGAGTTATAACTCTTACACGGAGGCTTCATGAATCCTGCCCATTATGTATTAGTATGCAATATAACATAACTAAGCCCACTAAAACTCGTATCATTAATTATTAAATTGACTCATTCAGGAAAATTATTAATGCAAATATAGATTTAAAAATCTGGTTTGATCTTTTAACACCATTCATAGTTACAAAGAGCTATCCACATAAAATATACAGAGAAATAATTAATTCCAGGGAACAGAAAGGATTTGTTTGTTGGTTTCAATGTATCAAAGAACTAAAAGTTCTGGATATGCAAATAATGGAAACAACATACAAAATTCCACGACAAGAATGGCTAACTATGCAAAGCATTCTGACGTATTAGCAAGATTTTTGCAGAATAATTAGTAATTCTTTATTTAAAGAAATACCTAAACTTATGAAATACCTATGAAATCATATATAATGATTATGACATGTGAAATAGTATTTTAAAATTTTACAAGATATTGATAAATTATAAAGCAACACCCAACCCCTCATATTGAAATTATATAGCAAAAGGACACTAATTGCAGCTAACTGAAGAAATTAAATCAAATATTTTATTATCAATAAAACATACATCCTTTACACAATACTGGAAAGTTGTTAATTGGAAATGGTTGCAAAGAACATTCTTACCTCCAGATAGAATTATTAAAATTAATTCTTCCACAAAGGGAATATGTTGGAGGTGTGACCAAATACACAATGCAGATTGGAATCACATTTTTTTTCAACTGTGTTAAAATTAAGCCATTTTGGAATGGTATTAAAAACTTTTTACAAGCTTTATTTAATCAATCATTTAACTTATCTAAAGTTCTAGTATTATTAAATGGGTACGAAGGACCTCATTTGACTGAGTCAAATATCTAGTATGGACAATAATTGCAATCTCAAGGAAGTATATAACAGGAAGATGGAATACAAACACAATACCAACTTTGGTAGACTTCTACAGCCTACTGAAGACCATAGCATTGTTGGAAATTAAAATTAAAGAATTAAGGATTCATCCTAAGCCATTTATTAGCGATCCATGGAAAAAAAGTCTTATCATTGATTGCCACTTTACAATAACTGAACAGATACACTCTGGTAACTGAATTGTTATACCTATAAAGTAATTGTATATATTGAGCTCTATTATAGTGTCAGGCTGATGTAAATAGTGTACATAGTTATTTAATATATTATATACAAATACTAAGGAATTTATTCAACTGTATTTGAAAAATAAAAAACATTTTGAGAAGAGTACAAAACCACAAAAAATATTTAAAATAACTTTGCTGTACAGGCTAACACAAATAAAGAAAAACATCTAAACTAAGCTTTACTATATTCCTGACTGTATCTAAAAGAGTTATACTCTTCCCTAGAAACTTATTTCTTTAAAGCAAGGCAGATGTTGTGAACAGTTCTTTTCAGGTCCAAGGCCGAATACAGAATGCTCTGTCTCACTATGAGACGTCACAAAATAACATCTCAAATATTACTAATGGGATGGCCTGCAGGATGACATCACTTCTTGTCATTTGACTTCTAGTTCCCAGGTCAGTACCCCCATTGTTAGAAGCTGGCAGCATTTAGCATCTACCTGTAAAAATATACAGACAAGGGTGTGATATAGGGAAATATTGCCAGCCCAGCTATCTGGAATTTTGTAAATAATTCTATGTCATTTGTGAATATTGATATGATTTATACAGAACTGTATGTTATGTACTGAGCTAAGATGTATCCACAGTGTACCCTGCTGGAACATAAAGATTAACCACCAAAACTTAAGAATAGTTGAGGTTAAGTTACTTTATAGCTGGGCCATAAACAAAAGGTGTTATCTCTCAGTTTCAGTTCAGTAGAAGACACAATGTCTCGAGCTAGACGTTTTTGTATTGTCTTGAAAGAGAAATAATTACTAGGTCTCAAATGTAAGAGAGTTTTATTGTTTTATGACTTCCAAGATCTGCAAACATCTGCAAAATGTATTTTAAATTCTGTTAGTTTCTGTTTTAGCTTGGGAACTGAAGTCATGTGACAAAAAGTGATATCATCCAAGCTAACTCAGCAGTAAAATGTGATATTAATTTAAGAACTCTCTCAGAAAGAGACTGTGCATGTTTTATTTTGTCTTGAATATAGCAAGAGCATCCATTTATCACCATCATCTGCACTTGCCTTGTAAGTAAGATTTATGGCATAGCATCACTCTTAGATATAGATAGGAATATAGTAAAGATTAGTTTAGCTGTATTTATTTGGGACTCTCCTGCAATGCTGTTTTAAAATGCTTCCTGTGATTTTGAACTTAGAAGTTACGGTGTTGATTTTACTGTGTATTGTCTTGTTCTTTTATTATTTATTATTAAATATATTTATACCTTTCTTTGTGGCTGATATTTGTGAGACATATTTAAGCTCTTAGAGTTCTTGCATATATATTTGGTGACACTGTACAGGCCACTCCTAAATAGCCTTGCATGTCTTGGTCAGACTACCATTTGGATTAGTAGTAACATTACATAGTAAGATTAGGCACCCTTTGTAAGAGTTTTATAGTAGCTGATAAGTAGGGGTTGGTGGCAGTGGAAACCCTTATAGTCTGGGCAGATGTGGGATAGCTACTAAACCTATGCAGGCCTTCCCCAGGTGAGTGAGTGAGTGTGTGTGTGTGTGTGTGTGTGTGTGTGTGTGTGTGTGTGTGTGTGTGTGTGTGTGTGTGTGTGTGTGTGTGTGTGTGTGTGTGTGTGTGTGTGTGTGTGTGTGTGTGTGTGTGTGTGTGTGTATATAAATCAAATCTCAAATTGTGTTTGTGTCAGCTACTTGGGCAGGGACATAAAGCACTGGTTGGGCAGAGGTCTTGGCTTGGCCCCTCAGCTGAGATCTTAACCCTATAGCTGTGCCAGTGGGGAGTCTTATTGGGGATCTGGAGAAAGAGGGAGAAACCAGCCCCAGACTGACTGTGATCTCTGTGTGCTCTTAAGGGAAATTGTACTTTATTGTGCATGTACTTGTCATCTTCCCAATGTGTACGTCCCCTACCTGTTGCCAGTGGTGAGGATTGAGGCTCCTTTATTACTGGGTCAGGGCTGGGGTGTCACAAACAGCTTTTCCTCAGAACTTTGGCAGATGCTGGAAGTCATAAAACAATTGTATTCCTTCATGTTTCAAAAGTAGCAATTAGTTCACTCCAAGGACAATACACAAAGCTTCTTAGCACAGACTCTATGTCTCTAGCTTCATTGAAAACTTGAGAGATAGCCTCTTTATTGCACCCTATAAAATTATTTAATTTCAGCTATTTTTCTGAAGTTTGCTGGACTGAAGTTAACCCTTCTATTTCCTCTGTTGACATATACATTTAAACAGCAAAGTACCTCATTAAAACTTTTTAAGTGCAGCCTGGATAACTGGATGGAGAACAGAAAATACACCCCTGTGATTTCACCTATGTCTCTGCTGGACAGGGACATAGGGTGCTGACTTGATGGAACATGGGCTAAATTCTTGTCTAGGCTTGTAAGGGCCTCAGGGCCAGTAGCCTAGTAACTTCATATGATCCTATGGACAGTTACAATAGTGCATGAACATTTCTGTTCTCTTCCAGTAGGGCACACTGTGGATAGATTTTAAGCACAAGTACTTTACAAATTACCTTTTCAACACAAACACCTGTACAGAGCACTTTGATATACACATGACATGCAATTCTTATACATTTATAACACAAGCATCTTATATAAATCATTTTGATATTCACCAGTGACTTATAATTATTTATAAAATTCCAGCTAGCTTTGCTGACAGTATCTCCCCTCGTCACACAACTTATTAATCTTATTGTGTATCTAGAAACATACTAAAATTATAGAACATAGTGACCACTTTTATCACACCATGCAAATGAACAACTACTTTATACACTTCCAAATGAGAACTAAGAAATAAATCAGGGCAAACACAACACAATGTGCAAATGTATTATACAGTGTAAATACTGAACAGATTTGCAGCACATGCTGCATTTATAAGTGCATAATTCATATAATAACAGTTATGACCTGTATTTTGGTCAACATCTAATTTTAAAAAGAATGCTCTACTTTTACAGCACCATTTCAACTTAGGCAGTTATCCACCATGTGAATAAAAACAGTATGAGCAATATCATTTTTAACTGAAACAAATGCATACAATGGTAAAAGCCTATGCATGGTGCTTAGTTTAGGCTTATGAACAGAATAAAATGCTTCAATACACATCCTTCTGGAAGTAATAGTAAAAAAATGTAATGCTTTACAATCCATTAATAAAATATTACCATCAGAGGAAAAAATCCATCACTGCACAATCTGTGATATTATGACCACAGAGAAACAAGGCTAAGCAACATAATCATCATCACGATGCATGTTGTTGCATCATGACACCCAGACAGGAAACACCTAATGTCAGCCAGCATTAGCAGAAGATAAAGAATTACCAAACAGTGAGCAAGAAATTATTTTGTATGGTACAGGTAATCACAAGCAATACTTCCTCTAGATTCAAAGAAGTTCTTACTTATCTATATGCAGCATAGATTGGGCCCATCATTGAGTGCAATGCCCCCGTTAGAATGTATCTTACTAAACATATCAAGCAGATGGAGAGACCCCAAAGGTTCATAGCAAAAAGGATAATGGACCTAATGGACCTGAGCTACCAAGAGAGGCTAGAGGCCCTGTCCCTGTATTTAGTATCCTACAGACTCCTTACTCTTGATCTGTGCTTTGCCTTCCAGGTCAGTAGGTGTCTGCCAGTACATGACCTTTTATTTCTCCACAAATAAAACAGTACAGTGAACTCTACAACCACAGATCTGAACCAAATTGAGCAAATAAACAAATCACAGTAGCAGACAGATATATCACATAATGACTAATCCTACTCTGGGTTAAACTTCTCCAGATCAAGCAGTCAGCATTATCAACCCCCTTTTCCCAGCTTTGGCTTCTATGTTGATGTCCTCATTTCTTTGTCTGTCCAACAGTGTGTATCCTACCACCCATATGAGGCATTTCATCTCCATCACTTCTAGCTTCCTCAGCTGATCTGCTGTCACTGTTCAGGTTTCTGTGCTATATAGTAGTACTGGTTACAACTTACTTTTTAGCTTCTTTGGTGTTCTTCTGTCATAGTCCACCACTTGACACTCTGTACCAATTGGCTGCAGCCCACCTTTTTCTAGTAAAAAATGAACACTCTGACTTGTTTTCCACTGTATGCTATTTCTCCGGATGCATGTACTGTTCATAAATGGGAATCACCTAGTGTAACTTCAAGTGACTAACTCCCCTGCATATAAAAAGGGTCTGTCTTCATCAAGAGGACAAGAGGAATGGGGACTGGTCACATTAATCATGTATATGAGCCTCTTATAAGCAGGCACTGCAAACCATTTTTGTTATAAAAGAGAATATTAGCCTTTTATATTGCATGCCAGCAGATAATGAGCCACAACAAAGTGGGCACGGCCTCTCATAATACATGTGATAGACTGGAAAAAGTTCTGTAATATAGCTTTAATACTTGTCTCCAAGGAATATGAGCCCCACTGATGCAGACATAGCCTGCCATTTTACATGTGTTACAAAACAGACTAATAAAGTCTGGTGAAAGTCTTGTAAAAGCAGGTATTTTAATGATCAAAGTATAAATAAACCACTCTATTAGATAGACCTGATGAAGCTCAGGTGACAGTGTTTTCTTACATATAGTTCTATAGTTGTAGCTCATAGTGTGATTTCATGTTTTGTTAGAAGTTAAAAATAAAAATAAAACTTTTTAACTGAGAATGAGGTTCCATAGGCTGCTGAGCTTGTAAACCTTCATGGGTCTTTCATGAATATTCAAATAAGGGACTAACCTCTAAGCTTTGGAATTGGCTCCTATTTTTTCCATCTCCCATATTTTCCTCCATTCAGCTCCCATGGACTGGACCCTCTCACCACTGCTGTAACTGCCTTTAAATAACTGACCTGTTGAATGTAATGTACTAGAAGAAGAAGAACACTCATCCATCTACCTGCGTAACTGAATAAACTACTGGAAACTTCCACAAGGTGTCGTTATTCCTCCCACAGGGAGGGTATCAAAGAGAGAGAGAGAGAGAGAGTCACTTAGATCAGCTAGCTAAAGTGATTTTATCTAGACTACCCCTTTATACTCTCTTTCTTGTTAGTCCCGTCACCCTCTGGGTCACAGTTAGGATAAAAGACTTCACTCAAGCCCTCTGGATTACCTCTGTTTTCACCTTTAAAGTAAAAGGTCACGAATTTCTGGTTATATTTAACAAGATAGGATGGTACATATGGAGCTGTGCAAGAAGTTGACACATTTGTGAGGAGTAGAGCAAGGATATTGGGGACCCTAGTATGATGGTTAACAAATTGTACAAGCAGGTTAGCATGTATAATAAGAAATATTTGGGCATGCCAATCATTGGCAGTGAAGGTGTACCAGTTTATTGATGGATGATCAAAGTCCCCCAGGTAGAAAGTGCTGGCTTTAATAGGAATTTCATTTAATATGTTAAGATAGCTAAAATGCTCAAACTGGGACATAAAGGATGTTATGGAACTAGCCATAAAGTGGTAATTAGTTTTGTTTATTTATTTATTTAACATTTGATTATTTATTTAACATTTGTTTACCGGGAAAGTCTGACTTGGAACAAAGCCAATTTTCAGTGGAGGCCCGGGGAGAAATGCTCCAGATGCATGTCTTTTTATGGTGATTTGGACATCTAACACTTCAAATGTGGGTTCCCAAAGAGTCTGTCACAAAGAGAAAATATCCTTGACACATACGGCCACTCCCCTGCCAGTACCATTAAGTCTGAAGGCATGACTGGCACTATAGCCAGAAACAGAGATAGTGCTTTCATTGCTCTGAAACCATGTCTCTGTAACTACACATATATATTTATATGTATGTATATATATATATATATATATATATATATATATATGTGTGTGTGTGTGTGTTCCTGTTGCAGGACAGCCTCAAGTTCTTCCCTTTTTAACAAGACTCCTGTGACTGAGTAGAATCACACTAATGTGTCCAAAATTAAAATTCATTAGGCTGGAATGTCCATTAGATAAACTGTGCCTACAAAGGAACTATGTTGGCTGTAACAGCTTTAGTCACAATGGGAAAGCTTTGGTAAGAGAGACTGCAAACCATTTCTGGCAAAACAAGAAGCTTATCAGATATACAGGAAAGAGGTGTCTACAAGTGCTGAAGTCCCAAGAATCCAAAACCTTCCATTTGGAAGCCATGGACTCAATGGTCCTGTAACTTGGGTAAGCTTCTGCTCTTGATCAAACTCTTATAGGAGTTCAGGCCAGCAGCTGCCATAGCTTACCCAAACATATTATTTAAGTTTGAGCAAGGCAAGTGTAGCAAGGGTCTATATCACTTTGTTGAATTGCTATTCAGTGAGTAGATACTCATCAAACCTCTGTTTATCGAAGCCACTAATCATCAAATGGCTTTTTAAGTGAAATTTTAACTAGGGCAAATCAACAGTAGGCCAACCAAGTGACTGTAAAAAATACAAAGTTAAATTTAAAACCTACCAAGGTGGGAGGGGGGCTGTGCTCCCCACACACTCCTAACTAAGAATACCAAGTCTGAGATTGCACCACAGTGGGGAAAGAGCAAATTCCAGATGGTCAACTCCACCAAGTAAAACAAACAAAGCAAAAGACTAAAACCAGGCTGCAAGCCACACGGAAGTCCAACCACGAAAAAAATGTGCCAAATGCGAACAGCTATTGTTAACATCAGGAGTAAGTTTATTAACAAGTAAAATGCATGAAGTGCTTTTCGTCATACATAATCCAACTTTTTCAAATGCAAACTACATTCTTAATACAGTGTTCAAACACTTAAATAAAAACGTGAAACATTACATGACTACTACTCCCAATCGCTAAATCGCTCATGGGTTACGTCACCATTCATTCATAAAATGATGTTAAAGGGCATGGAACAAATCATAAGTGAATCAAACTCACTACACTAAATTAAAAATTAAAAATTAATGCAATGTAGGATCACTTCTTAAGTGAACTAATAACCTTGAATAATAAACAACCTAAGAATTGAAAATTATTAAGGAATTATTAAAAATTATTAAGAAATTATTAAAACATTATTAAAAAGATTGTTAAGACGTTGTTAAAAAATACAACCCAATGTTTTTTGGCCCCATTGATGTGACTGAATCCATTTGTAGGTAATGAGTACTGGTCAGGTTTTGTTACTTTGGAATTGTAATGTAGTTTAAATGCTGCAAATAAGTATTCATCAAGCCAATGCATTTTCATGTCAAATTTATTATTTGGCAAGATTGCTGATTTTATGGGTTGTATCATTTAACAATGTCTTAACAATCTTCTTAATAATGTTTTAAGAATTTCTTAATAATTTTTAATAATTCCTTAATAATTTTTAATTCTTAGGTTGTTTATTATTCAAGGTTATTGGTTCACTTAAGAAGTGATCCTACATTGCATTAATTTTTAACTTTTAATTTAGTGTAGTGAGTTTGATTCACGTATGATTTGTTCCCTGTCCTTTAACAATGTTTTATGAATGAATGGTGATATAACCCATGAGTGATTTAGTGATTGGGAGTTGTAGTCATGTGATGTTTCACGTTTTTATTTAAGTGTCTGAACACTGTATTAAGAATGTAGTTTGCATTTGAAAAAGTTGGATTATGTATGATGAAAAGCGCTTCATGCATTTTACTTGTTAATAATTTACTTGTTAATAAAAGTACTCCTGACGTTAATAACAGCTGTTCGCATTTGGCACATTTTTTCGTGGTTGGACGTCCGTGTGACTTGCAGCCTGGTTTTAGTCTTTTGCTAAATTCCAGATGGTGGCCAGCTACTGGTTTGCCCTAGGAAAAGTTCACCATTCGATGAATAGTGGCTTCAATAAAAAGAGGTTCAATGAATGGCAATTTGCTAAATAGCAATTCGACAAAGTGATATAGACCCATGAATGGCAATTTGCTAAACAGCAAATCGACAAAGTGATATAGACCCATGCAGCAGTTGTAGTGAAGGTGTAGGAAGGGGTGGGGGGGTAAATTAGGGAACAAATGGGGAAGGGAGTGGGGAGTGGGGTTTAGAGAGCAGGAGTGGGAGTCTTAGGTTTAGAGAGCAGGATAGGATACTTAAGGTTAGGTAGCAGGACTTTTAGGGTTAGAGTTAGAGTTCTGGTAGGACCAACAAAGCTAAATAGGTACAGGAGATCGAGTTAGTGGGAATCTGAGCACTTGCCTATTCAGGCAAGTGGCAGAACGTAAGTGTATTGTAAGCATATAACATGCAAACACTTATAAAAGACCCAGAGGAAAGGCTTCATCACATTAAATGGGGATCATTTAAGGTATTGGACAGATTTGGAGTAACACAGCCACCCACTAACCTACTAAAATAATTATACAAATGTAGAAAAGTACATATTAAAATTGACCCATTCTTATTAAAACCAAGAGATATTAAGCAGGGAACCAATCAGTGCTGTTCTTTATCACCCATGTTGTTTGCCCTAGCCAAGGAACCCATAGCTAATGCAATAAAAATAACGTTCATATCAAAGAATTTCAAATAAATGAAAACTTGGTATAAAATCTTGTTATTTGCTGATGATATTTTTTTGCACTCAAAGTGATTGATAATTTCAGTTGTATTAAAAACAATCACAGGATTTGAAACATATTTAGATTAAATTTAACAGATTTAACGGTAGTAAAAACAAGTTCATAATTATAAATCCTAATATAAATTGCAAGAGTAAATAAAAATATAGATTTTAAAAATTAAATATTCAATAACATTCAAAAATAAAAACTGATCAAATAATTCAAGTAAACTCTAACCCCAGGATTCATGAACCTTGCGCCAGGCGCCAGCATAGCGTCGGCGTTATAAAGCCAAATATGGCCACCGAGCGATTCAGGTATGAAGCAATCCCATCGCACTACCGGCGGCGCGGACCTGCCGCCCGGCGTAGGTATGCTAATCACACTGTGTGCGGTATTGCACCATGCAAATGAAGGCAAATAGCGATTCACGGTGGGGCATGCGTGGCGTAAGAGACGGCAATGTAAACCGAAAAACGGTTTACATTTACCCAAACATGACCAAGGAGTAACGGAAGGCTGTCAACGCCAGGTATCATACAGGTGCAATATGCCAAAGGGAAAGGCACCGAGAATGTCCAAAGAAAACATGCACAACTGTAAATAATGACAAAATGTCATATGCGAGAAACCACAGCAGAACCCCGGATATGTGTACAGAAGGTGCAAAGCAATGAAATAATATGACAATGTCCTAAAAGAGCTGTATAATACACATCAGCTGTACAGCCACCACACACCATAGTATGTATGGAAAGCCCAACCCCAGCGCAAGGGTTGTCAAGGAGTGGTGGCAGTGTTCGGCGCCATAACCATGTATTAGCAGTCAATGCCATGCAAATGAGGCAGATAATAGTGAATCGCAAAGCTGGCGCCGTGTAAGGATGGAGCAAACGGCGAGCGGTACTACACCGAGGAGTGGCCTACACGAGATACATGTCAATCGCAGAGGGTGTGCCACAGTAGGAGGAAGCATATTGAGGCCAGCAAACCTGGGCTGTACAATGCACATCACAGCAGCAGGACGGGCGTGTGAGGAAATAGATGCTCTGAGAGTACATAATGCGCCAGACAGATGCATGTGCACGAGGATGACTATGTTCCCCAACACAGTCATGTGGACGGCCTCCCCGTCAACAGCCACGGATATAGGAAGGTAATGCGGAGAATATGAGGAAATGCAGAAGCAGTGTAATTGGAGCCGTAATGAGCAATCAACACCAATCAATCCAGGAAGGGCAAACGGCGGCAGCCGACAACTCTGTATGCAGACTCCTGCATAACGGGAAGGGGAGGCATATGAATGCAAAGATAGTAGGGGATGTAGTAGAAATGCAAAGAACAAAGAACCGAAATAGCACAGCCAAGTACAGAGGTAGCATAACTGCGGCTGCAGATAAAATGCATCATATGCCATGTGCCTGCAGGATGCAGTAATGTAAGATGCAAAGCTAAGCCAATGCAGGTAACTGTAATGCAACACTAAAGGCAATACCGTTGCAGTTGCAACCGTAAAACACCGAAAATAATCCACGGATACGGCTGCACAGACACACCCAATGACATCACCGGTATACAGCACAACAGTATAAAGTGTGAATGCACACAACACAACACACAGCGATTTCCCAAACGCCGCACCGTAGGGTGTAAACACACGGGAACTTTTAATATGTATATGGTGGGTGCCGCCGTGGCCGTGATGCATACGTATGTGGCAGAGACAGACGGAGTTGCGGAGGGCGGTGCCGACAACTACCGTAGGCCTCACAGGAGAAGGAGAGTGTTCAGACCAAGGGTGACCTACCAGGGGCTGCAAGACCTGGAGATAGTAGAGCGCTACAGGGTGGACAGGGACACGTTACAGCAAATAGTGGAGCTGTGCCGCCACGCCTGAGAACAAGAGACAACAGAGGGGAGCCCATCCCAGTGGACACAAAGGTATGTGTGAGCTTGCGAATACTGGCTACAGGTATGTTTCAAAGGCCAACCGGGATATAATGGGTATCTCACAGGCATCAGCATCTAGGGTACTACACCAGTTCCTGGATGCCATGTTACGACATGCCCATGAGTATATAAACTTCCCCAGATCTCAGGAGGTGTTGGCTAGCAATATGCGCCGCTTCCACCGTGTGGCACAATACCGGAGGTACTGGGTGCGATCGACTGTACGCACATAGAAATCAAGTCACCGCCGGGAGCAGGGTATATGCTACATAAACCGCAAGGGACACCCTCCATCAATTGCCAGGTCGTGTGCAATGCGCAGGGCATTATCATGGATGTGTGTGCTGGCAGCCCTGGAAGCTTCCACGACTCCCATATCTGGCATGCCTCACAGCTGTATCAGGTATTCGCCAGGCGGGACATCACACAAGGTCACCTTGTGGGGGATGCTGGCTATGCACTGGAGCCGTGGCTGATGACACCCATCAGAAATGCACACACACACATGCAAGAACGCCATAATGAGGCACACGCACAAACCAGAATAATCATAGAGCGTGTGTTTGGGATTTTGAAATCACGGTTCCGGTGCTTGGATACATCGGTGGAGCCTTGCAGTACTCTCCAGGCACATGTGCCCACATATTCATAGTATGTTGTATGCTACACAATATGATTCTGCGGAAACAGCTGCTGCAGGGACATAATGGTGTAGGGCCACCAAGCCCGCCACAACTGCCAAGGCAAGCACAGGCACAGGGCGTTCAGCGCCATGAACACGCTGTGCCAGCCCCAGTAGGTAGACGGAGGCGTACCCAATATGCCTATGCCCTGGCAAAGAGGGAACGCATAGCACATACTTTGACAGTGTAGGCCCCATGGACTGACACCTCCTTACCTGCACACACAGTGAAATGGACGCCACACAAACATGTCCGCCCGTAATGTGTACCGTATGGCCGGACCTATGTGTGACTCCAACAAAGGCACCGCCCAAACACTGCACACCCAATAGCCAGCAGAGCATGGAACGCCAACACCTCACCGCATGCCGGTTCTACAGCACACGGCGTAGCCGTATGCTGCCACTATCGCCGCAAGTCGACTACATATGTACTTATGTGCATACACAGATACGGAAATAGATATCAGTACACATGTAGAAATATATGTACGCATACGCAGATATAAAGTACAACAGGGTAATATGGAACCCAGGGATGCAAGTTCACAGATAAGTAAGACGCGAAATCACCACATAGTAAACATAGTGACCGACAACCCGATCATCCGGGAGGGTGGGCAGAGCAGGTAACGCCAGCCATGGAAATGTCAACCTGCATCAATACATATCCGCGTGTCGGGATGATCACCAGTCCACGGTACAGTAACGGATATGCATGTCATATCCATAGGATATGAGTGCGTAGATACACGCCCCCGCCGGCGCGCCAACGTGAGGTATTGTGTTCAACCGTCGGTGCGAAGCGGCAAGCATACCAGTGAAGTGTACGCCATTATGAGGAACGCACTTCATTTGGGGTGTAAAACAGTTCATGTCCTCGCAGTTCCACAAAGTTCCACATTGAAAATGTCTGTCAAACATCCATTGTTAGGAATGTATTTAAATGACATCCTGGTAAATAGAAATGGATCATAGTAATTCATTAAAGGTTCTTCACTGTAAGTAAATCAGCATATTCTAATCATCCTATGACCTACTTAGCTGAAGTTGTTACTATGCCATTACTATGTGTTCCACATTATGCCCATTTGTTCCACATTACTAATGTGTGTGTTCCTCATTTTGGAAATAGAAGGTTGAGAGCCATGGCGGCAATATGTGTATGTGTGAGGTGAGGTTGTCGTGTGTTCCGCTGTGTGTGTGTAATGTGTGTGCCACTGTAAAATGTGTATGTAGATGACATGCAACAGGCGGAGTGTAATAACATGCGTAGGCATACAGTACAGGAACTATAGGCGTATGTACAGCAGTACCCACAAAGTAGTACTGACATCTCCTCAGTGGCTATGCACGTGGTGACGTAAAATGATGCAAAGCGGAAATGTCCCAGAATGTACCACAGGGCCATAGCCAACAGGAGATGCAAAGGACGCATGTACAAACCATGACCGTATGTATGGCGTCCATAAGGTAGACTCAACACGAGACGCCGCAACGTTACACAGCATCAGGCATGTACGGCAAAATACGACTGTGCTAACCCGCACCGATCGTGAACACTTACGGTCCGTAAATACCGCTGTGTGTTCCACGACCGCTAAGTAAGCAAGCGGCACACGAATAGGAGGCTACCGGTAGCATACAGACCGCCCCAAGTATAGGACCACATTCACCATAACTATCAGTGACAAAATGCCAATGGATAGTAGGCACGGACGAACATCCGCAGATATATAACCGATGTGAAGGAGGAATACGTGCAGGAAGCACACATGCAGGCGATACCGACACCACACGACATCAACAAAACAAACATTCCCAGAACAACAGACAGGTAACCTGCAGCTCCCCAAGCAAGGATGGAGCACACACACAAGCATATCTTGTATGTATAAATGCAAGACCCACACCCGCACCCGCCACCCACATCCGCAGATATACCCCATCGCACATATCAAAGGGATAACAGCTAAAACCGTAGCAAAAACATACAGGCAGTCAATGACAGCGGCATACCCACAACAAGCCGTGTGGGAAACACTAGCAGCAGCTGATGCATCCTTGCATCCGTTGTGTACAGGAATATAACAGCTATGTTACACATCTGAATGCACAACGCCATCGACAGACGCCGCCAGGACACGGAGAACCACATGTCGAACAGAATACCATACCCAACACACACAATCCACGGCTAACACCACAGCGAAATGTACCTGACACCACACATAGCGGATGCAGTCACACAAACATGATACAATACATACCATCCTCACGAAGGTATTGCAAATAACCAACGCCACACGAGGAATGAACCATGGCCCAGTGCCGAACGCATTTAATGGAGGGGGATCACCAGTGATATGCGCATAAGTACACACCGAGGAACAGCTATTGGCGTGATGAACCCACATGCCTCAGGTGACGACGAATATAAGGAAGACTCCCTGGATATTCAAACCGTATGTTCATACCGAACAAATAGCGAATACAAAAGGAGTAGCAAGCAAGTACTGACGAATACAGAACCAAAGGCCGGAAAGGTATGTCGAACCCAGGAGATGTACTGTTGTGTAACGATGATACGATGACGAATCTGTACAGTATGTGAACGGTGTGTGTAGGTAAAGATACCTGTCCATCAGGCAGAGAGTGGTGAAAGTTGGTTATGTAATGCTAAGCCGCGCAGCATACCAACGACTGTGGACAACGGTGCACAGCAGTGGGACAACATGTACACACCCGGATAACCCCAGGTTAGGCTTGCCACCTTTTCAAATGGCCAAAGTGGGACATTTTCGGGACACACATCAGATGTTACAGGTGGACACATACCCATGGTCAGTACAAAGGGTAGAACGTTACTCTATTGCCTAAATAAAAGCGTAGTCTTGTAGCAGTTTAGTTGCTTATTGTGTGTCTTGTAACATTTAGGAATTTACAAACATAAATAACTATGTTATGCAACTCTTACATAAAAAATGGGACGTAATTATGTCCCACAATCTCAGGACATTTGCCATTTGTAATATGTTTTGTCAGGACACAACTGCCCAAAGAGGGACTGTCCCTTGCAAAGTGGGACAGGTGGTAACCCTACCCCAGGTCTGCCATAGGGATTTCAAACACAGAACAATGCCACCACCCACGCTGATGCTGGCAGTGGATATCCAACAATGAAGTGCCACAGCAGGATAGGACATGTATGTATAGTGTCACAGCACACATGTGCATGGGCATATACCGTCGATGTCATACGGAATGTGCGCACGACGTGCACGTATCCCACGCAGTAGGGGTGACTATGTCAATTATGTGTAATGCAAAGCTGTCATGATGGATATGTTCAGAAATCATAGACAGTATCACAGGCATAGCATGCATGATGGAGGGATGGCCTAATGTTATGTACATAAACAAGATATGTATGGCCTGCACATATGGGACAATGTAGTAGCAGAATAGGTACCACTAATGGAGGGAACAGCAAGTAACCATGTCCAAACGTTCCGTAGCAGGTGCAATGTGTGCCACAATGATGTCCAGCAGGGCCGTGTGTAAACACATGTGCAATGTACACAGCAGTGACACCCCCCCCATGGTAGTGTCCACTGAACGGCAGAAGTGGATGTCAACTGTATGTCTATACAGTACGTCCGCTGTGGTGGTACCATGGGTCTGTGTCACCCTACCAGCAAGGGAGCTATCACATGACTAGTGACACAGTGTGCCCCTGTGGGATGTGCACAGGACCTATGTCCCACAGCACGGTGTGTGTCCAGTCTGTGGATGTCACACAGACGCCCGCGCAGAGCAATGTGGCATGTGTGCACACATGCAGGACTGCTCCTCCCACCCTGCCCACTGCAAACGCCATGTAGGAGTACTACATGCATCAGTACTGCGGAGAACATGGCCCATGGCAGAGTAGATTACACCCCTGTGTTAGTGGCATGCAGGTGAGTACAGATGTGTTACATGACTGTCATTTGCATATGTAAACTGTCTGAGCTGGGTAGAGATCACAGCATGACTATACTGAGACATGTAACGTTGTATCCATTGTGTAAGGTACACCACACATGTGTTATTGTACCACTGCCCGCGTGTACATGTGTGTATGGCACAGGTACAAGGGCACCCAAGGTATCAGCTAGACATACGGTCCAGAAATGCGTGGTCCTGCACATGTGTACCCACGCCATGGTGGAATATGGCAACCACAGCACCATGTGGGGCATGTGTGTACATCAACCATGTACAACGTGATATGCCTGTATAGGGACAGTATCCATGTGATACACACCGCATGACTGTCAGTATGCAAAGGTGATGTGTATGCACTATGTGTGATGTAACTGATGCAATGATATCTACATGATATATCTGCCACACTGACACCTGTATGGTTGTAAGCAATATGAGTAGGATGAGCTAGAATGCTGCCAGGTATGTAGATGTGGTATATGTAGGCATGGACAATACTGTGTGACAGCAGGTAGTGTACGTATGCAAATACTGAGCATGAGGGGCCACATGTCTGAGGACTGTGCAATGTCACATGTCCCTGACTTGTTGTAGTTAGCATGATATGCCTGCACCACTGTGTGACCTGTACAGGAGGCACATGGCGTAACATCCCGAGACATAGGGTACGATGTGATGCTGGATGTGTACATTGGCAATAGCATAAAGTGGAATGGCGCTTGAAGGGCAAAGAGCGGATCATGTCTGATGTGATACCCTCTGTACCACCCCAACCACCCATGCAATAGTATGACAGGTGGCCAGCATGGGATGTGGTGTTCTGTGGCACATAAGCCCAACAAGAGTGCCAGTAAAGGCATGCAGGTAGTCAATGAGTGTGTGAAGCATGTATGTCAAGATGTGGCCCAGTGCCATACTGAATGGCCCAGTCATGGGTGTACAAATGCAGCCCCATACGTGCAATGCAGTACCACCCATGTGTAGTGTGATAGATGTGGTAGTGTGGTGGTCAGGGTACACAACGCATATGAATGGGCTAGCAGTCAATGCAGTGTGCTGCTGCAGAGACATGTAACAGCCAGGTTGGCGGATACAACAACCACGGGCGATTGAGGTGACATTGGGACTGTGTTCCCGGACATAACATGTGCATGGCAGTACTATGTATGTGTCCACAGGGTTAATACAATGTCCAGCCAAGGATTGGAACCCTGTAGTGAGTGAGAGTGTGTATTGTTGGTAGGTATCCCATTGGCAGGCACGATGCCAGCAACATCTGTGTTGGCAATGCCTGCATGACTGTGGTATGCTGCATTGAATGTGGATGTAGTCAAACAGCAGAGACATACCACCACACTGCGTGAGGGCCCACACTGCAATGTCTGGCAGTCATGTGTAGGTAGCTAGCTGTGGAGTATGTCATGCACCATGAGGACACACCATGACTGTCAAGTGACACACCACACACAGGTGAACATAACTACCGTGCAACAGCCTGCACATGTGCCCATACAGCACGTGTGCATGGAACAGGAATACCACTGTGGCGCCTGTGAAAAGGCCAGTACCACCATGTCTCTGTGTGGAATAGCATGGTCCCTACCAGTGTGTAAATGTAGCAGAAGTGCACTGTGATCAGTGTTGGCATAGGCACGTAGACTGTCCATCGTGGGATGCCATGCCATCAACTACCTCTGTCAGTGGATGTCGGTAATACCGGCTGTAGAGTGTATGTACCATGCATGCTGCTATGGTTGTGTGTTTAGGGTGTGGCTAGCAGGGATGAGAAGCATGGATGTTCAGCAAACAGAGGCCGGATGTGTGTAGGCCTAGCACACAGACACATGGAGGTTTGGTGCATGCCGAGGGTAGTGTAGGTATGGTATGTGTCGTGTAATGTGTCACCCAGCTATGCGTACTGCATGGCCAAGCATGTGTGGGTACATGGGAGTCCATACTAGGGAAGGGCGTGTTGCTGTCAATACATAGCAGTAGCAACTGTCCTAGGTGCAATGTACAGTATGCCAACACGACCAGCATGTAACCTGTGGTGTACAGTGTATTCACTGTCGCGTGTCACAATGTGCGAGCGGTCACGAACATGGGTATCTGAACATGGATTACCTATGATGCAATGTGTCTTGGGAATATACAGTATGTGTGTAAATCACTGTGTGGTGTGGGAACCACCCACCCGTGTGTCGCAGTCCAGGTATGTGCCTGGGAGGTATGATCTGTGTACAATCTGGACTGGCAGGTGTGCCGTAGGGCATGGAGGCAGGTCCCAGGCACTGCAGATAAATGACATATGTGCTGTACTGTGTGTGCAGTGCTTGTGTACAGCACAGTGGAGGGTGTAAGCATTGTCACACATCACTGCATGCTGTGCCTACCTGTGACAGCCCTGCCGGAGACAGACATGTGACACCGCTGCACAGGCAGCATAGCATGTGAAGATGTACATGTGGGCTGCACACCTTAGGCAGATGTCCACAGGTCATGTGTGCCACGGTAGTGTGGTTGAACACGACTATCACACTGGACAAACACCACATGCCTGCATAACTACAGTATGACCATAGTCAACAGTCCCAGTGACAGAGTAGGCCAATGTACACTATCCCTGCGCGCAGACCACTGGCTACTGGACACCTGGCTAGACACACACCTGGAGGGTTAATTCACCATTGAGCCATCACATGTGCCAGTCCATGTGGGCCGCATAATGTCATCACAGGGTGGTCACAATAGCAGCTTGCTAGGCAGACACGGTGGACCAGGTGATGTGTCATGTGTGCATATGTCGACTAGCACAGCCGGTCACATGTCTGCAACATACTGGTGCACGATGTATACTGTTACATGATGTATGGAACTGCACTGTCACCCACTACAGGGCCATCTGACACAGGTGTGTTGTGACTGGTGTAACCCATGTTTGCACAGGATACACACCGCTGTTGTAGGCAGCCATGCTGGTGGCTACCAGTGATATATGCAGTGGTCATACAGACATACCGCACACAGTGTTCATGCAGGAATGTCCATTGTCGTGGACGATGTGCTGCTATGTGAATGTAGGTGTGTGTTGTGAATGTTACACATCCAGAAGACACCATCTGGTGCAGTCATGGTTGTCAACACCAGTACACACATCCACAGCAGTCAGAACCCAGTCCTGACAATGTGTGTCAGTCACCCTCGCACTGTGTGACATATGTGCACATGGCAGAACACCTCCCACTGTCATCTAGGCTGGCTACATGATGGCTGGAATGTGCTGTAGAAATGTACAATGCTGGTAGCCCAATGAAGTACCTGGAATCAGACACAGTACGCTATGTCAGCCATGTAAACCATGCACAACAATGACCGCCCAACAGACACAAACAATGCATTGACACATAGAACATGTGCACATGACAACCCCCAATGAGGTATGTTGCACATATTGATGTACAATTGTCATCTATGGCCATAGCATGGATGCAGACACACATACTCCACAGGTAGTACCATGTGATGTAGGTAGGGGGGCATTGCTCGTGTACATGTCACAGTAGCTGTACACACACATGTCCTGGATAGCCGTCATGTAGGGGTAGCTGTGGTATGTGACTACTGGACATGCCTGTACAAATGACCATGTCCCACAGGAGATGTGTTATGTGTGTACCACATGTGTCGTGCTGACAACAAGCTGTGATGTGTACGGCTGCCAGTGTACCTGTGTGACATTGTCTGTGATGGGTGCAAAGGCATATAGTATCGTATTGCATGCACACAAGCCCCACATAGGTCCATAGCCTGAACATACAATACAAGGAGTGTGTGGGATGATAGCAACCCACAGGAGGAGATGGGCATGGCCGGCAGGCCACAACCACATGTGTGTGTACGGTGTTCACGTCCACCACACATGAGCATCTGAGAGGCTAGTGTTACAGCTGTACAGGGTTGCATGCATATATGTTCAGCAACATCCCTGTGTGTCCCACCACTGGCCCGTGGACCGATGGACACCAACCAAATGTGCAGATATGACATGTGCACAGCACATCACAGATGCCTACTGTACAACAGGCTTACCATGTAGACATGTGCACAGTAGGTCTGTGCCAGCTGCAGTCAAACATGTAATGTGCCGAACCACACCAATAGTCCAGGCCATGCCACAGATGGACGGCATGCATCTGTGTATGTATGGCTGTGAATGTCTCCGCATAGCAATATAGCTGTGTCACCATTGTGAACAACAATATGAATGTGTCATATGTGTGAGGGGTGTGTCATACGCATATGGTCTGATCGACGATACCATAAGTGACCCTGCTATGTGAACATCCCTGTCCCCATACATGGATACCTATGCCGTGCCCAACACCACATTCACAGAGGGAGGGATGGCGGTGTGTAGTGCAGCAGCAGACATGGGGTGGCAGCAGGCACTGGATGTACACATATGTGGTACCCACATCGGTGCAGGCAACCATCCATGTGCACGGGATAGCGTTGTGTGTCCACATACAGCACTGTGTTGATCAATATCCCAGCACATAGCACCTGCCAGGGTTACAGTGTATGCATGGATGTGTGATACCTGCATGCACCAGACACACCCTCAGCAAGCAGCATGCAGCATACCTCGCTTGAGGCCAGTGTCCACACCATGGCAATAGACATGTTGAATGTCCATATACACATAGCACTGACATATGGAATGGACAGCCACCCTGCCAATATCGTAAAACCCCAGGTGGATCACAACCCAGTGCCATGTATGTGGCATACCCTGCCATACCATGCAGACCTGCCCAGCAAGGCTGCATGAGCTATCACAGTCCTACATGGTGCAATGGACAAAAGGCACTCTCACTATCAACCATACACAGCAGTAATGTGGCGGTGATGCACCCTGTGGTGTCACAGGTGCTGTGTGATGCTTTGGACAATGTGTGTGTGTACATGCTATGCATGGCCTGTCCTGCTAATGTGTCATGGTTACACATTGCCCTATGTCTATCACATGTGCAACACAGGTGAGCTGTGGCAAGTTGTCCAACACCCGTACAGTGCTGTGTGGATGTACATGGCACGACACATGCATGTGCAGGTGTCCATGTGTATGTGTACAGTGCCACTGCTGACGATCACAATGGCTACAGACGTGATGTGTACTGACATATACACAGCGACCAGGTGAACAGCAGCACCGACATCACATGGGGACCTATGCCAGTGATATGGACACAGGTGCAGCCAGGTACACATGTCCACAGCTGGCTAACATCTACATGGTGCGGTACAGTGTGATGGGGTGGCAAACAGATATGATGTGACACACACTGCTCAATGGTGTGAAGACAACACATCGGCTGTGTCACTGCCACGATGCCTTTCACAGATTACTGTGCAGATGCCGCATTTGTCATAGCAATGTATCTCCAACAGTATGCCAGCACAGCAGTGTAAATGTGACCTGCCACCATCATTATGTCTTACAGATAATGCCACGATCCCGCTTCCTGCATTCAGTCGACAGGAGGAGGAGGTGATCATACCATACCTCCATAGTAATCATAACATGTTATTTAGTCATGTGCCACAGCAGGCACAGGAACGACAGGAGATGTGGGAGGAGATGTGCAGGAGGGTGAACAGCCTGGGCGGATACAACCGCACTTATCAGCAGATCCGCAGGCACTGCACAGACCTGATCCGCATGCAAGACAGCGTGCCGCTGCAATCGCCAGACAACAACGTGGGACAGGTGGTGGGCCACCAACCCAGCCCCCACTCACAGCCACGGAGGAGCTCCTGGCCAGTCTGGGGACACCCACGGAACAACACGCAGAAACCCATGCGCCCATCGTGGAGGTGGGTGTCTCCCGAACTATGAGCTTGGAGCTGCATGGTAAGTCAGGGTTGCATGTTTGTATGATAAGTGACGGGGTGGGTGTCATAGTACAACACATAATATAGCCATACATGCCAGGTATATGGTTACACAAGACGATACTACAGTATGCTATGTTGTGTTAGCAGACATGTGCATAGCACATGCTAACTCACAGACGCATGATGTGACATGCACACTGCTGACTGTGGCGATAGTAATGGATAATGTGTATACCTTTGTGTCATCCCTTTACAGGTATCGCCTGGCGGTCGCAAACACAAGGGTCTGTTGCAGGTAAGTCTGTTGCTAGTCAAAGGCATGATATGGTGTATTGATATTCCCCATGTGTCCATGCATGACATGCACACCTGTGTGTGCCCCAGTCACGGTATACAGGTTGCACCACCGACACACACACCACCCATGTACAGTAGATACAACCGTTAGCGAGAGTGGCATGACACCACACGGCCTATTGGTGTGTCACGTGCATTCAGCTATGCATACAATGGTGTAGGTGTTCCACAATGGCTGCATGTGTAGTATGCATCGGTATGCCTCTGCAGTATGCACACAGTACCACATAGTGAGCTGTGATCTTGCCAGAGCACAGGTGTTACCAATGTGACCTATGCCCCTGCATCGGTGCACACGCTAGACATGGCACATGCCATGTCCCATGCACGTGGATGTCTGGCTGCAACATTGTCACACCATGACATGACCTATGCACGACATAGCACACATCCACACTGTCCGCATATCTGTAGGGAATGTGACACCTTACACTACTATGGTTGTATGTCACATGGGCCACCACAGGGCCATGTGCACGATGTCCACCACACACAATTGTCAATGACCCAGACAGACAAGGCCATGGTCGATACCTACAGGCATGTTTCCACACAGTACATCCACAGTGGGTAGTCACCGCTGCACCCTGTACACACATAGTGGGGTCATCACTGTAGTGGCCCCCCGAAACATCCGATGTAGTACACCACTGACATGGAATGCCTCTCCACAGCTACTACAGGTGCCTCCAATATCCACCACATACGTGCTGCTGGGCGGCTTAACTGACTGACAGACATGGCAATGTAATGCGACCAGGTCACGCATCACACGGAAACATAACTGTGTCCTGCTACTGTGCAGTGGCACAGTGCCCGCACTCCACACTGTACAGCTATGTACACAGCTCACACCAACCGCACCTGCACAGACATCCCTGTTAACCATACATTGTATCTGTGGACTGTACACATAACACTGCACCATGACAGCCATTGTGATGTGGTGCATGCGGTGGGACACCATCGTCACATGTCCACATGATACCACACATGTTTGCGGTGTACATGACATAGTGTCGGCAGACATGTGTACTGTCAACTCACCCGTGGCCACACGGTGTATCGCGGTGATGCATGCAAACTACCATGAATGTGTGTACTGCATGCCTACTAAAAGACACCTGCCTGTTGTACTGTTCCCACCAGGGCAGTGTGCATACTGCCACTAGGAATGTCTGGTCTACATTCACTGGTCTGTGGTGTGTGAATGCTGCATGCCACCTGCAATATCACATGCATGATGTCTGTGTGTGTGTGTGTGTGTGTGTGTGTGTGTGTGTGTGTGTGTGTATTGTAACTGACGGTATGCCTTTGTATTGACAGGTGCTGTAGGTGAGTTCCCTCCCGCGGTCAAGCTGATGCTAGTGTCCCCACAGATACTAGTGGTGATGACCATGTGCATGAGGCACAGGCAGGGTCGCCACAGGCACACACTGTGCCATTGGATAACATCACACTTACGCCCCTTCATCCCTGAACACGGTTCGATGCCGACACATACCCCAACACCGCTGCCCATAGATGACGGTCAGTCAGCCGCCTGTTGGCATCGAGCAGGAATGTGTGGTGGCTGCAGAAGGTGTGGGTACACACGATGTTGCCAGTGTAATGACTGGTGCAGTGCCACGCAGGCATGTGGCAGGTGCTGCTCGTAGGGGAGCACCGCTAGACATACACCTGCCGCACAGGTGCAGCAGCTGGTATAACCAGACGCATGTTCCAGACTGTAATGGCGGCGCAGGCACGCGCCGAACGGCAGAACCAGGAAGGGCAGAGGCTGCAGAGGTCCGCAATCCGCTCCTTGAATGACAACATCCAGGCATTGGCGATGCCCAACAGCATCTTGCCGATGTTCTGATAGGAGATTGGGTGAGATGGCTGGTATCCTCGACCGAGGCATGGCCATCCTTGAGCGTGGCTGTCCGTGCAGGAACACCAGGTAGGTGAGGCATAGGGCACGCGGGCGGCCAGCAACACCACTTGGTGCAGGTCAGCTGCGCGCCACCTCCCATGCCCGCCCACCCAGTGCTGGTAGCAGCAGCAGTGCAGCTGCTACTACACCGACCACACCAGGACAGAGCAGGCCACGTGGACGCGGCCCTGGACGGCCCGTGGCACGCTTCCAGCGGACATGTGACATCGGAGAGTGGACTGTCTGTACCTACACCCGGTCGTGCCTGCGACCCCAGGCAGGCCCGGTCACGCCGCGCAGGCGGACACAGTGAGCCGTAACACCTGCACTGTACAGTCTGGGGCTGCCAAGCATACCTGTGTAGGCATCACAGATTACTGAACTGTGTACACACAAACCCACACACAGCAAACACGACTGTAGGGCTCCACCACACCCACATGCAATGTACACAGTCATGCCCAGTCAATGCACAGGCCCTTACACACACACATGATGTCATCCATTGGTACAGCCTATGCCTGTGGCACACATATCACCCTGTGCATATGATGAAGTCTCTGCCACATAACTGTGAGCTACACCATCAGTGCATGGTTATGCAAACATATTCTGATGCACAGGGTGGACAAGATAGTGAGAGGTGTATGTGATACCTGTGTCCGCATAGTACGTGATGTGTATGTTGTGGTGTGTGTGTATGGCTGGTGACAGGTGTGTATGTGATGTGGGTTGTGCACTGACATCATGCAGCAGACATACCATGCAGGACAGGTGCAGCATTCATTGATCTGTGTACACAGTATGTGTGGTGGTTACATGTGTAGCACCATGTTGGTTCCGCTAACCCGTATGACAATGATGGTGTACTTGCATGTGCCTACTGGGAGCACTGTAATTAGTTCCCCACGCTGTAGTCGTGGGTACCCACAGGCACGCCTGGCAACATCAGCATAGCACAGGTACCCGCGACTGCATGGACCCCTACATAGGAACATAGGCCAACATGTACATAACAGGGTATGTGCCCTACGACATGTGTGGACCTAGCATGACCGTGTGTGGCTGCTAACACCCCTCAGGATGGGGATGCCACATCCATCAGTCCCCAGTCCCTCGTCCAGCACTGACACACAGATGATGCCTGGTGCATAACTATATCCACACATCCACACCTCATTATTACTCCTGGACTAAGGCAATCAGTGCCTTTCCTTCACATGGGCTGGCACTCCTCTACGTGTTGTAGGGGTCTCCGCCATTGACCCTGTTCCCCCAGCACGTCACACTCAACTTTGTGGTGATGTGTGTGACAGTCGCTTCTGTGCCCGTGTTTGCCTGGAGCCTAGGAAGTGGAATATGCCCATGTCACCCAGGTCAGACATGGCCGTGTATGCCAGGCACAGATCACCACAGAGCAGACGTGCTGTGAAGGTTTACAGCCGGAGTCCCCTTGGTCGTGCAGCTTGTGACACATGTCCTAGCACCGTCATCCCCGCCTTGTGTAACGTTTGCGGCCCTCCCGAGTGCTGCAGGCGTCAGGTTAGCTACAGGCCAGATGTGCCAATGTACGCAGTCATTGCTCTGGTGTGTGATGTGTACAGGGGTACAATGAACACCCCTGATGTCGATGTGATTCCTTCCAGACCAGGAGGCCACAGTGGAATGTCTTCACACCCACATTGCCATTGTGTGTGTTGACAGATGTTAACGACAGGTGTCGTAGCCATTTCCATGAACATGTCCACCATCTGGAATGGCTTACCACCTACATGTGACATTGGGCCGAACATGTCCTTCACACTGGGTAGGTCTGCACCTTCTCTGGCATGTAGTAGCAGGCCATGGCTCTGGCACCACTTATCCATGTCTATGACGCCCTAGGTGGATGTCCGTGTCACATGGGGTGTTGGGTATGGTGGCGGTGCGCTGTCATCTGCATACCTTGTCTGCCACAATCCCCTATGATTGCATGCACAGTGGAAGGTCGAATGCCATATGGCAGGGGCCCAGGACTGAGTCCTGTGGGCCTCCACTGGAGACCAGATATGAGTGTGACAAGGCACCAGGAACACCAACCATGTGTGGTGTGACCTCCAACCTTTCTGAGAAGCATCGGGTGACATATGTCCACACATGTATGCTGGCGAGCCTTTCCATGAGTCCCATGTGTACTGTGCTCTGAACGCCCCACCAGGTCATGGTACTGTGTGCAAACCCACGCCCCATCAATGGCCGTGGTGACCACTCCAGACAGGACGAGCAGGTTCGGGAGGCAGGATCCGCCCTTGACTATGTTGTTGTGGGTATGTTCTGGTATTGGCTGTACACCGCTGTCTGTATCCATGGGCACCTGTATGGACCTCCCACAGCTTTGCAGACAAGGCTTGTCAAGCGGATAGGGTGTGGCTGTCTACAGTCCATAAGAGCACTACCCTGGCATAGTGGGACCACAGATGCCATATGACGTCCATTGGGGACATAGCCCATAGTAAAGCTAACATGACACAGTGGTCGCATGTGTGGGCCGAGGCCCTCAATGAGGATGGGTAGCACACAGCCAGGGACACCATCGGTGCCCAGTGGTGCTGTGTCAACCGCCATACAGATATGGGATCATTCCAGGCCATATGAGATGTTTGGGAGGCTACACTCTGGTGGGATGGATATGTCCCCTCTTGGGGGGGTGTGGGATGTATGCATGGAAGATGTCCGCTGGTTTGCAGACAATGTCTGTGGGTGCAGTGACCGTTGTACCATTCTGGACCATTTCCAGCCAAGTCAGTGTGCCCCAACCATGTCCTTACCACAGTTAAGGAAGGCCCTATGGTTGTCTCATGTGCCCTCTGCAGTACCACTCCCACAAGCGGCCGTGGATGATTGTATGTGTGGCCGTATGGTGACGCCGGTATGAATGGGGGATGGTTTCCCTGGTATTGACATTGCTCTGTCATGTATTAGCTCCAACTGTTGATGTACAGCTAGTCAGTGGCTGGGGTCCACCACACCATGTGCCTACCTGTGGTGGACAAGGTCCTGATGTTATCATGTTTGCCTGTTGCAGACATGCATGTGGGTGCTCAGAGAATGCATTCGTTAGGCGGTTGCCGGTCTGGCCTGGGTCAACACTGGCATGGAGGACTTGTAGGGTACCACACCAGTCGTATGATGTGTGTGGTTTGTTGTGAGAGGTCAACACTTAGGTCCCCCATGCCGGTGTTGGTTACAGGATGTGGATGACCAGTGGATCCACTATACGGTCTGGCATCACCATTGAGGGCTGTACATCCTGTGTGGGGCATATCCTCACCATGTGTGATGGGCAGAACTGTCAGACATCCCCTAGTATGTATGGTGCATGGCTGTTTAACAGTGGCCAGGTGTGAGAACACCTGTGACCGTGGCGAGTGTGTTGTGCCATGGCTGATGTTCCCAGTCTATGTATGGGTGGTTCATGTCACCCAATACGGTGCTGTTGTGAGAGCATGCCCACTCACCAGTGTCCTCAGGACATCTGTGCAGGTAGCCTGTGTTTGGGAGGGTTGTCTGTAGCATGCAACAAACTGTAGGCCAGTCCTACACATGGTTAATTGCACCTAGATATTCCTCGATGCAACGGCCATGTCTGTGGCATGGCCGGGTTGCTGTTGTGTGGCTGGACACACACGACGGTCCACATTCCGCCACCCATGCCGCCGCACCATGTGTATGCATGTCTGCTCTGTGCCGACTCTAAGTGTCTGAGCATGCCCAGTAGGCAGCTGTGTAGATAGACACACAGCACAGTGCAAACCGCCGCCGACTGCAGGTATACCCCGGGTGCATGCCTGTATCCCCTTCGCAACGGCCACGTCTGTGGCATGGCCAGGTTTCTGTTGTGTGGCTGGACACACACGACGGTCCACATTACGCCACCCATGCCGTCGCGCCATGTGTATGCATGTCTGCTCTGTGCCGAGTCTAAGTGTCTGAGCATGCCCAGTAGGCAGTGATGTACTGATCAGTAGTTACTTGGTATTCCCGACAGCAGCACTAACGCAGTTACTGTACGGCGACCTTGGGATGGTAACGGCTGCGTGACTGCGCACTCTGACCTAACTCCCGATCGGGCGCATTGCCTCTGCAAATGATACCACCCACGAGGGTATGCCTCCTGACAGCGCCTGCTCAGTAAACTCGTAGCGCTGCTCTGTAAATGCTTCGCACTGTAGTGTGTTCATGTAGATAGGCGAGGTTCGCCTCCGCCCCTTCCGTGTGTGTGTGTGTGTGTGTGTGTGTTTCCAGCTGCCTCTGCGAATGAACATGCTTTAAGGCGCCCGCAACACAAATCTTGGCTATTGCCAACTATTGTCTTGCGGGTGACGCCACCAGCCTACAAGTATGCCTCTGACAGCCACTTCAGTAAACTCGTAGCTGCTCTGTAAATGCTTCATACTGTAGTAAGGTCATGTAGATAGGCGAGGTTCGCCTCCCGCCCCTTCCGTGTGTGTGTGTGTGTGTGTGTTCCCAGCTGCCTCTGCGGATGTACATGCTTTAAGACGCCCGCAACACATACCTTGGCTATTGCCAACTATTGTTTTGCGGGTGACGCCACCAGCCTACAAGTATGCCTCTGACAGCGCCACTTCAGTAAACTCGTAGCGCTCTGTAAATGCTTCATACTGTAGTAAGGTCATGTAGATAGGCGAGGTTCGCCTCCGCCCCTTCCGTGTGTGTGTGTGTGTGTGTGTGTGTGTGTTCCCAGCTGCCTCTGCGAATGAACATGCTTTAAGACGCCCGCAACACATACCTTGGCTATTGCCAACTATTGTTTTGCGGGTGACGCCACCAGCCTACAAGTATGCCTCTGACAGCCACTTCAGTAAACTCGGTAGCGCTCTGTAAATGCTTCATACTGTAGTAAGGTCATGTAGATAGGCGAGGTTCGCCTCCGCCCCTTCCGTGTGTGTGTGTGTGTGTGTTCCCAGCTGCCTCTGCGAATGAACATGCTTTAAGACGCCCGCAACACATACCTTGGCTATTGCCAACTATTGTTTTGCGGGTGACGCCACCAGCCTACAAGTATGCCTCTGACAGCGCCACTTCAGTAAACTCGGTAGCTGCTCTGTAAATGCTTCATACTGTAGTGGGTTCATGTAGATAGGCGTAGGTTCATCTCCCGTCCCTTCCGTGTGAGTGTGTGTTTCCATTGCTTTCGCAACTTCATCTGAAAAGCAAGTTTTAACTGTTCACAATCAACAGTGTGATATTTAAAATCTTGTTAAGACTCACATTGTTGATTGTGAACATTCTTAGACTTTGCTGTTTTCTGCAGACGTTGTGGAAACAACGCAAACGTTGCATGTTTTAATAAACTGTTTAAATGTTACGAAGACTTGTGTTGTGTCGAACTACGGGGACTATTCTTGCAGCAGGTTGCTGGTTTGTTTGTGTTTCATAGTACAATATCATGTAATACGTGTGTTCATAGTATGCTGTCTGTGATGTTGACATGTGTGTGTTTCGTTAGCAGTGCGTCTGTGCCTTCTATGCTGTGGCTACATGTTCATTGTTCGCATAGAAAGTGACAAATGGAAGTGTAAGGGTGGACATTTAAAGCCTGGATACTTCCATGTTATGTGTAGTTCTCACGGGGCCAACGGGTGATAGCGCATACATGTCTATGTAGTACCTTTGGATACCATATGCGACATGTCGTGGACGAAATGTTTAAGATGACTGTTCCATCTACCTATGTGTGACATGGTTTGTGGCCATAGGGTGCCAGCAAGTCTTTCCTGTTCATTGGGTGTTTGCCATGGTCTATTGACATCAATCCTATTAATTCACCAAAGGATGTATTTCATTGGTGGCAACGCCATAGTTTGACCATCGTATGTCATTCCCAGCAGACGTTGAGATTGTGCCATTGGTATGTTTACACAGGTGACCCATCTGTTCCACTGTATGGAAGCCGCAGGATCCCCAGTGATGTGCTGGCAGATTGAGTGCTGTGTACGCCGGTATCTGCCCAGCGTTCTGGCTTTGAATGGGGAGTGTCTACTGTAGTCCCTATCTGTATTTCCTGGGTTATGCCTTGCAACAGCTGTGGGATTCCCCAGGTTTGCAGCTATGGGTGCCATCTTGGCCGTGACTCGCCCATCCATGGAACTGCCTACTGACACTAGTATCGGGCTGTAAACATTTCACAGCTGCATTCTCCATTTCCGTGGATGATCGGCATTATTATTGCGGAGTAACGATATGCCATGGCCACGCCCCGCACACGGGCGGACAACGAATCATCTGCCAATCCACACCGACACCCATTTTGCATACCCACGATCCCATGTCTGCAACCCTCGACAGTACCCCTTGCACACCCTTCATGTGTGCGGAAATGGGATGTGAACGCACGGTATGGACGCAGCAGCCTGGGGAGTCCTATTCATATGTCCTGCATTTCATGGACGGTTGTCATCACCCTTGAGGACGCTTGTGGTGCATATATCTACCTGTGCCGTAGTCACGGCTGTCACCTCTTCCGTTCACACTATGCTGCCCACACTTACTTAAGGAGTAATTTTGGGTCCTGCAATGGACACCGATGTGCATATGTAAAGTGTAGAACATGTTGGACTGTGTCCATTCGCCAGTGGGTTTGACTGCCACCGTGATGTTCCCCAGTCCCGATGTCTGTCTGCCTACCCATATTATGTAGTGCTACGGAACCCGTGTCCTTCCACAATTTACCCATATGGTGTTACTGTAGTACTGCAGGTTGGCAACTGCTTTAAGTAATCCTCAGAGGTACCATTGTGAACTATCCGCCACTGTATTGTCATTATAACACAGCCGGTACATGTAGAACCTATTTATTCATGACAGTATGTTATTTATGTGTGGGAACGCCATATTTTAACCATAGTATGACCTTCCTAGTTGACGTTGTTGGTGTGCCATGAATATGTGTTCCACAGGTCGCCCGTATGTTCCGCTAAGTGGAAGCGGGTGATCCCCACATACTTGCTAGCACCTTGGCTGCTGTGTACGCCGGGATTCGCACGGCGGTCTGACTTTGTATGGGGAGTGTCTACTGTAGTCCCTAATGTATTTCCTGTGTTATGCCTTACCGCGAGCTGTGTAATTCCACCAGGTGTCCAGTTATAGGTGCCATCTTGGTCGTGACACTTGTCCATCCATGGAATTGCCTACTGGACACTGATGTAGGGCTGAACACATTTTACACCTGCTTTTAGCATTACCCAGTGGATACTTTGCATCCTTAGTGGGGAGTAAGGCACGTTATACCCACAGCCCTCCCACGGGCGGACAACGGATTATCTGCCAAACAACACCGAGCCCCATTTTGCATACCCAGGATCCCATGGCTGCAAACCCCCACGGTACGCATTACACATCCTTCATGTGTGCGGGACTGGGATGTGGACGCACTTCTATGGACACGACAATCTGGGGACTTCTGTTCATATGTCCTGCATTTCATAGACAGGTATCATCAACCTTAAACACGCTGGTGGTGCATATGTCTAGCTGTGCCGTAGTCACGGCTGGTACTCTGATTGGACGATCCCGGCGTGTAATGGTGTAAACGTATATATTTTTGGAGTCCTACAATGGACACCGATGTGCATATGTAAAGTGTAGAACGTGTTGGACTGTCACCATCTGGCCAGTGGTATTGACTGCCGCTGTATGTTCCCCAATCGTGGATGTCTGCTTGACTACCCATATTATGTATTACTTGGCCTATCTATATCCACGTGCCAGTAAGCGGAAATATAGCAATCCTTGCGTCCTGCCCATCTTCATACACGTCATTATTGAACATATACCGGCCAAAACAGACAATGACAAAAACGATAGACTCCACAGTCAAACGGTACGGAGCACTGTCACCTACTAACATGGGGCATCGTGGGAGCACGAAATGCATTACATAGTTGTCCCTTATACACTTCCTTCAGAGTCAGTTTAAAGTCAAATAATCAATAAACCTGCTCATAGTTAAGTGGACAGTGCTACAAGTCTTGATTATGACGTGACATATACAAATCAGTGTTGCATACATTACTTCATGGAAACAATAATACGACAACAATGTGTTAATATAAATACGATATCGGTCAATACAATCAGTATCTTGAAAATAGTTGATAATTGTTGTGAGTAAACCTTAGAATGTAGTGTGTTGATCAGGATATTTTATATCAATGTGTATAATTGTAGCATTACGATTCCAAAGCATGGAATCAGTAAGTACTATTTAAGCATATATTGTACAATTATGAATGTAAATGAGTGGAGGACACATCCTTAACCTTCCCTGCTTCCAGTGGATCACACACGCACACTCGCAATTCCTAATTGTGGGTTACGCGCAGGCGCACATGCATATCCGTATTCTGTTTATAAATGTTTACTGGGTCTGTGTGGTTACGTGTTTTGTGTTAGTTGTGACTATTCCGGTAACATATGTCTGATCCGGTTGACGGACGTGTGCAGAACGCACTTACAACTTTATACATGTAACAGTCTTTGCAGCATGGACGCATTACGCATATCGTTCACATCTATATGTTCCATAGTCGTAATTCAAACGTGACTGCATTCACGTTTGCCAGTTACTGTGACCACTACACGTTAGCTGCTCGGTGTCATTAATATGCATACCCATGGTACTTAAGTACATTTACATATCCCACCCCCCCCCGCAGTCACGCACGTCACAGGCATCCATTCTCCTGCTGGGAAAGGTGCGGTACTGCATGTTAAACATTCCTTATTCCCTCGCCATGGCCCAGGATGCATATGTCGTGACCGCAGGGATGTTCAGATGACAGGTGCTTATATCCCCACGATACAGGCCTTTGATTGTCAGGGTGTTGCTGTGGTGCTTTGGTTTGGTCTTGTCCGCCCAGTGTACGGAACTGCCCTGACCGTGTAATAATGTTAGATGAGTCACATGGGCACGCTTTGTCCGTGTCTATGGTACCATGTCACCCCCAATTATTCATAACCGTAGCGCCGATTGGCCGGTGTACCCGCTGTAGGTCTTGTCTAACTAATTGCAGACGGTCTGGTCGAACGCATCTATTTCCATTACTAACCCTCGGTATGTATGACCTGTGTCGCAATATTACATGGGTTTACCATTGCGTGACGGCTTTCACTGAGCCACAGACATGTCCGCTGTTTGGTTTGGGCCGGGTCGGCTGTGCTACACACATGTAACATGGCGGAACAGCTTGAACAGCTCAGCACGGGGACATCGGGTTCTCCGTCGCTGTTTAGTATTGAATCACTATGTGGAGTTTGTTTCACAAAGCGAGACAATGTCGACATTGGTAACGGACATCTCGCGCAGTACGTCCGCACCGCCGCTGGTGACGATGTCTGCGCTTGGGCGGACAGGCATTATGCTGTGCCATTATGTCTGGGAATATATGGTTTCTTGCCATAGATGATATGCCATACTAGCAATGACCCGCGTCTGGGTGTGGGTACTGCTGCATTACCCACGGTAAGAGTGGCCTTAGGTTAAGTGGAGCCCTAGGCAGAGGTTGCCACCGCAACATCACCCGCTACCCCCCTCCTGGTCTACCTACACCAAACAATGTCTGGAGAGGTGCCCCGAGTAGAGCAACGCCCTAGACGGCTGCCTACTTGGCCTATGCCTGAGGCGGCTATGTGTGTGGTCCCTCGGCATCGGACTCGAACGCCACGTCTGCCGTGGGTATGTCCAGCATTACCCACATCCAGCCGTGGTGTATTGCCATGATGTTCCATGTGTACAGTGGTGCCGGTTACCATACATATGCCTTTCTCAAAAGCCTATTTCACACTTCTGAACACTACTGTGGTCTCCTTTAAGGCCCTGAGCCAGTGGTGAACATCACTCAAACCACTGAATCACGCATATGCCTTCCACCAGCACCTACAGGACTGCATGGATCAGGCAATCCCATACAAAACTGAGACTCTTTGTACCACAGACAAGCATGCAGTCTGGTGGACCCCAGCCATGAACTAGCTCTACAACGACAGGAGGTAGATAGTACAGGTTAAAGCAGAATACTTGTAAGATGACACACCCTTGCTCATTATATGTGAAGAACTACAAGCTGTCATGAAATCATCCAGGGGAAATTCAACAGAGAAATTAACAAGGACTCAACAGACATTCATAAGTCCGTCTTTAGCTATGTTGGACACCTGGGAGGACACTCCCAGATATGCTCACACCGGGTTCGCAATGATGTGAAGATGACTGAACCTACACACATTGCCAGCATACTGGCTGACATGTTCAGTGCTAACATCCCCCCCCCCCACATGGAGAGTTATCTATACCTGAGACTTGTCGATCCTGGAACATCTGTAACACACAGGTGGGAAATGCTGTCTCCACGGCAGTCAACACAGCATCCATGGGACAAGATGGTGTCCCAGCTGTGTACTCCATGAACTCTATGGGGAATTAAACCCACACTTAGGACAGCTGTTTAATCTTAGCCTCACCTCAGGATAGGTACGCCAGTAGTAGCACAAGGCGACTGTAGTCACACTTCACATAGATGGTGCCTCCACTGACCCTGGTTATTACCATCCCATTAGCTTGACAAGCCTTATCTGCAAAGCCATGGAGAGGGATCATAATGGAACTCATAGATAAAGACATAGGGGACCCGCATACTTTGGATACACCCCAGTTTAGCTTGGTCAAAGTCAGATCATGCCTTTTACACGTGTTTGACCTTGTAGGATCAGTCACCAAGGCCATTGATGAGGGTAAAGCAGTCCATACAGCCTACCTCAACCTGGCAAAGGCCTTCGACACAATACCACTCTCGGGTATCAGTGATAAACCCGTCATCTTGAACGTATATCCATACATCGCCATATGGGTTGCAAACTGGCTAAGTCACAGAACACACATGGTCATAGTTGCTGGCGCCATGTCATACTCACAGCCAGTCACAAGCGGCATCCCATGGGGCCCAGTCCTGGGTCCACTATTTTCAGCATCTACGTTTCCAAAGTACAAGCAAACACAGGGGGGTTATGGGTGACAATGTTTGCAGATGACTGCAAACTGGGTGCCATAGTCACACACACATCTGCACAGATATCCTTCAGGAGTGCCTCACAGATGTGGAGGAGTGGTGGCCGAGACATGGCCTACAGCTACATGCCAGGAAATGCATAGTCATACCCTTCGGGAAGAACAAGGTTACCCCTAGCTATCATATAGGTGGCAATCCACTGAGCACAGAGGGAGTTACCAGGGATCTGGGGACCCGGGTTATTGTTAACCGTTCGTTAGACACACACGCTGTTAACGTAGTTAGGTAGACCTTCCACATTGCCCACATCATCATGAAGGGATTCACATCTAGTGCGGGGGAGGTCATTGTCCCCTTGTACTCATCACTCATTAGACCTATGATTGGGTACAATGCCCGCTCAGAATGTATCTGACCCGACACCTGCAGCAGCTGGAAAGGCACCAACAGTTCATCGACAAACAGATGCAGGGTCTCAGGAATATGTGTTATACTGACCAACTGAAAGAATTACAGATGTATACAGTTGCATACCACTTGCACAGAGGTGACCTGTGCCTGGCATACAAGGCCATGTCGAACCCAGATCTGATGAGTATGCTTCACCTAGAGAGGTTAGATGCCTCAGAACCACAAGGGCAGGTGACGACACCTTGACACTGTCATTAATAGAACGTGTTGGTGGGACAGATTCATCACCCAGACACTCACTATGCTGTGGAACAACATCCCAGTACATGTGAGGGCAGGCACCTCGCTGGCCTTCTGTTAGTATTATGACATGGATGTCTGAATTGATTTATTTAAGTAACCTTCTAAATGTATATTTACATTACCACATTGTGAATCTTTACATTTCGCTGGTCTATTTTACATTAGTCATAATCATACGGTTTATCTGTGTATATTATGGTTCATTTATATTACTAGGTGTCTGCAGTTCTTCTAATATATTGGCACAGTCCGTAGAACATATATATGTAGCTTACACAGTCAGACATTTGGAAAACATTATGTTGGTTCATCTTTCATATATATACATATATTTCTATTTCTCTATGAAGAATGTACCTTTCGAAGCAATGTCTGATGTCCTCACTGTGTGGAATCTGTAACCCAAGTAATGTTTGTTTGCTTGTTTGCCTTTGAGGCATGTAAGTAATACCTAGCACATCTAATTTACTGACCAATTAAGGGTTTTACATGTAGTAGGTTGGACTGCATTGTATGTATTCTGAATAAGTCTGCTTATGAAGCAGACGAAAAGAGCTTCAGTAAACTATGGTGACTGCATTTAATTACTGGTGTGCTCTGAGTGGTCACTGACGGTGTCTACAGTACCTCGTCTTTGCTTTGGACTTCATCGGCTGGTTGTCTGTGTTTGTTGTATGGGGAATGTCAAGTGTAGTCCCTATGTGTATTACTTGTGTAATGCCTTACTACGCAGTGTAATTCCACCGGTTTGCAGTTATGGGTGCCATCTTAGTCATACGCTTGTCCATCCATGTGAATTGCCTACTGACACTGGTGTACGGCTGCACACATTTCACACCTGCAATTTGCAATCTCCGGTAGATGGTTTGCATTATTAGCGGAGAGTACGGCAGGTGCTACGCACACATCCCTCCCACGGGCGGACAAAGGATTGCCTGCGAAACTACACCGAGGCCAGATTCTACATACCCAGACTCCCTTGACTGCAACAGTCGACAGTACCCATTACACATCCTTCATGTGTGCGGACTGTGATGTGGACGCAGTTCTATGGACACGCACCCTGGGTATTTCTGTGCATGTGTGCTGCATTTCATGGACAGCTATCATCAACATTGAACACGCCCGTGCATATGTGTACCTGTGACGTGGTGACGACAATGAGATCACGTGAGTAATGCAGGAAGCTAGCAGGCATTCCATGAATAGAATTTTGGGTCCTACAATGGACACCGATGTGCATATGTCAAGTTAGATGTTGCTGGACTGTGTCCACCTGCCCAGTGCTTTTCACTGCTGGTGTATGTTCCCCAATCGCAGATGTCTGTTTCACTACCCAGTCTACATGGTGCTACATAACCAGGTGATTTAGTACTGTGAACAAATGACATACATCCAAAGATACTGGTTAGCAACTGCTTCATATAAACCTCAGACATCCCAATGGGACATATCCGTCACCGTATTTCCAATATAACACCACCGAACATGTTGATTACCTATGTTTTCATTTAACCATGTTGTCTTCATAGGTGGGAATGCCATATTTACATATCCTACTTGACGCTGTGTGTGTGCCATTAGTATGTGTTCCACAGGTCGCACATCTGTTCCGGGCTGTACGGTAGCGGTGCTCCTCATTCTGTTGCTGGCAGATTGAGTGCTGTGTACGCCGGTGTTGGCACGACGGTCCGCTTTGTATGTGGAATGTCAACTGTAGTCCCTATGTGTATTTCCTGTGTTATGCCTTACCGCTATGTAATTTACCCGGTTTGCAGTTGTGGGTGCCATCTTGGCCATACGGGTGTCCATCCATGAGAATTGCCTACTGGACACTAGTATAGGGCTGTACACATTCCACACCTGCATTTAGCATTCTCCGTGGATGGTTTGCATTATTAGCGGAATGTAAGGCAGGTGCTACGCACACATCCTCCCACGGGCGGACAAAGGATTGCCTGCGAAACAACACCGAGCCGAGTCTACATACCCAGAATCCCTTGACTGCAACAATTTACAGTACCCATTACACATCCGTCATGTGTGCGGACTGTGATGTGGACGCAGTTCTATGGACCCGTACCCTGGGTATTTCTGTGCATCTGTGCTGCATTACATGGACGGCTATCAGCAACATTAAACACGCTATGTGCATATGTGTACCTGTGACGACAATGAGTTCAGTTAGGTGATGAAATAAGGGCATTCCTGTCTTTAGACAATTTTTGGGTCCTACAATGGACACCACTGTGCATATGTAAAGTGTAGAGCTTGTCGGACTGTGTCCTTGTGAGCAGTGGGTTTCACTGATGCTGTGTGTTGAGCAATCGCGGATGTCTGCTTGTCTACCCATACTGTGTAGTGCTACAGGAACCGTGTCTTCTGACACCAGAACCCAATGGTGTACATCCAATGTTGCAGGTTAGCAACCACTTTCATACCCAGCGGTCACGATTGGGTGGTATTGCCACTTTATTATCGGAACAACACCTCCAGACTGTGTACATCATGGGAGCTTTAGGCCAGTCTTACCGGCCATTTGCAATTGTAATTAGCACACACGTGTCAATACATGTATGATAAGACATATTATCATGCAGAAGTTAAACTATGTTATTTGGACATTGGCTTCTGCTATTGGCATCCGTTGCTGCGAGTGTTGCCAGTTACCATACACATTGCTTGCTCAGAGGCAGACTACACAATTCTGCACACTACTGTGGTCTCCTTTAAGGCCCCTGAGCCAGTGGTCGACAGTACTGCAGCCACTGCATCAATCACATTTGCCATCTACCAGTACCTACAGGACTGCATGAACCTGGCATTCACTTAACCAACTGTGGTTCATTGTACCAATGCCAAGCATCCAGTGTGGTGTACCCCAGCCATACACAGGATGTACAACACGAGGAGGTGGCTACTACAACGTGGAGCGGACACCTTGTGAGGTATGACACCCTTGGTCATCATATGTGTAGAGTTACACACTGTCGTGCCATGGTCCAGGGCACATTCCACAGATATACCTACATGGACCTGGCTGACAATCATACCACCATCAGATGCTATGCTCAACACCTGGGAGGTCACTCCCACATATGCTCTGACTGGGTTCACAAAGAGGTGGAGTTTACTCAACATACACACATTGCCAACAAACAGGCTGACAAGTCCAGTATGGACATCTCCACACCCTCCCCCACACATGAGGAGATGTCTGTACCAGCGGTTTGTGGTCAACAAATGTTCTGTGACACACAGGTGGGACATGCTCTCTCCAGGGTAGTGGACATAGCATCCATGAGACCAGCTGGTGACCCCACTGTGTACTCCACTATCTCATTGAGGTATTAGACCCACAGTTAGGACAGCTATTTCTTTGTAGCCTCACCTCAGGTAAGGTACCCAGGTTGTGTCGCATGGCAACTGTAGTCCCACGCCACAGGGCCAATGCCTCCACTGAGCCTGGTTATTACTGTCCCATTACCATGAGGTGACCTATCTGCAAAGACATGGGGAGGGATCGTGCTGCGCTCATATATGACTGCATAGGGGACATACATACTTTGCATCCAACACGGTTTGTCTTGTTCAGGGCTGTTCATGCCTTTAAGGCATGGGTGAAATCTTCGGACAGTCACCGAGGCCATTGATGGGGTGTTGCAGTCCATACAGCCTACCTCGACCTGGCAAAGGCCTTCATCACATTACCCCTCAAGTATCGCTGATAAACCCATTGGCTGGGATGTGGACACGCACATCACAGAATGTGTTGGAAACTGTCTATGCGACACAACCCACACAGTCATAGTTGCTGGCAGCGTGACAGACCTACTGCCTGTCAAGTGGTGTCCCATGGGGCCCTTCCGTGGGTCCACTCCTGTCATACATCTACATTTCCACGGTACAGGCACACACAGGGGTTTTGTGGGCAACATTGTTTGTAGATGACTGCAACACAGGTGTTATAGTGGGACGGACATCTGACACAGATATCCTTCGAGGGGCCTCCCAGATATGCATATCTGCTGTCAGGGACATGTCCCACAGCTGAATGCTAAGTAATGCAACATCATACCTGTGGAGAACTACTAGGTCACCCCTGTCCAGCATATAGGTGGCTGTCCACTCAGCACAGGGTGATTACCAGGATCAGGGGACAGAGTTTGTTGGTCACCATTCATTCAACACACACGATGCTATCGTGGTTGTGTGGGACTTCTACATTGCCCACCTGTTTGTGCAGGGATTCACATCTACATCAGGCTAGGTCATTGTCTCCTTGTACCCATTACGTGTTACACCTATGATTTACTACATTGCCCCATTCAGACTGTATCTGACCATACACCTACAGCAGCTGGGAAGCCCTCATAGGTTAATTGTTGTACAGATGCAGGATGACATCATTTTGTGTTATGCTGGCCCACTTGTAGGACCCTGCCACATTACGGCACATACCTGCTGTTTAGAGTTGACCTATGCCTGACATACGTGGCCATGTCAACCCATATGTCATGTGTATGCTTCACCTACTGTATCTGCATCCCCCGGACCACTAGGGCAGGTGACATTTACCTTGTCACGGTCATTAATGGGATGTGTTTGAGTGACACATATATCACCCAGACACTCATAATGCTGTGGATCTACATCACAGTACATGTGAGACAGAGATCCTTCCTAGCCTTGTTCACGGGTATGTTGTCCATTGGATGGGGAATTGCAGGTATATGCCAGGGATTACATCATTATCACTGCTTGACGGAGGTACAGAAAAATCATGAGTATTTTATCTGAAGCACAGAAGGTTGGCAAAGTCATCCTAACTATGGTGTAGTGTTATGGCTGAACCTGGGACGATGGCCTACCCTGTACCTATGGTCATATGAACCTATATTCATAGTTTGTCACATTTACAATTGTCTATCCCCTATACTCTTTCTCCAGTGTATATTTCTGTGGCACATGATTGTCCTCTGTATTACATGCAGGTATGCTGTGTACAGTGCACATACGCCACAGTTGATGACAGTGTATCTGTGTCCCTAACACTGTGATACTGAGGACTACCACACATCCTTCACAACATTACATGCATATGTCCATTCTATTCTTCTTTGGCCTATGGGGTGTTAAGGCAAACATTACACACGTCCCTGTTTGTTCATGCTTCATGTCGGTGTTTGACCCGGCTCTGCTGCCGTCGTGTGTTGGACAGTAGTATTTCTGTGTTTGCCATGTGTTTTTATTGCCAGTACATCTGTGGGAGTTGTGGTTGGCACATGTTCCTCTTTGCAGGGACACCCATCCTGGGGTTTGTGTCATGCATCTGCACTTGGCACCTGCCATATGTCCTGTACTATTCCCACAGTCGTATGCCTTCATGCACTACTACTGCGTGTTACAGGCTGTTTGTATGTGGTACACATGGACATTGTGATGGTTGGCTTGACCTATTCCCATGCTAGAACGTACACATCTGTCAATTAAGTTGTTTAAATCAAACTGTAACACTCATTCATATTTTCAAAATGACAGTCAATAACACAGGAAGCTGAGGTTAATAACGTTTTACTACTGTGCAGCAGGAGGCAAAGAACTATGCAGTACATGTGTAGACATTTGTTGTACTCTATACATGTTACATCTGTATGAGCATTGTGTATATTATCATCTTTGCAAACATTAATGATGTGGTCAGTCACAAGGCATTTACATTGCTAGAGTCCACAACGTTGTATTCCTACAACAGTGCTCAGGTAATGCTTATTAAATGTTTTCCCATGAGGATAGCACAACCGCGAGCCACATATTCAATTAGACTGTACTGCAAATTCTGCTCTGTCACGGTTCCAACACTGTTCAGATCCGTCCTCACTCATTTCCTACTAGGTTCCTTTGTCTCTTTGCTGAGCAGCTGTACTCTGTGTTACAGCTCACAAGCCTATCCTCCTCAGTGGAAGGATGACAGATATACCTGTACATACATGTATTATTCTCTAACCGAGCAGATGACTAATGCTGAATGACATACACCTGCTGCACTGGTTACTGCTAGGGTCAGGGTTCAATCACACTGCAGCTACACTACAGGCAATTACATGCATGATAAGCTCTACTGCCATATTGTACGATAGAATAATATGCATTATACACTATTTGCTTCTAAAGTTGCACGCCATATATATGTTTAAATATGTATTTTGCTAACATTCTCCCTCCTTTGATTGCTTCTATTCTATCCAGAAACATATACAACATTATTTCATTCCCTAGCCTCTTCCTCTGTGGAACGCTTAACTAGGCAAGTAATTTCTTGTACATTTCATGGACGATTGCATTTTCTATTGACAAATACCACTACAGGTCTTGATACATAGTCTCGGTACAGATATGTCGCCAGAGTCCCTGACTAATACTTACATGCAAAGTATCCCGCATAGACACATGCTCCCAATATGAGCAGAACAACACAAATGGCAATCATGATATTCAGTATGACCGACCCCATCCACCAAAATGGTTTGTGGAAATGGTTCGCCAGTGGGTTTGGGCCTGGTTCCGCCATGGATGACACCTGCTGTATTACCTCTAGGTGCGTTGATTCTGGTCTTTTCATGTGGTAGTTGGACACAGCGATCTTCTTTAATAAGCCAAGACGCATCAATTCGGCCACGGTGCAGTCGTGGCGCTATTACATTTTGTGACACAACAGTTCTCATTGCATCCAGTTCATCAGTCACAAGTTCAAGAGTGGAAAGTCACATTCATCATCCCTCCGACAGGTTTTGATAACTTCCTCTGTTCCTGATGGATTTCACTACTCCTCGAGCTGGGAGTGTTCCAGCCCAGGTTATGACGCTGTCACACAAGTCCATATGAATCGGTATTCCTTTATCTCTTGCAGAAGACTGGAATGTCAGAACAGCTTCCATTTCACCCACTGGATTACTAGGTTTCTCGACTGTGTTCCCAGTTCTTCGAGCTATATGTGTTATAGTACGTTTCGCACCCAGAGGCAATTGTGCAGTATGTCATGTGACTGGAGCCAGATAACCCAAATAACAACTGCCGGACCAATTCCCAGGTAACCATTGATATGCTTTTTCCCACAAACAACATAACAATATTCTACTTTACTACTGATGGGTTACCTCTGCATGTAACATTTTCCTGTCTCTAACAGAGGACTGTTTATACAATTCAGGATGTTTCTGCACATCCTTCCACATTGTTCTCATGATGTTTCAATACAGATAATGAATGGTGCTACAAGTAGTACTGTGATCTTTGGCTGTTATATGACATTCGTGAAGACACAGTTATGTTACAAATACTCCCACAAACTGAAACTGTATCATGTTTATGATAACATACAATTCCTTTTGTGTGACAGGTAAGTACAGTGCCACGTTGTCCTGTGATCTCACAGAACCTGTATCAGAGTGTAAATATTCACAAGTCTCAATCTATCCCCAAGGGGACAACATGCATCGGAAGTCCTCCATATGATGTAATGATGGCAGTACAAACACAGCAATTTAAAGTGTTCATAGTCTGTATATGCACACACGCCATGCCTAGGTATTTGTTGAAGTGTGGAAGACACTCTGTGGCCAGTTCATCACGTATCAGTATTTGTATCCGTGTAGTTATGTGCAGGTAAGGTCCCAGCAAATGTAAAGTAAACACAAACATGGTTAATAGGTGTATAACCATTAGGACAGCAAACAGAAATGTCTTTGGGGTTGCTTTGTATTGTTATACAGTCTTGCCCGGTGATTCAGGCTCTATGGTATATCAGCTACAAGATGTCAATCAGACTTGATATCCTTTACCGGTTTGTAAAATGTGAGGTGGACCCAGGACGACCTCTCTGCAAACTTTACTGCAGTAGGTGTTGCCAACAGGAGCTGGTACAGACCTTCACACTTTCCACTTGCCAATAATGTTCTTTGGATAACAGTGACATGCACACAGGAGACTGGTGTCAGCTATGCGTCCGTCTTCGCTTGCTCTTTATCTGTAAAAGACTTTAACTGAAGAACAGTGTTATTGGTTAACAATCCTCTCATGTCACCTGCTAATGAGCCATCGACCTCCGCTCTGCAGGCATGACAGCTTTCCACCTGGCACATGATATGCCATTCCACATACTACTTCGAAGTGCGTGCAGCACTTTACATTTGGAACTGTTGTCATGCTCAGCAATGCTAGAGGTAGACAGCACATGTAAGTCGCCTGGATGTCACCCACCAACCTCCTCTACTTATTTCTCGGGATCCCACTTTACGGCGCCAGCTGTCATGCTGACTGTGGGTTGTACATGCAATTTACATTCATGGAAATACAAAATAATCCCCCAGGTTGCGTGATTGTCTGGTTCACTACATGTGTTCTATTGTCACTGTAGCTTCTTTACAGCATGCCAGATCTAGGGATACTTTATTGTACTGGCACCTTTGCCACTGCTGCTGCATCCGGATTCATGGTTGGGAATGCTTCTACCCATTATGATTATATATATGTGTAATCACTAAACAGTATTTGTTCCCTTCACATTTATTCAGATGTATGAACTCCATACAAATAGTACGGAACAGTTATGGTGGTGTAGGTAAACTCACTCCTTTCGGTTTAAATGCTCCTGTGCCTGATACCTACTGAAAATGTGACACGCTGGTCATGATGTTTGTATGTGGTTCATAATTCCGTATGTTAGTAGTATTGTGTTAACCAACTGCACCGTCCCCTGTTGAGACATGTTCTACCCATGGCTCCACAAAGCCGCATATCTGAATACATTAGACGTTAATATTGGCTTTATCACTGTGGATATGTGTGGTCCGTGTTCAGGGATTGCCTCGCCATACCCACGCCGGCTTTTCTGCTTTCGTGATTGATGTTTGCATTGTTTGTAAAATTTCTACATCTAAACTGTCTGAGGTTTGTCATTCCTCATTCACACAAACACTTTCCAACTGTGAGGCTGCTTGTTTTGCAGATGCATGGGCCCATGCCTTACCTTTCCTACTGTTATCCTGTTGCTTTCTATGACTTGCACATTTACACTTACCTACTTTAGTGGGTAACTGAATGGAGTCTAATGCATTCAAGATCAATTAGCATGATTAATCGGTTTACCGGTGGATGTTATCATTCCCTATTCTTCCACTGCTGCTCATAAACATGCACTGTACAGACAACATACTGACTATTGGGACATATGTCCACACATCAGTTTTCCACTACAGTACAAGCACGTGTTAAAGCTATCTATTCTGCTGCTTGAGCAGACACGTTATGCTGCAGGGTTTGGCCACCTACAATCTGATTATCAATAACTACTGCAGACCCTACTTGATTTGTTCCTGTTGGACTCTGTCTACATGATCCGCATACATTAATTGTCACCTCTGCATCATCTAAGGGTATATCAGTGATATCATGTCTGTGTGTAGTTATTTAATCCATTTCGTATAGGCAACTGTGTGGTGTGCCATACACAGGTGTCGGACGTGATGTTGATAGGTTTCATGTTGTACAACGTTCAATCACCATATGAGGTTGAATCAGTGGTATGGTCAAACAAGACAAATGTCTAGCATGGGTCAGGAATGCTATCTTCTCTTGCAGCAGACTGATCGCAACTGCATGACACATTCTCACAGTGAGAGGGTGGTCTAGTAACATTAAGGCCGGGGTCTGTACTGCCATGGGTGCTACAACAACTGCCTGTACACAATGTGGCACTGACCATGCCACAGTGTCCAACTGCAATGAGTAGTGAGCTATGTAGCGTTGCTTACTTCCATGTTGTTGCATCAAGACTGACGTCATATATCTCCACTTACAATCTACAGTCTGACAACATGTGTTATGATTATTCAGAAGACCTACTACAGATGTTGCAGCTATCAATCGCTCTAGTCTGCAGACAGCTGTTTCTGCTACTGTTATCCAGTGTAGTATGTGTTGTGCTGCCATAGGTGTATTAAAGATTACGACAGACAATACAGCGGATTCCACAGCATTGTTTTGTAACCAGCTTTGACAAATGTTAGTCGGCCCAGACAGGACTTCATTCCTTCTTGTTAGTTGGCTTGTGTGCTTATGAAATTGCTACCGTCCTATCGTAATGTGATGTTCTACCCTACTTGGATACCACATATCCCAGGTACTTGACCTGTATTCTCTGTAGTTGCAATTTATGCTTGCTTACTTTATGTCCCTGTTCTGCTGAATATCTGAATAATGCTATTGTATCTTCCATACATTGCTGCTGGGTAGGGGCAAGCAGAATATCATCCACATAAAGTAGAACTTGACTGGCCCCGGGTGGAGTTAACACCGGAATGTAGCTAGCCATCTCCTGTGGGAATATCGTTGTACTTTCACAGTATCCCCGCGATAGCCGGTATGGCTGTATCTGTTACCCTGAATGTACATAATAAGCAATACGGACTATCTGGATGTATAGGTATTGCAAAGGAAGCATAGCTTATATGTACCACGGTAAGATAGTTCTGTGGCGTGTTCATAGCATTGAATATAGTGTGTGGGTCTGGCACCATCGCTACCCTAAGTATTATTATGTGATTTACAGCTTGTACATACTGTACCATCCACCATTCCCCCTTTGTTTTCCGATCAGAAGATACAGGGGTATTGCATGGTGAATAGCAATTACTTTGTAGATGGGGAATTCCCTCTGTGACTTTACAGATATCTTCTGGTGTCCACGGTCTATACACTACGAGGGTTGGGTCCTGGCCTTCCTGTCCTGCATGAGGGTTCGGTACTTCAATTAATTGACAGATATCCTCACTCTGTTCTAGTGACTGTCTTCTTACTCGGGTATTCCTAGGTATGTTACGAGTTCGGGATGTGGTTTCAATAGCTTCTGTTACATTTGGTCGTTGTGCTACCTCTGTTGCCACAGGATAACATGTGGGACTAGCCTGCCCTCCGCCATATCCTGGATGTGGTATCGAGGTGGTAGGGTGTTGTGGGGGCTATCGGTACTACTGTATTATGATCTTCTCTGTGTACGATGATGCTTTGACATTTGTAGTGTTCTGTTCCTTCAGTTCACTACCTCAATCCACCTATGTGCATGACGGATACCCAATTGTCGCTGTTTTGTCGCCTGCACATCTTAGGGCTGCCACCTTTTCAAATGCACAATGTGGGACATTAGTGTTCGAACGTGTAATTTTCAGGGAAAAGCATACCCACGGCCAGTACATGGGACAGGATTTCACTTTTGCCAGGGAGCAACCAATTGTTGTAGCATTTCAGTTGCTTATTCTGTTTATTATGATATTTTGTTGTTCCAGATACATAATTACTGTTTTATGCTACCATTTTGAAATATATCTGGGAAATGTTTGTCCTGTGATTTCAGGACATTTGCCATTTTTCGGTTTGTTTTCAGGACACAACTGGCCAAAGAGGGACTGCCCTCTCAGGGTGGAACAGGTGTTTATCAGAGAACATGTGCATCACATTTTCAGGATTACAATGTTTCAGTAACGATATTTTGTGTAATATACCATAAATGCCGTATTTATTACCCCATTTTGCTGGATAACTCACATTATGTGCTCTCTGCGATTGCATATACTTCACGTCACCCGTCAAACGGATCACATGATCTGTTTCTTCAATAATCTCCCATATCCTCTACACGACTGCTACGTGCACTTCTCTCATACCACATGGTGTCTCCTTCCCTGTATCCACTGTAGTGTCTACAATGACTATTTACTCTGCTGTGTGTTCCCCTGACCTATGTTCAGATTTAACAGTATGTGGGTAGGTCTTGACCAGCTATCACTACTGTTAACAGAAACACAATGTAGTCTGGTCCCTGATCTACAATAGAGACAAAGAGGCAAACACTCCTTACCTGAGCCTCCTGTTTAAGGCTGCACAATTTCTTCTTGGGATCCAGTTTTCCGCTTTTCAGCCACAGATCAGACAGTAAACAGCCTCTTTACACAACAATTCAGTCGGAGGTCTTTTCATTCAAGAAGAACCATTTAGGCAAATTCTCCTCGCGTAGATGTCTAACCAGCCATGCACTCTGACCTGTAGCTTACCAAGGGAATTCCGGATTACAAGGATCACAATGTCAAATAAGTTGTTAAAACCAGACTGTAGTTATCAGTAGGCTTTTCTAAGTGACAGTCAATAACATAGGTTCAGAAAGTTTTAGTAGTGTACACAGGCAGGCTAAATCATATACAGTCCAAGTATGAGAGTTTTGTCTGACTCTATACAGTAAGCAGTTACTTTATATAGTGTTTACAATCAGCTTTTGCCCACCTTACTGACGTGGTCGGTCGCAAGGCATTTCCATCACTATGGTCCACAATAGTCTATACATGCATGGGTGCTGGGGTCGTGCTTTTTAAAATGTTTTCCCATGAGAATAACACAGCCTTGCAAGGCACCTTGTCAATTACACTGTCCTTCTGTGATTTTGTTTAAACCCCGTTTCCAAAGGAAAACCCTCCTGTTGAGACATGTCTCTACCCATGGCTCCACAAAGCCGCATATCTGAATACATTAGACGTTAATATTGGCTTTATCACTGTGGATATGTGCGGTCCGTGTTCAGGATTGCTCCTCGCCATACCCACGCCGGCTTTTCTGCTTTCGTAGTTGATGTTTGCATTGTTTGTAAAATTTCTACATCTAAACTGTCTGAGGTTTGTCATTCCTCATTCACACAAACACTTTCCAACTGTGAGGCTGCTTGTTTTGCAGATGCATGGGCCCATGCCTTACCTTTCCTACTGTTATCCTGTTGCTTTCTATGACTTGCACATTTACACTTACCTACTTTAGTGGGTGACTGAATGGAGTCTAATGCATTTAAGATCAATTGCGCATGATTAATCGGTTTACCGGTGGATGTTATCATTCCCCTATTCTTCCACTGTTGCTCATAAACATGCACTGTACAGACAACATACTGACTATCGGGACATATGTCCACACATCAGTTTTCCACTACTGTACAAGCACGTGTTAAAGCTATCTATTCTGCTGCTTGAGCAGACACGTTATGCTGCAGGGTTTGGCCGTCTACAATCTCATTATCAATAACTACTGCATACCCTACTTGATTCGTTCCTGTTGGACTCTGTCTACATGATCCGTACACATTAATTGTCACCTCTGCATCATCTAAGGGTATATCAGTGATATCATGTCTGTGTGTAGTTATTTAATCCATTTCGTATAGGCAACTGTGTGGTGTGCCATACACAGGTGTCGGACGTGACGTTGATAGGTTTCATGTTGTACAACGCTCAATCACCATATGAGGTTGAATCAGTGGTATGGTCAAACAAGACAAATGTCTAGCATGGGTCAGGAATGCTATCTTCTCTTGCAGCAGACTGATCGCAACTGCATGACACATTCTCACAGTGAGAGGGTGGTCTAGTAACATTAAGGCCGGGTCCTGTACTGCCATGGGTGCTACATCAACTGCCTGTACACAATGTGGCACTGACCATGCCACAGTGTCCAACTGCAATGAGTAGTGAGCTATGTAGCGTTGCTTACTTCCATGCTGTTGCATCAAGACTGACATCATATATCTCCGCTTACAATCTACAGTCTGACAACATGTGTTATGATTATTGAGAAGACCTACTACAGATGTTGCAGCTATCAATCGTTCTAGTCTGCAGACAGCTGTTTCTGCTACTGTTATCCAGTGTAGTATGTGTTGTGCTGCCATAGGTGTATTAAAGATTACGGCAGACAATACAGCGGATTCCACAGCATTGTTTGGTAACCAGCTTTGACAAATGTTAGTCGGCCCAGACAGGACTTCATTCCCTTCTTGTTAGTTGGCTTGTGTGCTTATGAAATTGCTACTGTCCTATCGTAATGTGATGTTCTACCCTACTTGGATACCACATATCCCAGGTACTTGACCTGTATTCTCTGTAGTTGCAATTTATGCTTTCTTACTTTATGTCCCTGTTCTGCTGAATATCTGAATAATGCTATTGTATCTTCCATACATTGCTGCTGGGTAGGGGCCACAAGCAGAATATCATCCACATAAAGTAGAACTTGACTGGCCCCGGGTGGAGTTAACACCGGAATGTAGCTAGCCATCTCCTGTGGGAATATCGTTGTACTTTCACAGTATCCCCGCTGATAGCCGGTATGGCTGTATCTGTTACCCTGAATGTACATAATGGCAATACGGACTATCTGGATGTATAGGTATTGCAAAGGAAGCATAGCTTATATGTACCACGGTAAGATAGTTCTGTGGCGTGTTCATAGCATTGAATATAGTGTGTGGGTCTGGCACCATCGCTACCCTAAGTATTATTACGTGATTTACAGATTGTACATACTGTACCATCCGCCATTCCCCCTTTGTTTTCCGATCAGAAGATACAGGGGTATTGCATGGTGAATAGCGATTACTTTGTAGATGGGGAATTCTCTGTGACTTTACAGATATCTTCTGGTGTCCACGGTCTATACACTACCGGGGTTGGGTCCTGGCCTTCCTGTCCTGCATGAGGGTTCGGTACTTCAATTAATTGACAGATATCCTCACTCTGTTCTAGTGACTGTCTTCTTACTCGGGTGTTCCTAGGTATGTTACGAGTTCGGGATGTGGTTTCAATAGCTTCTGTTACATTTGGTCGTTGTGCTACCTCTGTTGCCACAGGATAACGTGTGGGGACTAGCCTGCCCTCCCGCTTCATATCCTGGATGTGGTATCGGAGGTGGTAGGGTGTTGTGGTGGGTTATCGGTACTACTGTATTATGATCATCTCTGTGTACGTATGATGCTTTGACATTTGTAGTGTTCTGTTCCGTTCAGTTCACTACCTCAATCCACCTATGTGCATGACGGATACCCAATTGTCGCTGTTTTGTCGCCTGCACATCTTAGGGCTGCCACCTTTTCAAATGCACAATGTGGGACATTAGTGTTCGGAACGTGTAATTTTCCAGGGTAAAGCATACCCACGGCCAGTACATGGGACAGGATTTCACTTTTTGCCAGGAGAGCAACCAATTGTTGTAGCATTTCAGTTGCTTATTCTGTTTATTATGATATTTTGTTGTTCCAGATACATAATTACTGTTTTATGCTACCAATTTGAAATATATCTGGGAAATGTTTGTCCTGTGATTTCAGGACATTTGCCATTTTTTCGGTTTGTTTGCAGGACACAACTGGCCAAAGAGGGACTGTCCCTCTCAGGGTGGAACAGGTGTTTACTGTAGAACATGTGCATCACATTTTCAGGGATTACAATGTTTCAGTAACGATATTTTGTGTAATATACCATAAATGTCGTATTTATTACCCCATTTTGCTGGATAACTCACATTATGTGCTCTCTGCGATTGCATATACTTCACGTCACCCGTCAAACGCGGATCACATGATGTTTCTTCAATAATCTCCCATATCCTCTACACGACTGCTACGCATCTTCTCTCATACCACATGGTGTCTCCTTCCCTGTATCCATTGTAGTGTCTACAATGACTATTTACTCTGCTGTGTGTTCCCCTGACCTATGTTCAGATTTAACAGTATGTGGGTAGGTCTTCAACCCGCTATCACTACTGTTAACAGAAACACAATGTAGTCTGGTCCCTGATCTACAATAGAGACAAAGAGGCAAACACTCCTTACCTGAGCCTCCTGTTTAAGGCTGCACGATTTCTTCTTGGGATCCAGTTTTCTGCTTTTCAGCCACAGATCAGACAGTAAACAGCCTCTTTACACACAACAATTCAGTCGGAGGTCTTTTCATTCAAGAAGAACCATTTAGGCAAATTCTCCTGCGTTGATGTCTAACCAGCCATGCACTCTGACCTGTAGCTTACCAAGGGAATTCCGGATTACAAGGATCACAATGTCAAATAAGTTGTTAAAACCAGACTGTAGTTATCAGTAGGCTTTTCTAAGTGACAGTCAATAACACAGGAGGCTCGGGTTCAGAAAGTTTTAGTAGTGTACACAGGCAGGCTAAATCATATACAGTCCAAGTATGAGAGTTTTGTCTGACTCTATACAGTAAGCAGTTACTTTATATAGTGTTTACAATCAGCTTTTGCCCACCTTACTGACGTGGTCGGTCGCAGGGCATTTCCATCACTATGGTCCACAATAGTCTATACATACGTGGGTGCTGGGGTCGTGCTTTTAAAATGTTTTCCCATGAGAATAACACAGCCTTGCAAGGCACCTTGTCAATTACACTGTCCTTCTGTGATTGTAACTGTTTCAAGGACCCTAGACTGTTCCGATACAGTACTCAGTTAATTTCTTAATACGCTGCTTTGTCTCTCTGGTAAGGAGTTGTACTGTTATCTTCGATTGAGCTCACAAGGCCATCCTCCTCAGAGGTAGGGGTGATGTTATGCATGTACATACATTTATTGTTCTGTAACCCAGCAGATAATTAATGCTGGCAGACATAAGCCTGCTGTACTGGTTACTGCCAGGATCAGAATTCCATCACACTACAGCTTAGCTTCACCAATTACATGCAGGCTTACTTCTACTGCCATATTGTACGGTACAATTCAATGCATTATATAGTATTTCGAGTCTAAACTGGCACTTCATATGTGTTTCTATATATATATATTTCGAACAACATCCATCCGGCCATATGCATGTTGTTCCGTCCTTTACCTTGACCGTGTGATTTGGCCGTCCGGCAATGCTACTCTCCACATGTGATGTCCCACCTTCCCCTTCTTTGCCTGTAGCACCCTGTTAGGACGTCCTGTTTGATACGCACGTGTTCCGCTATATGTGATCGACTTCACTGCATAGCTAAACATCGATGCGGTGGTTCAACAACCCGACTTGTCCACATGTGTACAGTTATGTGCACCGTGTCGTATGCAAACCTATATGGTTTCGACGGGTACATACCACATGCGGGATGTACACATTCTGCAGACACATTCACATGCAGCCATTTACATATCTGTACCTGAGGTGGGCTGGTGACATGTGGGTAATGATTTGGGCGTGGCATTGCCTAACACAAACATCTTACCACATTTCAGGTATGCACATTGTGTGTGGGTGTATAGCTGCACACGGATGCTAGCAGGTTAGGGTGCACAGGTGTACATGGGTGGGACTGACATGTACAATGAGGCTATTGTGTATTACATCTGAATGCATGGGTTCTGCTTCTGGATATTACACTTCAACATACGCCATCCAGTGTATGCGACAGAGACGTTGCTGGGTGTGGGATATGTTGCTATGCACATGTTTGCCTGTGTTTAAGGTGTCTTGATTCCTTCCTGTTATGTCGACACAGCTACCCGGCTATGTACTCTCACAACTGCTTGTGACCATTATGGTTGGCACCTTTTCCAATGCCCATAGTGAGGCATGTTATGTGGAAACTTCGGAATTTGCAGGACTACACATACCCACGGCAAGTGCAGTTGACAGAACTTCACTTGTTTGCCATACTATGTTTATTCTGTAAGCATTTGGGTTCCTTATTCATATTCTTATGCCATGTATGTGTTTCATATACAAATGTATATGTTTTATACTACTATTACATGTATATTAAGGGAATATGTTTGGCAGGGATCAGAGGTCATTTTCCATTTTTCCGATTGTTGCAGGGACACAACTGTCCAATCAGGGACTGTCCATGGCACATTGGGACAGCTGGTAACCCTGGTGGCCATGCCCATGTCGCTACTGGGGTTGCCACCTTTTCCAGTTTCCAAGCTGGGATATTTCCGGGACTCACATATGAGTTTACAGGCCGACACTTACACACGGTCAGTATATAGCATAGAACTTCACTTGTTTGCCTAAGTAGAAGCTTATTGTTGTGGCAATTTGCTTGCTTATTCTGTTTCTTGTGACATTTAGGTATTTCAGTTACAGAAATGACCAATTCATGCTACCATTACATTAAATACAGGATATCATTATGTCCTACAATCTTAGCACATTTGCCATTTTTAATACGTTTTTTCGGGACACAACTGCCCATAGAGAGACTGCCCCACCCAAAGTGGGACAGGTGGTGACCTTAGTCGCTGCTCCTATGTCGGTGCGGCGTGCTGACATGCTGCTGTACACCTTCTCTGAGTGTAACCACTGACGGTGCATTGCGGGACAAACGCGGTCATATGCGTATCCTTTGCTCCTTGGATGGGTACACTTAAGCCTTCGTGGCTTGTATTTGCTTCTCCGTTTATTTGGGATGGGTACTATGCTGCACACTCTACGTGCGTTTCATTCTGCACGGGACCTGGCTGCTGCCATTACTATTATGGGCGGACCGTGGCTGTCAGCACATTAGGTTGCTCACCTCATGCCGGCTTAGACACGCCTCCAGACGCATCCTACCTGGGCTCGCTCACGTACACTACGCACGTGTCTGTGGTTGTGGTGCACTCTCATTAATATGCATATGGCGCTACTGCACCGGCTATCCACTGCACCGCCGGCGCAGACCTTACGCCGAGATTCATGAATCCCGGGGAAACAGTTTTAAACCAACAGGCAATAATGCAGAAGTTTGTTAGGGAAAAGGTTCCTAAGTTCATAGAGCAGTTAATAATGCTGATGGAATTTCCCACAGATGGGAAAGGAATTTTATCAGTATTGCACAAATTAATTAGAGAAACAAGAGTTCATAATAAACAAAATATATGGAAATACTATGAGACAGTTAATGGTAAAATGCCAGATGATAAAGATAAAAAACTAATTATACCATGACCCCCCCCATTAATATTCCAATACGTGCACGCTGATTGGTCAGCGTGCACGTTGTAAATCGACTTATACTAATGGAAAAAGGTCCGGTCGCCCGGACTTTTTCCATTAGTATAAGTCTTTTTTAAAACACTGTCTCGCTATGTTAAAGGAGTTTAACATAGTGACACAGGTTTAAAAAAAGCAACAGAGATCTCTGTTGCTTTTTTTAAAGCTGTCTCGCTATGTTAAACTCCTTTAACATAGCTTTATTAAAAGCAACGGAGATCTTGCTTTCTCCGTTGCTTTTTTCAAAACTGTCTCGCTATGTTAAATGGGTTTAAAAGAATCTCCGTTGCTTTTTTTTAAAGCTGTCTTGCTCTGTTAAACCCATTTAACATAGCGAAACAGTAAAAAGCAACGGAGATCTTGCTTTCTCCGTTGCTTTTGCCCACAGCTCTGATGTACTGCGTAGGCATGCGCAGTACATCAGAACTTCCGCGGAATACCAGACAGCTGCGGAAGGGCAGCAAGGAGGCATTATACAATGCCATTATTTAAGAAAAGTAATTATGCTTCGCCCTCGGGGCCAAACCACGCCAACCGTGGATAAATCCAGCATTACCCACACCCAGGCGTGGGTTATTGCTATATTCTTACACCCCCAGAACATCTTTATCACTATATTGGCAACTTTTCTCATAGCAATTTATACATAGAACATACTTAACACCACACAAATTAGAACTAATATATAATAAAGAAAATAGATGTTGGAGGTATAAATCACAATCAATAGCCAATTGGCAACACATGTTCTATGAATGCCATTTACTTAAACAATATTGGGAAGGTATTAACTATTTGTTACAGGCACTCTTTACTGATAATTTCCAACTTACAAAATCTCTAGTTTTGTTGAATACACCTGTGCCGTCTTGTGTTCCAAGGCAGAAATATGTAATTTTGTGGAGTCTCCTTAATATTGAAAGGAAAAATATTACACGTAACTGGAAAACTGCAACTCCTCTCAATTTTAAACATTTCAAGAACATGGTATTTATCAGTCTCACAGTTGGAATTGAAAACAATCAAGGAAAGAACAGAACGACCCGCTTCCTTAAGCATTGCCTGGCAGAAAGTAAATCAAGTGCTGGAAACAGAAGACTGTAATAAATTATAATTTTATTCAAAGGTACATTCAAGAAAACTAAGTTTTTCAAATATAGACATCCTATCTAAATAGTTGGTTTTGTAATGTTTGTTTTTGGAATTATTTGTCCACCTTAAGTTTTGACTACGTAATTTTCTTTGATATATGTTTATGAAAATCAATACAAATGTATTCAGTAAAAAAAAACATGATGTCTGAAGGTGATGAATTACCTTATACAAATGTCCCATTTTCAGTAGGACATATTGAATTAAATGTTATATGCTGCAGAGAGCCTGACTCATGGATAAGTGAAGAAGAAACTGCACAGTCAGGTTTCTTCCACTGCCAGCAGCCTCATGATATGTGTTGTGGATGATGCTGCAGAGGAAGCTGCATGACAGCACCAAGATCCGGGATAGTTATGCACTGGCACTTCTGGCTGTATTCTACCAGTTTCACTGAAAACACTAAAGTGATGGTTATGGATGCACATTTCAAAGAATCATTGCTGTTTGGACCTGAAATTAACCAACGTCAGCAAGACATGAAGGAGAAGGGACAATCTTTTTCAAATGCTGTGTGACATTTCACTCTTCTCAGTGTCCTTTTTCAGGGAGGCAAAATAGCCAGAGAAAGTCACAGCACAGGCCAATGAAGAAGTGGAAGTCCCTCCTATTGATGTTATCTCATATCTCAATCCCAGTCCCTTGGACCAGGTGGGGTTTTGATGGCAATGTTTGTACAGTCTCTGGCTTCAAAGACATCAGGCAAATGGACTATACTGTATATAAAAAAGGCAGTGCAGTCATGGTTCTGTCCTGTGCAATACTGTGAGTCAGATCTACTGCTTCACATACTGCAGCAAGTTGTTGAGGAAATGGTGTAGAATTCACAAGGCTGACACCTGCAATATGTTTAACATGCCCCCTCTTGATCACTGAAGTGTCTCTGTAGCTTTATGTCTGCTAGTGTGGTCATTCCATGCATTCCCTGGATGGAAAAGTCAGCCTGCTTTATACATTTTTAAACCACTCCACCATGTTTGCTGTCATCATTTGCAAAAAAAACTGTTCTTCATTTACATGATATTCCACATCATTACACAATAATTCTTAATGTGTTGCATACCATGACATTTTTCTCACTGACCAGCTGTATGCTAGCTGTTCCTCTGACTCACCTACACCTTGTGTGCTGCCACTGCCTGCACTAATTTGTGCTCTACACTCTGCTCTAAGTATTAATGGATCCCTGCTGTCTTCAGAGATCCTGTATATGTGGTCATTGGAACCCACTTCATTAAGTACTCTTTTAAGTATTTTAATGCCTACACTATAGTAGCGTAGTAATTATTTGGTTTTAGTATGATAAATACCCCACCCCTTCCCTTCAGAGATATATGAACTCTGGCATCTATCGTCTACAACCCAAAATGCCATTTATGTAAAAAAAAAATAAATTAATACGTTCACACCCACATATCTATATGTGACTGCAGGTAAAGGAGGGAATCGGTTTATTTTTGCAGACTAGTTTTTTTGTTGAGCAACATACATTTTCTTCTCTAATCTCAACAAAGAATTACTAGTCCTGCAATCTAGAAATGTTTCTTGCCATGAGTTTGTTTGTGCATGCTCATGTATCCTGTGATGAGTTGTTACCCCAGCTAGGATTAGCTTCTCTGCTTTGTGCCTTTTGATGATGGTATAGACCTTAGGTCCCCTGCATAAGTGAGTCTTCAGAAAATGAAAGTATACTTGAATGAAACTTGAGAAGAAGAAAAACATTATTTTTGCTGAAACATACAAATGCGTATTCTATCTTCGTTAGGGTGGCCCCACCTCCAGTACTTCTGCTGCTGCTGCTGCATTTTCTTCTGCATCTTTTTGGTTTTCAAAACTGAAAATTACAGTCAGTTCAGTAATACCAGAAATTAGAATTTCATACTACTTGAATTTGTTCATAACATGTATTTTGATGCAAAACTTATTCTATTAACGTAATTGTATTAGAATAATATTTTAAAATTGTCCCTGACGTTGAGCCTTTGTCCTCCATTATTTTTAACTTTGTTCAGAATTCATGAACAAAGAAGTTGAGATGTATGCCCCTGAGTGCCCCATTTTTTCACCTTTTTACAGTTAAGTTGCTGGCACTCAATCAAGACTTTCAGCTTTTCCCGGTTAGAGGTCGCCACAGCGGAACTCCGACCCACTCATGATTGGCAGTAGATTTTTACGGTGCCGAGTTGCCAGCCCGACACCCAACCTTCATGAAAGCACGCGACTTCCACGCTCACACCTACCTGCATGTCTTTAATGTCAGTCTGCTGGCACTGTGCTCTCATATTCCATTCAGACATCTAAAAATGCTTATGTTGGCCTCAAAGTACCATTCCTTTATCCAGCCAGTAAGCATAAAAGCAGTAGTCATAGTATTGAAGTTCACTGTTATCTTCGATTGTAGAAAAGTTTGTCATCTACTATTCCATAATTCTACTTTGGCCAAAATATTTCAGGGCCTTCCATGTCCTGGCAGCATGAAGTTAGACGAGTACTCAAATAAGTTAAAAAAAAATTATCAGTCAGCATTTTTTATTGCTTTTTAACCAGTGTTACAGAAGTAAATTGTTGCAAGTGCAGAAAGAAGAAGATGGAGGATAAAGTAGATGTAAAATGTATCCACCAGCAAATTATTGCATTTTGTAAGCTTGATGATTGTCTAGATAAAGTTTAAAAAAGTTAAATATACTTTGTCAGAAAATAGATCTTAAATAGCCTAATTCTCATTCCTAAGTATTTTCTCAAAGCTTACTGGGTCAGCCATCCACTAGGAAATTGTGATAGGTGTTGGAATAGTTGTAGATGCAGAAGAGCCGGAAAGCCAGCAAGAGTAAATGTAAAACTAAAGAAAGAGTAAACATGAGCAAAAAATAATTGACTTTTAGTGTCATTCAAAGAGGGTCCAATATTTGTCAGCTTGGTAGGATATGATTGACAGACTGCACTGCTTTGCCAGGGATGGCCTGCATCTGTCCCTTCTAGGGTTTTGATTATTGTCAAAGACATTGCTGACCTCCATAGTGCCTTGTTTAGACAATGCCAATCTGATAAAACCTAACAGCATAATGAAACAAAGGAAATTTGAGGGTATTGCCTATCAATCTTAGGAGCCTGAACAAGAAATTCCACTCCCCACAAGCTCTTCTCACCCTGGCAGACATTGACGCCTGTATAGTGACTGAGGTATGCTTTAAAATAGCAGAAAGCACTCCAACTGGGCAGGGCTGTAATGCCTTCCACATGTTTTTACCAGCTACTGCACAGTATAAGAAGAAAAAGGTGGAGGTATAGCAATCTACACTCAGAAGACACTCACATTAAGGCTGTTAAAGCAGCATGATGCATTAGAGCTTCTTCATCTCCAAATAACCATTAGAAAGGTCCCATACCATATTTTAGCTATCTATTTGTTTGACAAAAGAAAGCCATAATGCCTATCTACAGGAACTAGAATCACTCAGTATTAAATCCAGTAAGCGGTGGTGGTGCTGCAGTAGCGTTGTCGCCTCACAGTAAGACGCTGTCCGGTTCGATTCTCAGCTAGAGCGTCTTCTGCGTGGAGATATGCGTGAATGGGCGTACCTTCATTGAAGGTTGTGCATTAGTGCTGGTAACTCAGCATGTAAAAATCAACTACCAGTCATTAGCGGACCGGAGTTCCGCTGTGGCGACCCCTAACCTGGAAAAGCCGAAAGACACAAACAAACCGTTTTCCTAGGTGATCTAAGCTATCCAACTGTAGATTGGAAAACCTACACCACCACTAGTGCATAAGCACAGAGGATCCTGGAATTTGTCAATACAAATACCCTGGAACAATTAGCATACCATCATCATTATTAGCCCCCCTTTTTCCCATTTTCTACATGGCATCGGTGTGTTGTTACCTGTCCCTGTCTCTCTCAATTCAATGCTACACTTCTGCCATCTTTGACACTCATGCCTGACTGTTGTAGATCTTCTCTCACACAATCCTTTTTGCTGGACAACTTTGTTTTCTCTTATCTTCTTCCTGTCTGTCCCATATCTTCTTCACCAGATTGTCTTCTTGTCTGCTTTTCTGCACGTGTGCTCCAAACACTGTAATCTCTTCCCTTTGATATTTTATGCAATTGAAGTTACTTTGGCTTCTGATCTTATGTCCTCATTTCATTTGTCCCACAATGTGCATCCTACCACCCATCTCACGCACTTCATTTCCATCACCTCTAACTTCCTCATCTGCTCTGCCTTTACTGCCCAGGTGTCTGTACCATAGAGTAGTACTGGTTGCACTACTGTTTTGTACACCTTACTTTTCAGTTTCTTTGGCATTCTTCTTTCATACACTACATCTGACACACTATGCCAATTGTCTGCAGCCCCTCTGAGTGTAGCTTTGACCTCTTCGTTTAAACATCCCTTCTACTCAAACATCGCTCCCAGATACTTGAAGCTATTAACTTGTTCTGCTGTCTTCCCTTCTATCGCAATTCTCAGCTGCTTCTGATTTCCCCAATTTGCTGGAATTACCACCGTCTTATCTGTGCTTACTTTCATCCCATGTGCCTTCAGTTTTTCATTCTATTCCCCTATCCTGTGCTGAAGTTGTTGTTCAGAGTCTGCCTTTAATGCCGCTTGGTCTGCATACAGCAACTTTGTTGATCTGTCACCTCTGACCAATTTGCTAATGTAGTCTGTCACTAGTACGAACAGCAGTGGGCTCAGAGCTGAACCTTGATGTACATGCAGTCCAACTAGGAGTCCCTCAGTGAGACCGAGCACTATACTTGAGTTATCGGGTTCTTGTATATAGCCTGAGATAATTCTACCAATGTTTCTGGGAGTTTGAACCACCACAGTTCTGCCCAAATTAGCTTTCTTGGAACCTTGTCATATGCTTTCTCCAAATCTAGGAATGCACAGTCTTTCCTCATCTCTAGCTTCTTCTCAACTTATCTGTCTCACTGCAAACATTGGGTCAGTTGTGCTGCATCCTGATCTGAAACTGTACTGCTCATTTGCCATCTTACTTTCTACTACTCTGTGTATCAGTTTATCAATCACCCTGACCAGAACTTTAATGTAACATGACAGGAGTTTGATACCTCTGTACTGCTGACAGTTGTGGATGTCCCCTTTGTTCTTGTACACTGGTATGAGTATGCTTAATCTGCAGTCATCTGGGATACTCCTTTCTCTCTACATTGCTCTGAGTACCCTCAGGAGCCATTTCTCTCCTTTTGGGCCCAGCATCTTTATCATATCTGCTGTGTCCTCATGTGAGCCTGCTGCTTTCCCTGACTTTATTTTCCTTAGCGCTATTTTTCTTCTATGGTGGGCTCCTCTTCTTTCATTGTAAGCTGTATATGGGGTAGTACAGCTTCTCTGTTTTTTTGTTTTCATTTTGAATATGCTGGAAGTACTCCTTCCATCTACCTTTGAGTCCTGTACACTGGGTGTTGCTGGGATCCATTATGAAGGGCACCATACTATCTTCTTTATGTTTGTCTTTGCCTTGCAAACTGATATAGTTTCTTTGTGCTACCTACTGAGTCACTTTCCAGAAGCTGGTAGAGTGCCTCTGATGCCCTATTCTTTGCTATTGCAGCTTGTTTCTTAATTTCTTTGTTAGCCAACCAGTATTCCTTCCTAGCTTGGTCCGGCTTTCTGTTTCCCAATTTTTCCTGCACTCCTTTTTTCTTTTGATGGCTTCCTGGGCTTCTGATTTCCACCATCAGCTTTCCTTATGCACCTTTTTTCTATACCTGGCTCAGCCACATATTTCTGTAGTCCTCACATTTGCGGTTTTGAGGCATTGCCATTCTTCTTCAACTCAACGTATTTCCTCCTCTTCTTGGGGTGCTCGAGCCCTGAGTAGTTCTTTGAACTGTTGTACTTTCTCTCCATAGAGTTCATAGATTAGTACTAGGCTAACTACCCTTGTGGGCCATTTCAAGCCTAGCCAATTACCCCATGTGAGAATCAAACCCTGCACCTTGTGCCTGTAGGATAAGCACGTTAACCATCATGCCAGCCTCCCACAGTCAACTTTCAGGCCTTCAGCCTGCTCTGTTGACCTTAGAGCCTTCTCTGACCACTGCTTGCAGCTTATTGTGGCAGCCAGTGGTTTATGTTGTGGGCTGACTCTTTCACTGGGAATAACTTTGCATTCAGTGATTCTACTCAAGTGCTCTATCCTTACCAGGACAAAATCTACCTGAGTTGCATGTTGGCCACTCTTGTATGTGATATTATTACTCTCTCGCTTTCTGAACCCTGTGTTGGCTACTATCAAGCCATTTACCAGACAGAAATCTAGAATGGCCTCTCCTCCTTTATTCATGTTGCTCTACCCATGTGGACCCAGGCAATCCTCATATCCTGTTCTGTCTGTCCCAATACGTGCATTCAAGTCACCCATCATTAGCACCAATTCATTTTGTCCTGCTTTATCTAGTAGGTCCTGCATCTGCTGTATGAATGCGCTCTTTTCCTCACTATCACAACCCTTATATGGGCAAAAATCAGAGATTATGAATACTTCCCATTACAGTGGAGTCTGATTGCCATAAGTCTGTCACTAATTCTGATGACACCCCTTACTGCCTTCTGAAGCCTCTCTCTTCACACAATTCTGACACCATTTCTAGCCTTCGTCTGTCCTCTTCCTGAGTATTAGAGTCTATATCCCAAGCCAATTGGCTTATCTGCACTGCCTTTCTATCATGGATTTTGAATACATAGGATTTCCAGCCTCCTCCATACCATCATGTCATCCACTTGCAAGCTCCATCCTGTCAGTGAACCTACATTGAATGTAGCAATTTTCGTTCATGTTTGACAAGTTGACTGGTTTTACATCCAGCTTTCACTCAACAGAGCTCTCCCAGCTAACCCAAGCTGGGCAACTGGACACCAACCAGGCAGTAGCTTATTGAGCCAGGGCTGCTGAGATTTATAGCAGGCATACACTGGCCAATAGGGGCACATATATCCTCCTCCTGCTAGCATGGGTCCCTAACATAGTTCTGAGTAGGCCGGGTCTTCTACCCACTTATCACCTGTAACTACCCATGCCCATTTAGTGACATTACCATGTAGAGTCTGTGCTGATGCCCACACCTCCATTCATTGGTGAGATTGAGATGGAAACGGTGGGAGGAACCCACAGAGACACAGGACGACATGCAGACTCCAAACAGGCATTGGCCAGAGGTTCGGATCGAACCTTGTGCATAGAAGGTGAAGACCTTAACCATTATGTCAACTGGTTAGTGTACCCGGTAGGGGGAATAACATCTTGGATCTTGTCCTTACTAATATCGGAGCATCTTGTGCCATCCATTGCGTAGCTTAATTACTTGTTAGGTCTGACCATAAAGCAGTCCCCTTCAAAATAAAACTGAAACCGGAGATCGTTTCCACCCAAGGTACCTTTGGAAAATTCTTTAGACAAACTACCTACTCCTAAGTGATACGCTGGCAAGCTCCCCACCAAACCCATTTAACTTCATTGAATATACAGAAATGTGCACCACAATATTATACAAGCATGTAAACAGCTGCATATATGCAAATGTGCCCCATAGGAACAAGTGTAGGGCAAACCCAGAAACAAACCCCCATGATGGAACCATAATATAAACAAGCTTTATAATAAAAGGAAATTAATTTTGAAGAAAAGTAAGAATAATTCCCAGATTGTCAGATCCCTTGCCACTGAAATAGCCAAACAACTCAAGAGCTTAATAAAATCCACCAGAGTCAAGTCTGAGGCTAAATAGCTACAAAAGCCAAAGACTATCACAAGCCATTTTTTAGTTAGGTTCATAATCTCAAAAGTGCAATGTGCTGAGCTGATTGTGAAAGATGTTACCTAGATTGAGGCTGAAGATATAGCTTATCTACTGGCTGATAAGTTTAGCTCTAACTTTACCCATCTCTCCCCTAAGATATACCTGTAACTGGCTGTCCTCCAGCTATCACACAGGACTAAGTCCTACAAGTGCTATCAAAATCTAAAAATACTGTATTGATGGGTCCTGTCAATATCCCTGGATGCATCTTAAATAGCATGAAGCACGATTTAACCACACCCTTAACAGTGTTCAGTCTTAGCCTCCATACAGATTTTGTACCAAGCAAATGGAGAACAGCTGCAGTCATTCCTCTGCATAAGGGAGGAACTTCCACAGACCTAGGCAGTTACAGACCCATAAGTCTGATCAGCCTAATATGCAAAGCTATGGAAAGAATTATAATCAGTCAGAGCATAGAGAACCTTCAAACACTGGACCCGTCTCAGTTTGGATTCGTTAAGGGCAGGTCATGCTTACTCAGTCTGATGGATTTTTTTTGAAAAGGTCACCAAATCAATGGATGAAGACAAGATGGTACGTACCACATACTTCAACCTGGCCAAAGCTATTGACACAATTTCCCACTCAGGCATAGTAGAAACGCTAAATAAACTGAGAATAAACCCCTATGTCATCTGCTGGATTGCCAGCTAGCTCACATATAGGAATACAGGATGCAGATAATCAAAATATAGGAAGTTACTGCCATAAAAAGACTAGTCATCAGTGGAGTCTCCCATGGTTCTATGCTGGGGCCTCTGCTTTTTGCCATGTACTTTTCTGAAGTAAAAGACAATATCAAAGGGGTCTGGCTGACTAAGTTTGCAGATAACTGCAAGCTAGTAACAGTTGAAATCCCCAAATGTATTTATTTATCATTTGTTTACGAGGATAGTCAGACTGGGCAGTAGTGTCCGTTTTCAGCGGAGTTCTGGGGAGAAAAACACCATACAGTTACAGAATGAGTAATACATACAGTTATAAAATAGAGAGTAAATACATGATAGAACTTAAAGGTTACAGAGTATGAATGATGATAAGTTGGGGAGCATGCTATAGAATGGTTAACAATATTAAAAGAGTTACAAAGTTGTGGTGCAAATATTTGGTCCTAGCACTTTTGTAGGGTTAGTACAATTGCGTACATGAGATTTTTGTAGTAAGAACATATTTACAATATATACAATGAGCTTGGGTAGAGAGCAGTGTCAGTGTTCACCAGAAGCATCAGGTACTAACATCCTACAGTAAGGGTGAGACTTCAGGGAGCTCCTTTGCAGTTACATAAGCGGTTGGTGAACAGGTGTGATTTGAGGAAGTTTTTGAAAGTGGCTGTGCAATATTGTAACCTGAGGTCAGTATGCAGGGTTTTCCATGTTTTAGTGACTTTGTGCGGGAATAGAGATTCACCTGAGCTGTTTTTACATGGGATAACTTCAATCAAGGCTTTGTTACCGGATCGTAGTTGCCTATTTGAATTGTAAAAGCTTAGAAGACCAGTCGGGGCAGGGGCTTTGTCTGGGTAGTATAGTATTTGGTGAGCTAGGTTTAGTTGATGGTAACGTAATAAATTAGGAAATTTTAGCCAGTGTAGTGACTGCAGGGATTGGCAGTAGTGGGAGCGTGATTTGGCATTGGTTGCGAACCTGATGGTTTTGTTGTAGCATGTGGAAAGTTTGTTCAGGATGGTTTTATTTAGGTTTGTTAGCACAAGGGATGCATAAAGTAATGTTGATAGGAGATAGGTTCTAGCTATGGCAGTTCTAGACTTGGAGGTTAGAAATCTTTTGCTGCGATAGAGGGTTCCTAGCTTTTTGTGGACTTTGCAGGCAGGGATATGTATTTATTGTATTTTAGTTGCTGTTCGATTGTAAGACCAAGTAGTTTGGCCTCTGGGACTGGGGTGATGAGGGTCTTGTTGGCTGAGAATATGGAGAAGGTGAAGTCATTAGTCTTTATTGGGTGGAACAGCATAATTTGTGTTTTCTTTGGGTTTAATATCAGTTGGGATTTATTTAGCCAATTTTCTATTTCTCTGAAGGATTCTTGGGCTTTTTGTTGGAGAAGTTGGATATCGGATTCAGAGCAGATCAAAGTTGTGTCATCAGCGTGTTGAACTATGTCAGCTTTTGTGGTAGCTAGGTGGAGTTGGTTTGTGAAGATGTTAAAGAGGAGGGGGATGAGAATTGAGCGTTGAGGTACACTGAGTGTGACACGGAGTGGGGGGGGGGTAGTAAGTTAAGCCATTTGACTGACTGAAGCTGGTTGTTTAGGTAGATAGTGAACCAGAGCAGGGTGTCCTGTCGAGGTTGAGTTCGGAGAGGCAGGTTAAGAGTTCATTGTGGGAGACTGTATCGAATGTTTTAGCAAATGACTTAACCATCCTGCAGGAAGCTTTGTCTTAAATAAATAACTGGTATCAAAATCATGATCTGAAACTAAATACCAAAAATGTATTATTGTACCCTTTGGGAAGTCATCTATCCCAGGGAGCTACCACATATTACAATACGCCTCTAAGATTTGACGCAGATATTCGGGGTTTGGGAACTTCTGTGGACAGTGACCTACCTTTTGACCAACATGTGTGTATTGTTGTAAGAAAGAACTTCTATATTACACAATGTTTAAAAAAGGATGTGTCTAGATTTAGGGATTTCATTGTCCCCTTTATTCAGCCCACATTAGACCAGTCATTGAATATAATACCCCCTTTGGCATGCATTTGTCCAGACACATGCAACAATTGGGACACCCACAGAGATACCTTAGGCCTAAACATGTCCTGACTTAAAGCCCTGTCACTGTACTCAGTATCCTACAGACTGAAAAGAGGTGACCTGTGTCTGGCTTATAGGGCGTCTTTTGACCCATTACTGATCAATTTACTGTACATCAGCAAGTTGAATGACATCAGATATGTTTGGTCTAGGGATCTATGCCTCTTGTGCAACATCAGCAGAATGGTTTGGAGAGAGGTATAGTTCACAGTGGTGCCACTGCTGTGGAACAGCCTCCCCATCCACATAAATCAGAGTTCACCCCGTCCGTTTTCAAGTGCAACTTAGATATATGGATGGGAAGCAGAACAATTACCCATGGGAATGCCCCTGTACTACTAATGGATAGAGGCAGCTAAAAATGTTTTATCCCATACATGGTCCCTTCAAATTATCTATGATATGATTGCAGTTATACTCTTTAGAAATAATATATAATTATCGACCATGGGATGCATAAGGCCAGTATATAACTAAATGGGATAGGCTATTTTGAGCACAAAAAGGTAACCTGGCTTGGCTTAAAGTGGCTCGCAAGGGCAGCTAGCCTAGTACTTAACTGTGAAACTATGAATCTGTAAAAGTCTTGTAACAGACAAAGCAAGGCAAGTTCTTGTGTATACTCAAATTATCTTTTATGGTCTGACAGTAGAGATATGGAGTTGTGCTACAGGCATTTACAAAACCTTGCAAATGTGTAATGTATAATGTGTTTTGCTGATGTGACAGTATTGAATATTTGGTAGTTGGATAGCCAATGGAAGTTTACTAAGTTGTATTTTTTTATACAGCTTTACCTTCTCAAAATGGAAAAGTTGCCATAGTGACTGGAGGTGCCAGAGGAATTGGTTACGAGACTGCAAAGCATCTGTCAAGACTTGGCATGCATGTTATAATAGGTAACTCAGCTGTTTATGTTATTAAAACAATGGAATTAATCTCAATCCCATCATGCTAGAAAGTATTCATTTTCCTAATTTTGTAACTTGAAATTTTCTGTTCATATTTATGTAAATTATGAAACTATTGACATTGCATTTAAGTACATTATGTATACATTCACACACAGTGGAAATATACGAACATATACATAAACATACACACACAAAAATAAATGTAGATCTCTTCTGAGGATATATAATGTACTAGGCAGGCTCAAATTTAAAAATAATAAAACATGGCCAAAAATATTTTATTTGTAATACATGTCTATATCTAATGTGCATGCACATACACACACACACACACATACAGTGGATATAAAAAGTGTACACACTCATGTTAAAATGCCAGGTTTTTGTGATATAAAAAAAAAATGAGACCACAATAAATCATTTCAAAACTTTTCCCACCTTTAATTTGACCTATAACCTGTGCAATTTAATTGAAAAACAAACAAATCTGTTAGGGGAAAATATATAAAAAATAAAAAACGTACAATAAGCTGGTTGCATAAGTGTGCACACCCTTAAACTAATACTTTGTTGAAGCACATTTTGATTTAATTACAACATTCACCCCAGGGGGCTGTGCCCCCCTTCCACTTGCTAACCATATATTCCAACTCCAAGATCACACTATAGTGGGGGCAAGGGATGAATTTCCCAATAAGCACTATACCTCAATCTGTAGTCATAACATCGAACTGATAATACACAGTGGCATTCGCTGATAAGAACTCTTGCGCAATTAGCATTCAGCAACACAGGAATCTGCCAACTGCCATTCGACATACCTGTGTTCGGCAAACCTGCATTCTAGATTTTGATAGTAAACCATATATATATATATATATATATATATATATATATATTGTTATAACTGCTATATGTATGAATAAAACAAGTCAATAAATCATTATATGCAATTGCAAGTTACCTGGCAGTTAACATAGAGGATTAATGGTCTGCTTCCTATAGTACATGGTTTGATTCCTTCTGTTTATATACTGTGTGACACTGAGCAGCTCACTTGACCTGAGAGTTCCCCTAGGCCTGCTTTTGTGTACTTTTGAACTTTCTTCTACTTAAATAACAAGTAAATTTTACTTTTAAGACTGATAAAAGAAGAATTACAGTGCTGAAGAAAATCATTGCAATGTTTTCATAAATCTGAAGATAGGATACTGCTAAGTGAAAGTCTGCTTATATTAAAAATTCTGTTAGCTAAAGGAATTGTAACTGTCATGCAAGACAATGGAGTAAACTGCTGAATGTACACTGATGCATTTAATTCTTGCATATATTAAGAATAAATGCTCTACTTTGTGTTTGGTGTGAAGCAAAGGAGCCATAAATCACTTAATTTGCACCAAAATAAAGCATAACATTTTTATTAGCTGAAATGGAACTTGCTGGCTTCTTAGTGTTTTGGACTAGCACTGGTAGACTTGCTGGAAATTAAAATAGAGAGACAGTAAAAAAAAATTATAAAAGTATAGTATTGGATCATAAAGGTTCCATATGCTTCAGTCAGTAGTCTACTGACCACGTGCTTTAACATGTAGAACACCAAAATGACTTTTCATGACAGCACAGCAGTGTTAACAAGACTGTACTTCCTCTGTAGCATTTTGTCTCTAATATCCCATGTAGTGTGTGGTGCACCACTGATACTGTGTACAGCCTCCTTTAGTGTCTCCAGCCAGTGATACACTCCCAACTTAAACTTACTAAAAGTTGGCACTATTGTCCTATCACAATGCTGGTTATTCTTCCACTTAAAAGACATTAATGAGTATGGGTCTGATACTGGGCATTTACTCTGTAAGTTCCAGTCTTATAGTAACTGGCTCTAGTGGTGAGAAGAGGGATTACTAATTGCATACATTTCAGGGCACTACTAACTTCTGTGTGGCAACCATGGCTGCAATGGTGCAACGGTTAGCATTGTCACCTCACAGCAAGAGGTTCTCGCATTCGATTCTCGGCTGGAGCGCCTTCTGTGTGGAGTCTGCATGTCCTTCCCTTGGTTGAGTGATGTTAAAGACATGCAGGTAGGTGCGTGCATGAATGGGCGTGCCTTCTTTGGAGGTTGGGCATCCGGCTGGCAACTCAGCACCATAAAAATCCACTGCCAATCATTATCGGACCGGAGTTCCACTGTGGCGACCCCTAACTGGGAAAAGCCAAAAGAAGACTAACTTCTGTGTGACAAAAATAACTCTTCAGTAAATCTGCCATTTCTTTTCACTAAATATTTCTGTGTAGTTTGTTGATCATTTAATTAGTGTAATGAATTAAGTCTTTAATGACTAATGAAATATCAGTCCATGATCATGACTGCACATGTCAGCTGTTGTAATTCTTAACATAGTATTGTATACCACAAAAAAATACACCCCCCCCCAAAAAAAAGGGGTCTATATTACCACATCAAAAAGCCGTTAAAATCAAATGGCTTTATAACCGAAAATGCAGATAAATGAACTGTGTATTGTGCGATCGCGGTACAATAAAGATCGGAAAGTTTGCCCTTTCCTCACTGTAGTGTGATCTCTAAGTTGGTATATTATAATTAGTGGGGGGAAAAGAGAGTTCTGTTAACCGCATTTTCGGTTATAAAGCACTTCGATTAATGGCTTTTTCGATGTGGTAATATAGACACAAAAAAAATACAGTCAAATGTATTAAAAGATTGTACTTTTTCATAAAATGAAGCAGTTTTTCAAAAATGTGGTCTTTGATTCAGTCATTTAACATACCGAGAAATTTAAATGTTTTAAATTGTAACATTTTTATGTTCATTAATTAACCATATTTCATAAATTTTCACAAAAGCCTTTGCATTACAGGAGCTTATTTTCCCCCAGGAGATGACATAGTTACTGCTGAAGAACTTTTCTCTTGGACATCAGTCAGCATCTAACTTGAGACAAATCATTTTAGGACACCTGAATATTGATTGGCAAACCGCTGACAGTAACAGTCCTTCTAGTGTCATTAATCTATATGATTTTCACTCAGTTTATGTCAACTCCTGCAAGGTGTAACAAAACTGTAGTAGAGATTCTACCTTAGACTGGATTCTCTCTAATGCTCCAAACAAAATAGTCTCAACATGTACCTTACCCAATACCTTTAGTGCTTATCTGCCCATCATAGCAATAAAACATCATAAATCTAACCAAAAATAGCAACAGTACAACCTTGCTCATAACCTCTTTTCAATTAAGTAAGGACCAGTTAATTGCAGCACTACAATCTGTCAACTGGCAGTCACTTCCAACCCTTCTGCTTGATGAACCTGTAGCTCTGTTAAACTCAGTTTTCCTTACCATACTAAGTGAACTAGCTCCAATAAGAGCCAAAAGAATTAAATTGAATCCAGCACTGTGGCTTTCACAAAGTAATAAATTGGTCATGAAAGAGAGAAACATCACATGGAAGCACGTTGAAACCATAGCCTGTTGATACTATAATCATCTCAGAAACTTCACTAAAAATGAGATCAAAACTGATAAAAAAACTACTATATTAATTTGTGGCACAAATTTTTAACAACCCAAAACTTTTTGAACTAGGATCAACCAGATGCAAAAACCTGATACACCAGCACAGCCTACACCTAATTCATCTACCCATAGTGACAGCATAGCCAGCAGAATCAATACTCAGTTCAACTATTAAACTCTTAGCACAGGCAGACACAGATTAGTCTACTCCCTTGTTAGCCCCCAAAACTCTTGCACTCAAACCATTCTCAGTTTCAGTAATCAAAAAACTATTGCTAACTTTAAAGTCTGCTACCTTTGTTCCTAATAGCATTCCAGTACTTAGAAATTGCTGATGATGCCCTAACCTTTCTTGCCTCTGTCCTAACGAACTGTTTCATCACCATAAGGTGTGTCACAACCCTATAGATAAGGTGCTATATTCTTTCTGTAGAAAAAGACACAACAGTACATCAGCCACCACCCTCTCACTTAAAGAAGTCTGTCAAGGCTCCACACTGGCAACTCTTCTTTTCATTTTTATAAATAATCTAACATTCAACCTTCCTCAGCTTCCAGTCTTACTGTATGCTGATGACATGCTTATCCACTATTCCAACCACACAATCCACTCAAAAAAAAAAAAACAAAAAAAAACTATTACTTAATTTCTCAAAAACTAAAACTGTGCTCTTCAAAACATTATTATTCTTGACCACCTTAACAATGTAATTGAGCAGGCTAATGCTTTGAGATACCTATGACTCTGGCTTCAACCAACATCTGGAAAACACCCAGAAAAATGTAAACTCCCTACTATCCTGGACCAACAAAATCTTTTCTTTCCTTTCCCATCCAAAAAGAAATGCTATTGGCAAAGGGATTCTTGTAGACCAACGTGAGTATTGCCTAACTCGTGTTGCAAAACAATTTCCAACAACATCTACTGCTTTATTACTCTTTTCCCAAAGTAAGAACACCACTGTCTTACACTAGCCAAAGCCAACTGGCTGCTAGTTCAACAACAAACCAGTCTTCTCCTTGTCCCCCAACTCTCCTGGCTCCTGAAAGAAAACTCCTACCCTTCTCTTTCCTGTAGCTTGCTTAGTTTGTGACATATAAACTTAAATCTCATAACCACTCAGTGCATGTATTGCAAGCACCCAAAAAAAGACTTCAGTGCTCTAACCACTCCATTTTCACCCTTTGACCCAAGCTCTGGAGGGATCTTCCCTAAAATCTTAAAAGACCTTTCTAACCACTCCTCCTTTTAGGTACGGCTTAAAGAACATTTCACAGCACAAGCTGTTTGTAAATGTTCTGCTTCAGGTCACATAACCTAGTCTTCCTAATTTCTAACACATACTGCCTATCATTTTCACTATACAATCTCTTCTCTAAATCCTAACTTATCGCTATAATAACGATCTAAAAATTGTACATAGTGATTTATATTACCTACATTCTTAAATTATTTTTTGTTGTATTTTACCTTTTCCTCTGTTTTTAATGTGCTCTTTCATTGTATAAATTATTTTTTCTACTTGATGTGTGTTCACATTCTGGATTGAGACTGAAATTGGTCCAATGGGATCAGTGCTCTACCCCAATTAACAAGCTGTATATGTAAGGAAGTGAATAAAGGTTGAAAATCAAAAGAGCTCTAAAGCTTCAGACCTATAGCCATGTTGTCTCCACTCTCAAAAATTCTGGAAAAGTGTATTCATAGGTTCATAGGTTCATAGGTTTATACTAGGCTATCTGCCCTAAGGCATTTATAAGCCTAGCCCAAATTATTGTGGCTTACGCCACCCCTTATATGAAAAAATACTGTGCCCATTAGTTTGTTGTGCCTCTGTCCAGCAGTGACCCAGAGATGATTCCCGGGGTAAACCTACGATCTCCCATCCACAGGTCTAGATTTCTCTTGAACAGAGTCAGCGAGGTGCTCTGCCTCACATGGACCGGGATTTTATTCCACAGCATAGGGAGTCTCTGAGTGATAAATCTATCCCTCCAGCACGTCCTATTTATATCCGTGCTAAGGTTTAAGTCGCTTGCTCTAGTGGTTTTGGTGGATTTGGATTTTTGAGGTGGAGCATGTCCATTAATTCCGGGTTGGACATGGCCTTGTATGTCAGGCACATGTCACCTCTGAGCAGACGGTATGCGACTGAATAGAACTGGAGTTTCTTCAATCTGGCAGCATATGACAGATTTTGGAGTCCCTTTATCCTTTTGGTGAGGAACTTTGGGGTCTCTCCAATTGCTGCAGATGTCGGGTGAGATACATCCCGAATGGGGCATTGTACTCGATCATTGGTCTGATAAGTGAAGAGTACAGGGAACAATGACCTCACTAGATCTGGATGTGAATCCCTTCATGATCAGGTGGGCAATGTAGAAGGTCTTTCTAACCACTTTAGCAATGTGAGTGTCAAAAGAAAGGCCACTGTCAACCTGGGTCCCCAGGTCCCTGATAACCTCTTCTGTGCTTAGTGGATTGCCACCTATATGGTAGCTTGGGGTTACCTTGTTTTTCCCGAAGGGTATGACTATACATTTTTTGGCGTTTAACTTCAGGCCATGGCTCTGGCACCAGCTATCTGTTTCCGTGAGTCCCTTCTGAAGGATATCAGTGTCCGATGCACTTTCCACTATGGCACCCAGTTTGCAGTCATCTGCAAACTTTGTCAGCCAAAGTCCTCCCATGTTGGCCTGTACTTCTGAGAAGTAGATGCCAAACAATAGGGGGCCAAGGACCGAGCCCTGTGGGACACCACTTGTGACCGGCTTGGAGTCTGACACAGCGCCAGCAACTCTAACCCTGTGGGTTCTGTCCTTAAGCCAGTTTGCAACCCATCTTGTGACATATGGGTTTACATTTAAGCTGGTAAGTTTTTCTACAATACCCGAGTGGGGTATTGTGTCGAAAGCCTTTGCAAGGTCAAGGTAGGCTGTATGGACTGCCTTTCCTCATCAATGGCCTTGGTGACTATTTCAAGAAGTCGACCAAGTTCAAAAGGCATGATCTTCCCTTGACAAAGCCAAACTGGGTCGGGTCCAATGTCTGCAAGTCCCCTATATCTTTGTTTATGAGCTCCATTATGATCCTCTCCATAGCTTTGCAGACTAGACTTGTTAAGCTTATGGGCGGTAATTACCAGGGTCCGTGAGGCGCCACCTTTGTGGAGTGGGACCACAGTTGCCGTCGCCACTCCTTGGGCACGTATCCTGTGGTAAGGCTGAGATTAAACAGCTGCCTTATGTGCGGGTTTAATTCCTCATTTAGCTCGTGTAGCACACAGCCGGGGACACCATCCGGTCCCATTGATGCTGTGTTTTTAGCTTTAGAGAGAGCAGCTTTCACCTGCGCATTTGAGATGTCCGGGAGGCTACACTCGGCTGGGATAGTTATCTCTCCTTTAGGGGAGAGGGGTGAAGTTTGCACTGAACCTGTCTGCCAGTATGTTGGCAATGTCTGTGGGTTCAGTGATTTTTGTATCATTTTGGACTAATTCTGAGCATATCTGTGAGTTTCCACCCAGGTTCCTAACATAGCTGAAAAGGCCTTATGATTGTCCTTTGAATCCATGGCAATTTTTCTCTCAAAATTGGCCTTAGTTGATTTTATGAGTGCTCGTAATTTTTACTAATAATGATCAGGGTGACTTCCCTTTTATGGATTTTGTTCTATCATGTAATAGCTTTCTCCTCTTATTGTAAAGTTTGTTAATGGCTGGGGTCCACCAGACTGGACGTTTGCCCTTTGTGGAAAGAGTCTTGGTTTTATTTGGGATTGCCTGATCCATGCAGTCCTGGAGGTGTTCATAGAAGGCATTTGTAAGGGCTTCCAGCTTGGGTTGTGGTTTCCTCCGACTCAGGGGCCTTGAAGGATACCACACCAGTCTTGACTAGTGTGCAGTTTGCTTTAGAGAAGTTCTTCACTATGGTCTTTTGTCTTTGGGGTCGGGGCGGGATGTGGACTTCCAGTGAGATTAGTTTATGATCAGATCTCATCAATGAGGGATATACTTCGGTGTGGAGCATTTTGTCCCCATGTTTGTGACAATGAGATCTAGTATATTTTCTCCTCTCGTGGGAACAGTGACTAGCTGTTCCATGGCATTTGAATTTATGAACTCCAGGAACCGTTGGGCTAGAAAGTTAGGGCTTGAGTAATGTTCCCAGTCTATATTCGGGTAGTTGAAGTCACCCAATATGATGGTGTTTGGAGATACATTTATACCCTCCAGTGTCTTCAGGAAGGCTGTGTGGGGTTCCTGAGTTTGAGAGGGTGGCCTGTAGCATGCTACAATTTGTAGAGCAGTTTTGCCTATTGTTAGTTGCACCTGGATGGTTTCCAAGCTTCATGCGTTGCCACCAACCTGGAGGTGTGAGTATCCTTTATGAATATGGATACACCCCCTCCTTTTGTGGAGTGGTCCGGGTTTTGGGGCCGGAACGCATGATATGAGGTAAAACCTAATAGTGCCGGGGTGCTCTCAGGAGCCTTGAACCAGGTTTCAGTTACAGCACAGACATCGATGTTCTCCATACTGAGAAGGGCCTCGAGTGCGTGCATTTTGAGATTTAGACTTCTGGCATTGAGCAGCATTACCCTCAATTTCTTCCCATTTTTGTTTTCTAGGGTGGTAGGTTTAGAATTTGAGCCTTGCCTAAAAAAGGCACTATGGGGGTGGCAAGAGCCTTAGCCAATATCCGGAATCCCAGGGGTGACAGGTGCAAGCCGTCCCTTGCGAAGCAGCGTGGCTTGTCAAGCATGTCATCCCAGGCAGACAGACACTGGATCCCCTTTGAATTCAGTCTCAGCTCCTCAGCTTTTTTTTTTTACTGACAACTGCCTTCTTTCCCCTACACAACATTGTCCTTTTCATGGTACATGTTTAGCTTTCCTTAGTTTTTTAACATCTGTTAACCAAAACCAAAACTCTAACTTAGTCTCAGCACTTATCCTAGATTTATCCAGAGCTTTTGACATGGTGTCCCACTAGAAGTTAGTTCAAAAACTAACTTGCCTAGGAATACATGAAACTGCACTGTCTTGTTTCTCCACCTACCTCTCAAGTAGGCAACAGGTAGTAAAATGGCAAAATTACATTGCTTCTTTCCTTCCTGTTAAAGTGATTGCCCTTTGAGGATCCATTTCAGGTCTTCTGTTGTTCATTGTATTCATTAATGATTGCTACCTAGCTTATAAACAAGCCACTGTCATACAGTGATTCAGCAGGCAACTTTCCTGTTAAAAACACAGTTAGACTCTTGGGCTAGTTGTTTTAATTTTTCTCCACTGTTATGGCTGTCTGATGCACTTCTTCTCCTTAACCTTAAATAAACAAAACTGATCCTGTTTATGCCAAAGCATTTAGCTCACTACAAAAATGGTTTCAAAATTACTTCTAACAACACCAGTATAGAACTAGTAAATCAAACTAAGCTTTTAGGAGTCACTATTGATGGAAGCTTAACATTTGATCATCACATAAAACAAGGAGTGAAAAACACTCACCAAAAGCTAGGTACATTCTATCGAGTTAAACAGTACTTCAAAGATAATGTCAGAAAAAGTGTTGCTCGATCCCTTTTCTTCCCTAAACAACTTTATTCTGCTCCCACTTTGATTAACCTACAATTCACACAGCCCTCCCTCTTGAAACGGTGCTCTGTTAAGTTGGCAAAATTTGCCACCAGGTCTCTTTATAGGACACATCACTGTGTGGCTTTAAACAATTTTTGGTGGTTAGAGCTAAAGCATTACCTTACGCTTTCGGAACTAGTCGCGTTCCATAAACTCATCTATTATCGGGCCAAATGTCCTACTTTGAAAAATATTTTCCATCTTTATAACCAAAGTAGACAGCTGAGATCAACCATCCAAAGGTTACTAACCGTTACAAAAGCTAACAACTCAGTTGGCGACTCTTTCTACTCCTCTTTCCTGCCCAGAATTTGGAATTCCCCTCCTCTCACTGTAAGAAACACAGAAAACTCCAACTGCCTTAAAACACAAACAAGAGAATACCTAAAATATACCTGGCTCTGTACATGCACAACTGGATGATAAATGCCCTGCGCCTTCTATCGCCTATTATTTCCTAGCAATGTATCCTTAGTTGTTGTTCAAAAATATCCTTCTTGCCCCCTTTTGTTCTTTTTACCTCTCTAAAACATTCTGTGTCTCACCTCTTAGTACTAATTCTCCATTCCTACTTTTCTGTCCTTCTACCAAGTTCATTTCCAAATGTGTTTCATAGTTCTTTAGAAGATGCTGCTAGTAATTAATGATACTCTGTTTAAATGTTATATATTTGCTGATTAATTGCATTCATCTCTTTACTATGTTCTTTATGCAATTTTTTCTAGAGTGAGTCCCAAAAATACAGAGACTGAATAGCAGAATAACTGGATCTGTATATATATATATATAAAGTCTGAGATGCCATTTCTCAGAATATTCCCTTTTCTCCGAGGTATGGCAATGTCAGAGTTGGTATATATAAGTTCCGGGGTGTGAGGAGCTTCCCTTCCCTGCAAAAAGTATTTTTAAGGAGAAAAGTGATTTTTGAGATTTGCTCTTCTTTGGGTTTTTGGTCTTTTTTTTTTTTTCAGCTTTTCTGCACTTGGCATTTTGAGAGCTGACATTTCACTGGGGAGCCATTTTATTTTGGGGGGGGGGGGTTGCTCTGTAAAGGTGTATGCCTGACTTTACTTAAATAGTGTGACTAGAAATATGTGTATGACTGTCAGGCACACCAAAAGCTTGCTGTATGAGAAAGGAGGAACTGATGGTATAAGCAGTTTTCAGTCCCACTCTTGAAAAATAGATTAATACCAGTCTTTTCCATACCTACAAAAGAATGCCTAAAAACAAGCTAAACAGAAAAACGCTGCAGACTCTGCTGGAAAGAGTACATTGAAACAAAATTTTATTTATTTATATATTTTACAATTAACTGGGTAGTGTCCGGCTAGGCAAGTAGCCCATTTTCAGCAGAGAACCAGGAAGAAAAGTTCTATAACAATAGTACAATAAAAAGATTACAAAAATTTTACAAAGATTTACAAAGAATATATAAAAAGTTTAACAGTTGCCTACGATCACAGTTTACAAAAAGAGAATGTAAACAGAAAGCATTACATTTCCTAAGCCTTACTACTGACAGTAATATGAAACTCATAAGATACATAACTAAAATAACCCATTGGGGTATTTTCATTTTGGTGGAAGTAAGACCAGGAGAAGATAGCAGAAAAGAAACATTTGATTGATGATATGAGAAACTAGCCAGGAGTATTACTGGAGCATTGTCATTGCTGAGTAAGGTATTCCTTTAGGAGTTGTTTGAAGCTATGATTTTCTGTGTTTTAGGATATTATGGGGTATTAGGTTCCACTGTTTGGCTACTTTATAGGAGAAGAGAGTGTCACCAAAGTAATTAATGGACTTTGTTACGTTGAGTATACGTTTATCAGATGATCTAAGGGTCCTGGTGTCGGTATTTAATTGCACTGGATTGGAGAGTACAGGGCAGTTTTCAGGTTTGTGGATAATGAAGTGGGCAGTGGTGAGCTGATTGAGCAGTAACAGATTGGGAAATTCAAGCCAGTGTAATTTTTGAAGAGCGAGGCAATGATGGGCCCTGTTGGGTATATTAGCAGCAAATTTTGCTATTTGTTATAGCAGTAATCAAGTAGATGTGAATCAGACTTGCACATGTTAGTGAAAAGTTGAGAACAGTAGAGAGTAGATAGGAGGTAGGATCCAGCTGTGGCTAGTCTGGCATTTTGAGTGAGGTAAGGTTTGGCCCAATATAGTGCATCAAGTTTTATGTGAACTTTTAAAATTTTGAGTGATATGTGTTTATCGAACATTAGGTTGTTGTCTGTTATGACACCAAGTAGTTTTGTTTGGTTAACTGGTTCTGCTATAGTGCCATTAGTGGAATAGATGGAGAAAGGAGGCGGGTTTGCTTTGGATTTCCTGTTGAAGATCATCATTAACTTTGTTTTGTTTGGGTTTAGGATGAGTTGAAGTTCATTTAGGTAATTTTCAAGATTTAGAAATGATTTTTGCAGTTTATTCTGAAGTTTTTGGGGGTGTGGGAGCAGAACAATTAAGAGTAGAATCGTTGGAATATTGAATGATGGAAGCACATTTAGTGGCAGTGTTTAGACTGTTTGTGAATATAATAAAAAGGAGAGGGCCAAGGATGGAACCCTGAGGAACCACAACAGAGACTGGGAGGAGTGTGGAGAGATTATTATCCCATTTAGTTGCCTGTTGTCGATTAGTAAGGTAGCTAAAGAACCAGTCGAGAGGAGTAGAGTTGAGGTTGAAGGAGGCTAGAATGTTAAGTAGTAGTTGGTGGGATACCATATCAAAAGGTTTGGGAATATCAAGGAATATAGTAGAGACTAGTTGTCCATTGTTTTTGGAGGAGGTTGATGTAGTTAGTGAGACTTATGAGGGCTGTGGAGGTACTGTGTTTTGGACGGAAGCCAATGCTGTAAATTAGATAAGATGTTATTTGTAATGAGGTGGTCTAGGAGCTGCTTATGGATACATTTCTGTAAAATTTTGGCTAGGGGTAAGGGAATGGCAATAGGATGATTATTACAGAGATCTTTAGATGGGCCTCCCTTGTGGAGGAGGAGGATATGGGATATTTTCCATCTTATGGGGGACATATTGTTCTGCGATGGATCGATTGATTAGGATAGATACTGGATAGGCAATGGAGTTGGTAGCAGTTTTTAAGACATCACTAGGGAGTTGGTCAACTAGACAGGTAGGTTTTAGTTTTGATAGGAGTTTTTGATATGAGCTTTATATGAGTTTAAGAGAGAAGTAGTTGGGCTTAGAGTTAGTGGAGGTAGGCAGTGTAAGTGGTTGGTTAGATTTGTTGTTTAAAAGTGAGGTGATAGTTGTGATGAAATGAGAGTTATACTGGGATGCTAAGCATTTGTTGCTATTTCTTGTAGATGGTGCTGAGGTAGAGGTTTTACCAGGTCTGAGGAGGTAGTTAATGTTTTGTTAAAATTTTTGTGGGTTATTTGTGTTTTTGCTGACAGAGTAGAAAATAAGATTTTTTTTGTCAGATAATATTTGCTTCTTAGTTAGGTTTTTTAGTTGTTTGTAAGAGGTGAGGTTTTCTGGGGTTCTGGAGGTTTGATAAGCAGTCTAGGCTCTATCCCTTTGTTTAATGAGAGATTTAGCATCTTTGGTTATTCAAGGTAGGTTTTTGGCTTTAGAGTGTATTTTGTGGAGTGAGGTTATTAAGGATGTTGAGGAAGGTATCATTAAAATATTGTACAGCTTGGTCTAGGTAGAGTGATTTTAGAGGTGACCACTTGCAGTTTTGAAGTAGGTAGGTAGGGGAAAAGTTTATTTTGTTGCATATGTGTTTGAAAATGATATTACATGGGGAGTGAATGTGTTTCCTTAGTAGAAAAGTAGGAGAGTGATCACTGAGAGAATCAGGGAGGCATCCAGCATGGTGGGCAAGGTTGGGCTGAATGGTTAGTATCCAGTCTAGAATGGATTCTTTCTTTGTGTGTTTATCGGTTCTGGTGGGGGAGTTTATAGTTTGCGTAAAATTGAATAGATTGATAAAACTGGAGGGGTTATCAGATGAGCAGGATAGCCAGTTTAAGGGGTTGTCAGATGAGCAGGATAGCCAGTTCAAGTTGAAATTGCCTAGCACTATAGTTTTCTTGATTAAAAGTAGGGGATGCCCAGGATAGGAGACTTTCAGTGGTAGGTAGATTATTTTCTGGTGGTAGGTAGGAGGCCGTAATTATGATGGTTTTATGTGGACTTACTTCAGATTGGGTAGTTAGAATTTCTACTTCTGATAGACCTGGGGGAGTACAGATTAATTTTTCAATTTTGAGGAAATTGTTATACATGATGTTAATAGTGGGAAAAATAATTTTTGTTGTGTACTACTATCAGGTAAGAAATGTCTTAAAGCAGGCTGACTAGTCCACCATTTAATAGACATAAGTATATTGAAACTAACAGAGAGTCTTTTAAGAATGTGGGGGGGGGGTCCTTGCTGCCGAGCTACTTCACAGAGTACCAACTTGCTAGAGAGTAGATCATGCCTCAGAAGTTCTCAGATGTGGAGAATGTGGTGCTGCTACTTCATGCTCTCCATCTCTGGCTAATGGCTCTTTGGGCTGGTTATTGATGACTGAGCCCACTGGGAATGTGCCAGGAAAGAACCTGCAGTGAACATTAATACATTCAGTGGCCAGGACCATACTTATGAAATGGTGTACCTCAGTGCTACTGATATTGCACATGCTGCTGAACAACAAGCTGTCCATCTGGCATGGGAATGTAGATCAGTGGGTGCTGGGCTGTCAGTTGAGCCACATTTCACAGAAATGGAGGAGTTTCTGGCATCTGTTAGAGGCAGTGACAACTCCACATGGTCCCTTAGTGCAATGCTGGATTTTGTGGGCAGAGCTTGAGCAGCCAACAAGAGTATCTTCTGGAGTTGCAGCAGGTATGTACATCTCTTTCCTTGTAAGATTTTTTGACCCCTTAGTCTCTTTCCAGCTTATTAAAATTGACTTGTGGTATATATGAACATCAGGGCTTCCCCTTCATTGGGTGATTATAATTTCTACTTCTGATAGAACTGGGGGAGTACAGATTAATTTTTCAATTTTGAGGAAATTGTTATACATAATGCCAATGCCTCCAACATGCTTGTTCAGCCTATCTTGTCGTGTAAGATTATAATCACTAGTAAGTATTTCCTCATCTTTAATGTGGGGTTTTAGCCATGTCTCTGTAGTAATTACTATATCAGGAGTATAGGTAGCTAGGGCTGCATGAAATTCATTAGTTTGTTTTGTGATACTTCTGAGGTTAAAATTAGTTATGATTAAATCTGATTGGAATTTTTATGGGAGGAATGTGGAGGATAGTAGTAGCAGGTGTTGTGGGTGAGGTGGGCCATGGGTTAGGGTGTATGTCAGCTTGGAGTTTGATTTCTGTTAGTGAGGGTATAAGAAGGGAGACTTTGGGCTTGGATATTAATCGATGAAAGAAATCTGGATAGGAGGGAGGGTTGGGGGTAAGGACATATTTATAGTGGAAAAGTAATATCTTAGAGTTAGTGTAGAGGTTAGAACAGATGTGAAAATGGATATTTGGTTTTGTAGGTATGTAATAGTGGAGAGTGTAGGAGAGAGGGGTAGTGTGTTATGTTTGATGTGATAAAGGCAGTGGAGTGGGAGGCTAGGTAGAGGGTAATGAGAAGGAGAGAGCTGCTCAGAAGAGTGGTGATAACTGACATGGTGAGTAGTAGATAAAAAGGATAAAAATATGGGTGGGTTGGAGTGTGAAGTTTAGTAGACAGAGAAGTGTATTGATAAATAATTGATTGTGGGTGTGTTGGATAAAGTAGCTGCAAGTTATAGGATAATGAGTTAGAAGGTGTGGTTTAGTTTAATTATAAATTTAAGGAAAATGGGGGTGGTTGGGAATGGGAGTAGAGTAGGGGGACGGAGTGAGCCCGAGCAATGTGAGACGAATGGATTGGGTTGAGCCGAGCCCAGAGGTAAGCACAGTCCAGAAACAATCAGTAAAAAAAAAATTTTAATAGACAAAGGCTTTGTACTGTTAATAGTAAGAAAAATAATTTTTGTTGTGTACTACTATCAGGTAAGAAATATCTTAAAGCAGACTGAATAGTCCACCATTTAATAGACATAAGTATGTTGAAACTAACAGAGAGTCTTTTAAGAATGGGGGTGGGTTCCTTGCTGCTGAGCTACTTTACAGCGTACCAACTTGTTAGAGAGTAGATCATGCCTCAGAAGTTCTCAGATGTGGAGAATGAGGTGCTGCTACTTCATGCTCTCCATCTGTGGCTAATGGCTCTTTGGGATGGTTACTGATGACTGAGCCCACTGGGAATGTGCCAGGAAAGAACCTGCACTGGACATTAATGCATTCATTGGCCAGGACCATACTTATGAAATGGTGTTCCTCAGGGCTACTGATATTGCACATGCTGCTGAACAGCAAGATGTCCATCTGGCATGGAAAGGTAGATCAGCGGGTGCTGGGCTGTCAGTTGAGCCACATCTCCCAGAAATGGGGGAGTTTCTGGCATCTGTTAGAGGTGGTGACAACTCCACATGGTCCCTTAGTGCAATGCTGGATTTTGTGGGCAGAGCTTGAGCGGCCAACCAGAGTATCTTCTGGAGTTGCACCAGGTATGTACATCTCTTTCTTTGTAAGATTTTATGACCCCTTAGTAACTTTCCAGCTTATTAAAATTGTCTGACTTGTGGTATGTAAGAACATCAGGGCTTGCCCTTCATTGCAGTGTGCATAAGGTATGCAATTTAAATGCTTGCTTTTTAAATGGTACTATTCCTGCACTTCAATTTTATGCATACTTCTGATGCCTGGTCATACTTACACAGGATATTGTACTTCATTGTATTCACAGGTTATAGTTTGGCACCACCACTTTGGAACTGCCACTGCCTGATGTTGGAGGATCTGCAAGCTCTGATGGTAATATTCATGGGGTGGACTTGACAGTCAGGGATTTTGGACTCTGGGAATGTGTGCACTACATCCCCTACACAGACCATGGACACAGCCTATATTCCTATGGACACTCAGGAGAGACATACCACACAAGGAGGACAGGTTACTGGGGACAATAGCAGTCAGGGAGGTGTGGTACCCTCCTGTGGAACATGTTAGGATTACCCCTTAGCCTTCAACGGTGGGGTGTACGCATGGGAATGGAAGTTGGTACTGATACTTGCTTCAGACATAGTTATCACTTTCTCCCTGAGGGTGGTGTGTCAGTGGCTACAACCCAGCATATGTGTGAGGCCATCATAGAGTCACAGGCTAGTACCACCCTGGCCATGACAGAGGTAGTAAGGATGAGGCAGGGTGTGCAAGATGACCTGCAATAATACATGTTCCACATTTATGATTGTTTTGATAGACTCAGTCAAATACTGGAACGTGCCATTTCATCTGAAGCTCACCTGCCCAGGGGTGTGGTGTCATCCACGAAACTTTTCCACCGCTACCTCCACAGATGATAGACGTTGTGGGCATGGGCAACCAAGATCATTTTCCCACAGAGCTAGCACTTCCATGGCTAAATCAGTCGTGGAGGTGTCCAAACCCAGGAGAAGACATCTCCGTGGTATGGCAGTCATGACCGTGGCACATATTGTAGCAGACTTTGCAGTTATACTGCATAATAGCATCTAGCCAGGGTGATGTTGCAAACAGTGGATCTTCAAGTAAAGCCATCTGTCATGGGTGGGTGCATGCTAGGGGTGCTCAGACCTATGCTTTTGGTGCCCTAGAGCTCTCCAGTTTATTGAGATACGGTGTCAGTGGAGTGGCCCTGCCAGGGCTCGTTTAAACAGGTATATTGTCACATCCTGTAGAGAAAGTAGTTTTTATCTTGCAAAGACCCTCTTTAGTGATGGTGTGTGGTTCAATAGATTCAGGGATAGCTGTGCTCTGGCTAATCATTTCTGGGGTAAAATTCACACTGAACTTGTTTGCTAATATGCTGGAAATGTCCACTGAGTCAGAGTAGGAAGTTCCATTTTGAATAAGTTCAGAGCAATATTGGGTGTTACTTGTTTCCTGACATACCTAAACAATAATTTGTAATTGTCCTTACCTTTAGATTATAACCTAAGTTTGTGAACTGGTTTATTAAACTTAATAGTGTTTTTCAAATTTTTAGTCATGTTTCTGATATTATCCTTGCTGAAAGTCTTCTGATCAGTTGTATATTTTAAGGATCTTTTCCTTTTATTATAGAGTTTATGTTCTTGGGGCTGACGCTGCTATATTTGAACTTTGAAATGTTGTTGTAGAATATGACAATGATAGTATGTTTGAAATCCTTGAATTCCTATGTGGTTTCGGGTAGTTTAGAGATTTTGAAGGTGAAAGTCACTAGTTTATGATCCAGCTTAAATGGGGAAAGAGATGCCAGGGGATGAAGAAGCTATATTCTTCAATACTAGATCAAAAGTATTATGGGTTTGTTAACAATCTGGTCCAGGTTGTGTGTTATATCTAAGAACATCTGGGCATGTCATTATTGGAGCATAGGTACTATATTTTATTGAAGGGTATTTAAAGTCCCCAAAAATAAGAGTTCTTTTTTGTAGGGATTTCATCAAGTATGTTTAGGAACCGTACATGGCAGTGGCTCATTCCTAGCTACCAAGTTTCCGGTGTAGATGTAATAATTAAAAAAACAAAAAAAAAAAAAAACACTGTCTGCACTGTCTTTCCTATTCGGCCAAGGTAGGCTTGATCTTTACAAATGCTGTAGTAGTTCACTATAGTACTAGTTTCCACTTCTCCACAGGCAGATGTACTATTGAAAAGTACCATGCATTTTTTTTTCCAGTTTAGCATACTTATAGCATCTCAGCATCTAGGTGGGTCATATGTGCCAGTGGTCACTGTGTCTTTTTGAAAATGTAATTGCTTAACCTATGTCATTTGCTCAGCTTTAGACAAAGTCAGGAATCTTGCACACTCTGTCATGACTTTAGCCAGTTTCTTCAGCTTTGATGCCTGAAACTGTCTTCCATGAGCAGATATTATAGAATCTCAAAGTTTCAGATATATAACATATATTTTTGCCTTTTTCTTTCCTCTGCCTCTGTTTTTAGGAGGTGCAGTATTTCTTCAGGATGCAAAGATTTCTTAGAAATTTTCTTTACTAGTGAGAAAATAACTTTAAATGAGGTGCAGTCCTAGGACTGCCATGACTCTTACTGTCCTGCCTTTGTCTCATTCAGTTGCTATGCTTGGTTATTCCTTCTTGCAGGTCTGAATTGTAGTGACAGCTTGTACTCCAGAAATGCCAGTTGTGCAGTCTGGGTCTCTGCTGTTAACTGTGATATTCTGTCAGGTAGGGTAGACTCTTAATTCTTTGGGCTTCTTCTTAAAGCTTTGATGCCCAGATTCTCATAACCCCATTGTTCATTACTCATATGACTTCATCAGCTTGAGTACTTACCCTGTTCATGTTGCGTATATCTAATGCTGGAACTGATGATGTTTTGAAGGATTATGGCTTCCTTTGCCTGTCTCTTGAGGGACTGATATTGATAACGAAAATTTAGCATTGGACTTCCTTCTCACCAGAGGATTTCTTATTTGAGGAGGTGCTCTAATCCATGCAGCCTCTGTGCGATCTGTTTTATACTTTGATTCTTTTTTTTTTAGCATTTCAAGCAACCTAAGGTGTCTGGTAGTGTTTTTTCCTTAGTCATTTCTTACCTGCCCTTTTCGCTTGAATATCACTATGCACATTTATGTGTCATTTTCCTTAATTGGTAGGTGGATTGGACATTCTCCGAGTGATAGACAGCTTGTAGTCCTGATCTACCTTTCTAGCTTCTTTGACCATTTTTAGCTAAATGACAGTTCCTCAAGAAGTGTAAATACTGGGGTATATCATATGCTATTCATGTGGCACATGATGGGATTTATTAAGCAGACTTCTTGCTGTGTGTGTCGTAGCTTCTGAGTACTTAACACCACTTAATATTACACCAGTATGTGTCAGGCTTTGCTGTCAGACTAGGATTACACTAAGGAGGAGCCTGACAAAGGAATTCCTTCTGTAGTGAGAAACCGGAATTAAATCTGTTTGAGGTGAACTTTAGGCCTCTCTGTAGAACAGTGGCCATCATAAGAGTGAGCACTATCAGTCTGTGGTAGTATCTTTACTGCACCAAATTGGTGCTCCTTTTCAGTAAACGTTGTAGCTGAGGAGGAGAAGGCATGTTTCCCCCACTTTGGTTTTAACTCATTACAGTTGGGTGATGCTTGTAAGTGCTTCTGCAGTTACATTCTACAGACACCTCTAGATGCCAAATATTGCTTGTTCATATTTGCAGTAATAATCTTAAAACCATACCAAATACAAAGTATTAAAATATTTCATCTTAAAGCTTACACAATGACGAGCACAACTGTGATGATATTTGACCCCTGTCTAGTGCGGGTAAAGAGATATTAATTGATGTTCATATAATGTTTATTTATATTGTATAAATGTCATGCTTTTCTTTTTTTTTGGTAGTTTTTATTAGATTTTAACTAAACAAATTGATCATGACTATAATTATATGTAGAAAATTGTGAGCATAAAAAAGAGCAATATTAACAAGAACAAGCAAGAACAACTATTTACAAGAGTGTCTACTAACACTGAAGATTCTCAAAAAATTCCTATTCATTACAGTTGATATGAGTATTGCTATTTTTGTTAGTCAAGCAGTTCCTTGAAATTTGTCTTTGTATTATAGTAGGAGGTGATTCTAGTAGATCTTGATTTAATGGTTATAATTTCCAAATGACATACTTCAGTTGCAATATTTCTGAATTCTTTGAAAGAGAGTGTATCTTTATTCTTCCAATTCTTGGCTGTAACTTTCCTCACAATTGATAAAATGGACCATAAAAGAGGATATTTCATTCTTTTAACACAAAGAGGAATAGGGGTATTAAAAGAATTAATGACTTATATAAAACAAAACTGTCCCCAAATAAAACCTGTTAAAAAAGATTAATGTTATTCCAAAAAGGTGCAAGTACAACACAATCAAAGAACATGTGTTGCCAATTTGCTTTAAGCTTCTGTTTACATTTCCAACAATCTTGCTTCTTTTTAAACATTAATTTAAATTTATGAGGTATGAAGAAAGATCTATGCAAGAATTTCCAGGTAAAAAGTTTCTATGTAAGAGAAGATGTCTGTTTGGAAGATATTAATAATGATTTCTTATCTTCTTCATCTGGAGGTCTGTTGTTAATGTGAGTAAAGTAGTTCCAATAACTGTCATTGCAACTTTTTGTGTCTTTCCTCATCACTCTGTGTAATTTGGATAAGAGACCCTCTCCCTTTGTGTTTTGTTGTACTGAAGTATTAAAAATTCAGTTAATTTTGGGATATGATCTCTTACCCTAGGTTGCTTTAACTTAATTTTACTTTCTATGTACTGTCTTTAAGATTGTACATCTAACCACATATCTTTGCTTAAATCATATTTACTTATGATATAATCAACAGAATGCAGTTTTTCATTATTCATTATTCAAAACCAATATATCAGATTTTTTCTTTAAATGTAATCATTTGTGTCTAACTTTGAAGTGGAAATATTATTTTGAGTGTATGCTATAAGGAAAGGAAAAATCCATGCCTTATAAGTTGGGTTTCTATACATTAAGTTTCTAAAGGTATTTAATATAGTAGAAATAAAAGTCAGTTTTCTAATGAATCCTTTCTGAAAAGTAATATTTTAGCAACCAGTGTAAACTACTGTGTAGTATAAGATTATGATTAGAGTTTATGTTATGTTTAAATTTTATGAAAAGGCATCCTAGAAACTCTTTCCACTTGACTGTGTAAATATTGTTTATCCAAAGAGATATTGTTTTTATAATTGATAAAGAATATCATTTTAGATTTGGTAGTTCAATCCCTCCTGCTGTCCAGTCCTTTATATGATGATTTAAGGCAATTCTTTGTTTATTGGGAAACCAAAGAAATTTTAAAATTAATGTATTCTTTAATACATGTTTTAGATGGAGGTAAATATAATGATTGAATAACATATAAGATTTTTGATAAAATCATTTTGATTATAGATAGTCTCTCTTCCATTGTGAAGAAAATTCTGTTCCATTTATTTATTATATTCTTTATACTGATTATACTGTTACTATAATTTTAATTTATTATATTATTAATATTTGTTATAATTATACCTATGTACTTCATTTTTCTCTCTTTGACAAAGCATTTAGTAAATCTATCATTTATCCTGTCAATATTGGCATTCATGGGTTGTATTTTTGTTTTCTTATCATTAAAGGAGAGACCAGATTTTTTACAACTTATCCATTTCCTTAAAAACAGCAGAAAGGGGACTATCACTGTCAGTATCAGAAGAATGTCATCAGCAAATAATTGGATTTTAGAAACCAATTTCACATTTATACTAATGCCTTTTTTGTCTAAATTTGAGTTAATAAAATTAGCAAAAGGCCATAATTAGAGTGAAAATCAGGGGTGAAAGAGGACATCCTTGTTTAGTTCCCATTAAAATATATATTGAATCAGAAGTAAAAGTACCAATTTTAATGTATGCAAAATAATTGTCAAAAAGATTTATAAGATGTGTAAAATTAATTGAAAAATGGCAGTCTTGTAAGACTAAAAAATATATTTCCAATTCATAGTGTCAAAACACTGTTAATGTCTAGATTCATTAATGTTAGATTCTCTTTTGTTTTGTTTACATAATCAATTACTGTGATTATTCTTTTGATATTGTCATAACTATTTCTATTTAGAATAAAACCAGTTTGATCCTCATTAATCATGGAAGGTAGAATATATTTTAATCTATTAGCATGAATTGCCTTGAATAATTTATAGTCTACATTTAAAAGTGAAATTGGTCTGTATAAAGAACATTCAGTTGGATCTTTGTTACTTTTTAAAACTGGGGAGATGAGTATATTTCCAGGAAGGAGGAACTTTTGTTAAGTCTTTAACTATAGAAAAACTTTCTGTAATATGTTTAAGGTTTCTTTTGGTAGTAAATTGTGGAATTCTTTTATAGTTCCATCATTACCTGGTGCCTTATTAAGTTTTAATTTGTTAATTTGAGTTTGAATTTCAGACATTCAGACATATTTATCAATTAATTTCACTTGGTCATTGGATAATTTATTTTTATATTTTTATATAAAAATTGTGATTATCCCTTCTTAGTCTGTTGTTACATTGTATTGATTGATTTTATTGTAATAAGTTCTAAATTCTTTTAAACTATCTTTTGTTTCCATCACTTTTCATTTTCTCTTATGTGAATAAATCTCCTTTATATGGTTAGACTTACTCAGCAGTTTTGCTCTGTTTGCTAACTTATGCATAGATTTTTGGGTTAATAGGCAAATTAATTATCTTAAACTTTTTTAGATTAATCCTAGTTTTATAATTTAAAATTTCAAAGTACTTATTATGTAGCTTATTAATTTTTTCTATGTTATTATTGTTACCTGTCTGATTTTCCAGTTTTAATTTGTCAAGTTTTTCTTGTATCCCATACAGTTCTTTGTCTCATTGTTTTTTCTTTATTGATAACCAATTGGTGACTCTACAAAAAACATATGCCTTTAGTGCATCCCATAGATAGATTTCTGGAATATCTCCTGTATTGTTCATTTCTATAAAAGAAATAATTTAATTAAAAAGTCCTTAAAATACTTTAAGCAAGTTACATATGCTGGTGCCCTCCTGATGCTAATGTTATTGTTAGATTTTAAAAACAGCTCAAAAGTGATTGCATTGTGATCTGAAAGTGGGCAAGATACCACTTTAACTTTGCCTAGTTTATCTATCTACTCATTGGAGACACGTACTCTAATCAGTTCTGGATTGTGTTCTCCGTCTGTATGAGTAACGAGTAAATAAATGTGTTCTGTGTCTATGTCAGTAATGAGTAAAGGAAAGTGATTCTGGATCTGAGAAATCATGTATGTACCTATGGTGAAATAGTTTGGTGAACTTTAACAGTGCCTTTGCCCTTGCCTGTAATTTCTGTTTACCTGTTGTATTAGCATCCTTTGGTGACAATATATGATTAAAATTGCCTGCTAGTATGATGCTCTCTTTTGAAATTTCAATTACTTTTTCTAGAAGTTGTTCAACAGTTTTAATTCCTATTTCAGGAATTCAGTGTAAGCTAATAAGGGTTAATATTCTCTTATTATATTCAAGGGTAACAGAATAAAACATACTTTTATTATCCATATATGTGTCAATGATTTTAGGCATAGGCAAATATTTTTTCCATAATATAGCAACTCCTCTTTTTTGATTATATTGTGAACTAGATAATATAGAGTAATACTTAGTATTAAGTCTGTCTTTATCTTCTGTCAATAGGTGTGTTTCTTTTAAAAAGAAAAGTAATTTGAGAGTTAAATAACTTCAGATATTTGTTTAGACTACCCTTCTTGCAACCATTATTCAATCCAGAAACATTTATGGAAATACAGTTTATAAATGTCATTTGTCTTAGAGGTCCACAGTGTAGCTGTAACTCTATTAAAATTAACTATATGGACCTGGTATGATATCTCTTCTTTGTTAAAGAACTGCTTATTAATAGTCATACTTAAACGTTTAATTAGATATATAATTGTTATTGTAGACCCTCACAAAAAAATCTTTCAAAACCTTCATGAAGTCTAACACTCCCTGCTTTAATAGTCTAACCATCCAAGCAAACCTACCCATCTACTATTCTAAAAGCCCAAACCCCTCTGCTTCAATTAAACAAAATTGTTAACAGCAAAGTGAACACAAGTTTGAATCCTTTAAAACCTAAATATATATATATATATATATTATATATATGTGTGTGTGTTTGTGTGTGTGTATGTATATATATAAATATATATATATATATATATATATATATATATATATGTATGTATGTGTGTGTGTGTGTGTGTATGTATATGTGTATATATATATATATATGTGTGTGTGTGTGTGTGTGTGTGTGTGTGTGTGTGTGTGTGTGTGTGTGTGTGAAGAATAAGAGAAGTATTATATGTCCCAAAGTTGTTGTTTAACTTGCATAGTTCTCATTTTATATGTTCATTAAAACGCTAAGAGATAAGTAAAATTTCTTCTTATTGTTCGTTAACTATATACAGTCTTGAATCTCATCTACTGTAATCTTGAAAAAGGTGAAAACTGCAGTACTTCAGTTAAAGATTCCTTTCATGTGCCTCACAAAAAAGATCAGCTTCCTTCCCAACTCATCTATTTTCATTCAGTGAAAATATAATAATAAATAAATAGATATCATGAAGCATTTAAACAGTAATGTATTGCTATTTGTGCTCAGCGGTTTACTATAATAAACTAACCCATCTTATGCCATCCATATTAAACATAAGATTTGTTTGTTTCTTTGGTTTTTATATGATAATGTCAAGTGTACTGATAACATACTCATGACCTCGACATTAAGCTTTTAATAAAAAATTGCTAATGGCATATATATGTTCACATCACTATTAATGGAATGCTTCTATGAAACATCTTGATATGTACATTCAAATATAGTCTTCAAGAAATGTATTCAAGAATATATCACAGTACATGCATCATTATTTTGTTTTCCTTATTAAATGATAGGGCAAGTACTTCTGATAGATATTAATGTAAATATAATATTCACCAAATCTTTGGTTTGCATCTTTTGCATAGCTTTCTTATTGTTTGTCTTATGTAACAAACTATATTGCTTTATATAACATAAATGGTATGTCCATATGATTATTTTCATTCAAAAAAAAAATATCAAAACTAATCATCTAGTAAGAACAAAAATAAACTTTTGGTAACCATCTATAGCATAGTGAATTATATTATTAATCTACAATGTCTTAACAATACAATATAACTTAGATTTTAATTTAAGTTAGTCAGAAATCAGAGTTTAAGTGTCTTGTTGTATTCCCCATTCACAATATTATGGTTTCATTGACCTTGTTCAACTGAGAACATAATGACATTTGAGCTAATGCATTATTTATAAATTACACCTATTATTTAAATGAACCTTCTATAGCTGTCCACCAATCAAAAATCATAAGCTGGCAACAGCCCTGATTCTCTACATGGGGGGGAGGGAGAAACGTCACAGAGCTCGAGCTGTTCACCAGATAAAGCTTCGTGTGTTTAAGTAAGATGAGAAGATTCAAGCTAGAGAGAAAAAAAACTTTATTTCTACTTTTTACGAATACATCTTGTAACCAGACAACATGTTTCTCTAATTCTGACAGCATTTAATCTCATTATCAAGAACAAATCTATAAGGAGAGATTATTTTATTTTATATCTTTTCCAAGCATCACAGCCCCTTCATTTGTGAACTATAACATGAAATATATTCACAGAGAATGAAATTATGCCTGTCCCCAAAAACAAACCCATAGCAATTCATCTGGTAAGGCACAACAGCTACACATTATGCTTGACTGTTTATACTCCTGTAAGGCAATTTTTCACTGTTAATGCTTTTGAAACATGAAATACCACTTGAAGCACAAGCCCCTTTTCAGTAAATAATTTCCCGTTTATGGGAATAAGACAAGTTAGAGAATTAGATATGTAAACTAATGTAGTCAAGCTCAGTGCAACTACAACCGACACAGACACAAAGCATGAATTAGCTTAATGGTAACCAACTGTGAATGCAACACCATGGTGTAAATTTTGGTATAGGGGCTATAGGCTTCTTTTAAATAAGGACTGAGATTAAAACAGACCTAATAATAATTTGTTATATCATATCGAGAAAATATTGGTTGTTTATAAAATATGCAAATATAGCATAAAAAGGTTAGTCACCTTGCAATAGCAGACTTTGTGTTGATTTTCTAACTTCTGTTTATGTTATAGAGGAGTATGAGATCTTTTCCAGTATTGTTTAAAAAAACATAAAGAATAGACATATTTATATAAGGTGAAAGTAATCTTTAGCACTTTATTTTCTTTATATATAAGTTAAGAAACCAGTCATTTGTTTCTTAATTTCTTTGACTTTTCATTTACCTTCCATCCATTTTTCTGTGCTTGTCTCTTCATGGATATAATGGACTAATCCATATCTTCTATTTGTTCTAGTATTTAATTAGTTTTTAGATATGACAAGATCTTCGAAGAGTTTAGTTTTGTCTGAAAAGAAACTCATGCTTTTCTAAATGTCTTGACAACCAAGTAGCACAGACATAACTGTTTAGCCTCATATGAAAGCTCTCAGCTGGGTGAACAATATGCTGCTGACAGATTGTAACTTGAGTGGCTGCTGAAATATTCAACGTTGTTTACAAAATTTTACAAATGTAATAGTTGCTTTGCTTAATATGACTGCACCAAAAAAATTTTGAGCAACAAACTTGTAAAAAAATAAAAAAAAGAGAATGGTACCACTCCAGATGCTACTTTATTTATATGTTTAGTGCTTTCGTCGGTCATACTGACTTCATCAGAACAAACAGAATGCACGTAACCCACCCATTATATACAATCCCATAGTCACATGATAAAACTAATTCTTCAATCAACAGCTAATTAAAACCTTAAAGTTAAAAGTCTAGTATCCAAACATACCAAAAAACATAAATCCTTATGAAACACTTAATCTTAACATAATATATAATATAAATAAATACATCAGATCTTTTCACATTTCTATATATAATATAATAATATATTAAAGTAAACTTCTTGTGACTTAAAGGAATATAAAATCATAATATAATAATAGTATGAATATTTTATTTTAAAATGACTTACTTGAAAACATTTCATACGGCTAACTCGGCTTTCAATTTTAGTAGGCAACTAATAGATACAGTTTCATTCAGACTGGGAGGGGGGCAGTAGCATTACCTGCTAACTGCCATTTTAACTCCTTATACTCTAAATATAAGTCCGAAGGTCCCACCCCTCTATCCTAACTCTACCTTATCAATAGCTATATAGTTAAATGTATGTGTGGTAAATTGTCTAATATGCTTTGCCAATGGATTATTTTCATCATTTTTTGAAATGCCATATTGATGTTGGTAGATTGTGGGTTGTGTGCATTCTGTTTGTTCTGATAAAGTCATTATGACACTGACAAAAGTGCTAAACATATTAATAAAGTGTTTAATGTGACTCACAAAATCTAGTTTAAAAACTAGAACCTAAAGAATACCGCCATTATAAAAATAGTTTGTACTGAAGAATTTGCCATTTTACTTCTTTAGTAACCCCTGTGGGTTCTAGATATCACCATTTGCTTGAAATGTGAGGACATAATTTGATTCTATCAAAAAGCTTAAGTTTCACCCATTGGAAAGTTACTGTGCAAACTTCCAGAGTTTCATTGGAGGGAATGAGTTAACATTGACTTAATACTGCATAAAATGTTGCTGAAAATACTAGCGTATAAGATGTGGATAGGGACATTGACAGCCTAGAAATAGCAGGTAGCTTTGGCTTAGTGATAAACGTGGTCACACCAGAAGAAAGGGTGACTGTAAATAAAACAGGGAACAGATGTGATGCACATACTTTTCTTTTCAGTATGTTTTAGCATTAACTTGAATGTAGCTAGAAACTTCATTTTGTGCTGAGAAACTCATAATGTTGCCTCCCACCATACTTCACAATGGAAAGGGTACACTTGTTCCCAACTGATACTCCTGTATGCTTAATAAATTAATGCATTGTGTTTATTTGTTAACTTCTGCAACTGTAGCATTTATTTATTAAAACAGTTATTATGTCCAAAGTAAGTTTTGTAAAGATATATACTGCAGGCGCTAGTTGGGTATCTGAATGCATCTTTCTGGTCTCTGTACCTTAAATTCTTTTGAGATGCTTAGACAGAAATATCCAGATTGTAATATAGAATATGCCTGGCTGTATCCCTGGCATCTGATATGATCAGTTGTGTCTGGTCTTGCTAAGTGTGAATCTTTCAAGTAGTAGAAAGCAGATAGTGCAAAAGGATCAGGATGAAGCTTCGTTATCCTTCCCATTTTTCTTTCATTACCTCCCCACCGTATCTATATACTACTTAAAGTAAACTCCTCTACTTGTAGCATCACTCTTCTCAGCTACCCTATCTTAACTTCTCATCTGATACTGATATATCCCTAGTCTTATCTGGCAGAAACAGTTTACATACACCAAGGAATATGTCTACCATAACTAAAACTATCCTATCCTTGGTAATACTCTCAGCCACTCTTATACCTATACTCACAACTACCTATCTCCTCACCTCTTTTGAAAAGGCAAATTGCTACTACCTCAACTACTCTCCTAAACAAACATCTTTATATAACAATGCCCTTACCCATCCCCATATAAATATCACCTCCACTTCTAGATACTTGCTACCTAAATATCATCAACTTGCACCCATGAAATTAAACCAGCCCACAATAAAGAAATTAAAATATCTACCAAGCCTTAATTCTTACCCTCTTTCTGTACTAAAATCACCCACCTTAAAAGATGGTGACATCCACCCTAACCCAGGCCCTTCCAATCTCTCTACTTCACCTATTCTTAGCTCTTCCCCAACACCCTTACTACCCAGACCAATCTCTCTGACTTCTTATTAATAGGTAATCTCAATATCCGCAGCATTAACAACAAAGTTGCCCATCTCCATTCCCTTCTAGATATTTACTCCTTTGATATCCTCTGTCTTACAGAAACCTGGTTAAAACCCACAACTAAGGATAATGAAATAATCCCCCCAGGGTATAATATACTGAGACACGACAGAGTAAAATGCAAAAGAGGAGGAGTAGCCTTACTGTTCAGAGATGAACTACACATCTCCTCTATACCTTATAACCCACCTGAAAATAGTAAAGTTGAACTTTAATCACTAAATTTCAACTCAATTCCACCAAAGCACTTTATATAATCTGTGTCTACCTACCCCCAGGTAATAACATTTCTACAATAGAGGATACCCTATGTTGGATATCTGCTACTTTCCCACAAGAAACTATTATTCTAGGAGATGTCAATACTGACTGGAATAGTATAAATACAGATAATCCTTCTTCTCATATTAATCTGCATGGCTTTAATCAAATTATCTCCACCACACTACAATTAACAAACCAAATAACAAAGAAACTATACTAGATTGGATACTAATCAATAAACAAAATTATACTTATAAAGTAGGGACCTTGCCTGATGATATAAGTGATCACATCCTTACTTACATAATTAGACAAAAGAATGACATCACCAATGTCCCCAACTATAGGACTTCTCGAACCAAGAAAAACTTTCAGCCTGTATTATTTCATATGGAACTTAATGCCTGCGACTGGAACCCTCTAAAATCTCTCCCTCTTGAAGAAGCTGCTATATATTTCAATAACAAATTCTTAACCATCCTCGACAGGCATGCACCTAAAAGATCTATTAGAGTAAAATCCAAACCTGCCCCCTGGCTGTCAAAAGATACCAGACAAAAAATATTACTTGGAAATAAATCCTGGACTAAGTGGAGAGCAACCAAAAATACCCTAGATCAACAAACCTTTAGACAGTTGAGAAATGCTACAAAAAAGCTATTCTCTCTGACGAAAAAAGCTACTATTGCAAGCTGCAGCAAACTCACCACAATAATCCACAAAAATTCTGGGCAAGCGTGAATAACCTCCTTCGTCCAGGCCACTCTAGCACTCCTTCCCCTCTAGGGTCAGAAAACAATACCTCCCAACAAACTGTCAATGCCTTTAACACTTTCTTTACAAACACCATACAAGCTCTAGCCAATCAACTAGCTACAGACAACCCTGAGCTACCTAACTCCTCACCTCTGACTCGGCCAACATTCCAACTACAACCTATCCCTACCTCCTACATCCAAAAACTAGTTCACAAACTAAAGCTTTGCACCCCCTCTGCCGATAACTTACCAGCTGAATACCTACAGCTTGCAGCTAATGTAGTCGCCTATCCTATATCCATCTTGATAAACCATACCATAACTGAAGGAACCATTCCAATCTCTGGAAAATCTCCCACATTATTCCCTTACACAAAGGAGGTAACTCTAATGACTATTCTAACTACAGACCTATAGCTCTCCTTTCTCCATTAGCCAAGATTATGGAAAAATGTATTCACCATCAGCTAATGAACTACTTACTTCAACATAACATTCTAGCAAACTGTCAGCATGGCTTCAGGCCTTTTCATAGTACCACCACAGCTCTCTTATCCTTCACCAATACCATTAATAATAACCGCAATAATAACACCCTCTCATCAGCACTCTTCCTCGACCTGTCTAAAGCCTTTGATATGGTTAACCATTGCTTACTCATAAACATTTTGTCATCCCTCTCTCTTGACACCAAAGCAATTCTCTGGTTAGTAATAGACAGCAAGCAGTTATTTGGGAGAATAAACTATCTTCTCACCTTCCTATCTCCCTGGGAGTCCCTCAAGGCTCCATTCTTGGCCCTCTTCTTTTCTCATTATTCATCAATGACCTTCAAATAGCCATTCCTGAAACCACCTGTATACAATATGCTGACGATTCTACTATCATATGCTCTGCCAACTCTATATCTGAACTTCAATCTTTAACACAGACAGCTTTCAATACAGTAGAGGCATGGTTCTCTTCTTCTGAATACCAAAAAGACCAAGCTACTACTATTTACAACAAACAGTAAGTCCACCCCCATAGATTTCTCCATTCAATCCAGTAATGGCACCCTTATATCCCCAGACTCTTCCACCAAACTATTAGGAATTACAATTGATAATAACCTCACCTTTGACACTCACATTAATAGCACTATTAAATCTGTTAATAAAAAACTGGGCTCCCTATATAGGATAAAACCTTTCTTAACTTCAACAGCCAGAATGACTATTGCCCACTCCCATCTAATTTCAACTCTTCTGTATGCAGCACCCATATACACTAATCTAAAAAAAAAATAATCTTACCAAACTAGCCAACTCCAATAATAGTATTGCTAGATTTGCCACTGGAAACCCATATAGAACTCACCACTGTCTTAACCTTCACCAACTAGACTGGCTTGAACTAAAAAACCTTCTGATACTTTCTCAACTGACCATCGTTCATAAGATTTTTTACCAATCCAACAACACACCAATACTCAACAACCTTATAGCACCCTGTAGTAATCTTGATTCCTTACGCTCCTCCAATAAACTTCTAGCCAGTACCACCAAGGCCAACAACTTAGCTGGGGACTCTCTGTTCTCAAATACCATTGGAAAACACTGGAACCTCCTGCCATCTGACCTAACCTCACTTCAATCCCCTCGTCTCTTTAAACAAAGTCTTAAGAATCACCTTAGAACTCACTGGCTATGCCCTTGTTGTTACCCAGACTGATCCTCTGGGCTTCTCTTTCTCATCTCCTGACTTCCTACTGTCCTCCACTCTTTCCTGTCTACTCCTCTGAATTAACAGCACCTACAAACTGTCTCTACTACTTAGCACCAATTACATATCTTCTGTACTTCGCTATGAATGTACCCTGAAGGTAGTATTCCTGTCTTTTTCTTAATACCTCTTCCTTTTTGTACTGTTACTACCTAACCCTTTGAAAATAGTAACTGTCTGCAGTATACTAGAATATCCAAAGATTTAATTGTATTGTAATAATGTATTGGGGTTCACTTGATATTCATACTGTACTATGATCTGAAGGTGAATGTTGTATTTATTATAATGTATCACATGGTCTTCCTAGAATTTTAAAATGTAATACCTTTTTTGACATTTTTTGTATGGTGGTGATTGTTTATATGTGGAGCTTTTCTCCCCGGGCCTCTACTGAAAAAGGAAATGTATCCAGCTGGACTAGCCCGGTCAACAAATGTAAAATAATAATAATAAAAATAATAAATGCATCTATTGATTAAAAGTTTTATAGTAGAAATTCTTATTAGATGTGCAAGGCTAAATACTTAGTGATAACTATTTATTTTGGGGATGAGAGGGATTACCTATTTTATCTAAGTTTGTAAGTTTCTCAAGCTGGGAACTTAGTGCATAGACTTCTCCTCTCATCCATGTAACTTCCTCTACCATACCTGTCAGCCACTTACCTCCTAAAGGGGGATGTACTTCTATTGACCTTGTATTGTGAGATGCTGTGGGGAGACCATCATTACTATCTGTAGTATTAAGAAGAATTTTACCTGATTCACCATGTGAACTATTTAGATTCAACAGTCCACCTACTGCACGACTTTGGGATGTGGGACGAAACCAGAGCACCCAAAGAAAATCCATACAATGACAGTGAGGATATTCAGATGCAGACTCTACACAGAAGGCACCCCAGCCAATAATCAAAACGGGGAACCCCTTGCTGTGAGGTAACAATACACCTCTTTGCTTTACTGTGTAGCCCATTGGAGACAATTTACTGTTAGCTTAAAAGATTGCCTGCAGATGTGGTTGCAAGGAAATATGATTGTATAGAGATGTGAAGACATTTACATACTGACAAACAATGTGATGGGAGACTGAGTTGAGAGCTGGAGATGGAAATGCACTTGAACGTATGACAGTTGTAGAGTTAAACTTTGAAAGCTTTTTCTGAAAATACATTCCCCAGACAGACAGACAGATCCATGTCAGACTCAGAAAGCCATATTCTTCAGATGCAGTTTTGATTGACAACCTAGTTATTAAAAGTTCATTCAAATGATGTGTGTTTTGTAAGGAGGGCTGGACAAATTCCCTCTTTTCTGACATGCAGGGTCCATACCTCCTACACTACTACTAATATAACCAACTCTGAAATTGTTGCATCATGAAAACAAAGAGAATTTACTTCACTGCAAACCTTTAACTAGAACTGGCATTTTCAGAAAAATGGTTGGAACTGACAGCTTGCACTGCTGGCTGCTGAAGAACTTGCTAGTTTACTAGATAAGAGTAGTTGACAAAATATTTGTTGGGTGTAGTGTAACACGATCAAAATGTTTCTTATGGTTGTTTAATTGATGTTAAAAAGAAAAGGATAACTACTTGGTATTGTAAGATGAGCTTATTTATTTTGTTTTTATTTATTTATTTAACATTTGTTAACTGGGAAAGTCCAACTTGTAACAAACCAATTTTCAGCGGAGGTCGGGGGAAAAATGCTCCAGACGCATGTCTTTGTAACTATTTAAGCAACCACGTATGCAACAAGTCAAACCCTATTTAACTGAATGTTAGAGCCCTTGTCACTGAAACAAACAACTTAGGAGTTTAGTAAAATCCACCAAAGTCAAGTTTGAGGTTAAAACAGCTACCCAAGCAAAAGACAGTCACAAAGCATTTTTAGTTATGTCTGTAATATCAAAAGCACAACGCAGCAATGCACTGAGCTGATTTTGAATGATGTTACCCTACACCAAGACTGAAGATATAGGTAACCTACTGACCATTAAATTTAGCTCTAACTTTGCCCCTCTCTATTCCTCCATTTGTCTTTAAAGATATACCAGAAACTAGCTCAGCTCCAGCTGTCACACAAGACCAAGTCATAAAAGTGCTATCAAAAGCTAAAAATACTGCATGGAAGACCGCTATAGTCATTCCCCTGCATAAGGGATCCCCTTCCACAGTCCCACACATTTGACCAGTTTAATATGGAAAGGCATGGAAAGACTCATCATGGAATTAATCATTCAGGACATAGGGAACATCCGAACATTAGACTTGTCTTAAGTTTGGATTTGTCAAGGGCTGATTACTCAGCCTAGTGGATTTTTTTAAAAGGTCACCAAAGCAATGGATGAAGGCAAAATGGTACACACTGCATACCTTGATCTGGCCAAAGCTTTTGACACGATTCTGCACTCAGACATAGTAGAAAGGTTAAATAAACCCATATGTCACCTGCTGGATTGCCAGTTAGCTCACAGATAGGATACAGATACTCAAAACAGGGGAAGCTACATCCACAAAGAGACCATTCACAAGTTGAGTCCAACAGGATTCTGTGCTGAGACCTCTCCTGTTTGGCATCTACTTCTCTGAAGTTAAAAGTCAGTATCAAAGGGGTATGGCTGACTAATTTTGCTGATGTCTGCAAGCTAGGAGCAGTCATTGAATCCCCAAATGACTTAGCTGTCCTGCAGGAAGGTTTGTCTGAAAAAAATAACTGGTGTCAAAATCATCATCTGAAACTAAATGCAAAAAAATATCAATATTGTATCCTTTGGGAAGTCATCTACTGCAAGGAACCACAAGTGCTGACCCAGTAGTTCAGGATTTGGGAACTTATGTGGACATTGACCAAACTTTTGACTAAAGTGTCTATTGTTGTAAGAAAGTCCTTCTACATTGCACAGCTTATAAACAAAGGTATTGTGTCTAGAACTAGGGATGTCATTGCTCCCGTTTACTCAGCCCTCATTACGCCAGTCATTGAATATAATGCCCCTTTGGCATGTATCCGTCCAGACACATGCAACAACTGGAACACACACACATACCTCACTAAAAGGATACAAGACGTAAACAACATGTCCTACACTGACTGACTCAAAGCCCTGTCACTATATTCAGTATCTAATAGACTGCTAAGAAATGAACTGTGTCTGGCATGCAAGGCATTCTCCGACCTGTTGCTTATGGATTTATTGCACATCAGCAAGTCAAATGGCATCATTAATAATCTGTCTAGGGATCTAAACCTCTTCCAGAACATCAACAGAACGGTTTGTAGGGACAGGTATATTTCACAGAGGATACTGCTGCTATGGAACAGACTCCCCCATCCCCAAAAAACAGAGTTCATCCCATCCATTTTCAAGTGCAACTTAGATCTGTGGATGGGAAACAGAAAATTTACCTCAGGACTGCAGCTCCTAACTGCTTTATCTCACGCATTGGTCTCCTCAAATTATCTATGATCTGATCCCAGTTGTTATTTATTATTAGGGATAATATATAAATCTGATATTGTTAATCCTCGTTCATTCTTACACTTGGGTATTGGTTCCGAGCTCGGAACCAAACCGGCCATTTTCCAAGCTCACGTCAGCTTCAAACCTTTCGAGCTAAACTCTTACCCACAACCCCCCTCTCCCTTTTACCTCAGATTTTGTTTGCCGCATTGCCATTTGGTCGTGTCAAGCTACTTCTATTGAGCTAAGTATAGTCAGTTGTTGTTTAATAGCTTTATAGACTACTTTTCTGTCAGAAAATTTCACATTTTATTGTCTCTTACCCTATCGCATTTAGCGCTTATAATTTCTTCAGGTTTTTCTGCCTTTTCTTTACCACTTTACCCCAAGGTATTCTCTCTCTACCATCGTTGGTAATCCTTTCACCCTTCTCTCTCATACCTTCGGGTACTCTCTTGTACCATTGTTGGTAACTTTTTCTACTGTTGAATTTACTGTCATGGCAGATAAAAAAGGTAGTCCGGGATTTAAGCGGTGTTCTAATTGTGGACACAAACTGCCTACTTCTGATGCACACTCTTTGTGTGTTTATTGTTTGGGAGCTTCCCATCTGTCTGTTGATCCCCCTGTACTATTTGTGACAACTTTCTAATAGAACCTTGTTGGAAAGGAAAAACAAGCTGATACTGAAAGGACTTCTAAAATCTCCCTTTTCAGAGGCTATTTTTGGGTCGGAGGCCTCAACCCCTCCTAGAGCCCATAAGAAAACCTTGGATGTTTCTACTAAGGCTAAATATTTGCCTTCATCCCTGGCTGGGGACTCCCGCCAACCAAAACCTAAAAAGGCTAAAGTTTCGGCTCCGGAGCTTTCTCAGTCAGCCCCAGTGCTTTCGGTGCCTAGACCTTCGGCACTGAGGCCTTCGGCTCCATTAGTGATTTTGGCTCCATCTTCTCCTGCAACCTTCTATATATCTGCACCGAGGGGCTCCTCTCCATCTTCTCCTGCAGCCTTCTATATATTGGCACCGAGGGGCTCCTCGGTTCAGACCATTACTACTGTATTGGCACCGACTGTTCAGTCGGCGCAGACCTTGACCGCGTCGGCTCCGAGATCTTCCTCAGAACTGACGCCTTTATTATTGACTCCAGTTCTGTTGGCTCCAGTTTCGGCACTGATCCCTGTGTCAGTGCAGACAATGACCTTGACACCGATGACTTCTTCAGTGCAGACAACACTAGTCCAGTCTTTCTTGGCACCGTTATCCTCGGTGCGGTCAGATGAAATGGGCACCGAGTCTGCCTCTTTTGTGGCAGGCCTGTTTCTCCCTCAGTCTCCATGTGGTCCACTAGAAGCCTTTCTGAACATGATGTGTTACGTCTTGTGGACCAGGCGTTCTTGGCCAGAGGTATCCCACCTCTCAGGAACTATTCTTCCTTGGGTGGTGATCACCCATCTCCAAAGACACCTTCTTATTCTCCTCCTTCGTTGCCTTTGAAGTCCATGGATATAGCACAGTCTTCCCTTCTGCGGTTCCCTTTATGGATCTCACTAAGGAACTGCAGTTGCCTTCGTGGCAGGAAAGTTTTGCTACGACCCAGGATGTCAGCTGTGACATGCATAGCTTGCTGCTCCATAGCCATCTAGGGACTCCGGATCGGCAGGCTGAGCCACTTAGGGGAGGGGTGCCCCCTGTCCTAGACATACACTCCTCTTCGGGTGGACCAGCCTTCCAACTGATGGAGAAGGCTTTCGCTGCTGCTGGCAATACCGGACTGTCTATACCTCCACCCTTCTCTAGTACACTTGTCGCCCTCCTCTAGTACACTGGTTTCACAAGTCGCATCTAGCAGACACCAGGTGCAAGAGCCGCAGGACATATTCCCTCAGGAATCCCCCTTTCCGTTGTCTTCCCCAGCTTCTCCCGCTGAGGAGGTCCACTGGAAAAGTTTGTGTAAGAGGAAGCACATGGACTCCACAGAGGAGTCCCTCACCGAAGACACAGATTTCGATGAGGGGGAAGGATCCCCTCAGTCACCCTCTGAGGTATCCTTTGGCAATATCCTCAAAATCCTGAAACGGAGAGGTGACTGGCAGTCCTCTAATCTGACCCCTGAAGAATCTGTGTTCCTGCAGGCTTTTCGCGCCCGGCCCCCTACCTCCTGGGTTACTCCACCTGCCAATGAACTTGTCAGGTTCATCGTGCAGCGTGCTTGGAAGGCTCCTGATACCGTTAAAGCTATTCCCCGGAGGTCATATAAGATCTTGTCTCCTCCTGCTTCGGATCCCTATTGGTCCAAAGGTCTTCCTGTGGATGCTTTGGTGGTGGCGGTCGCAACAAAAAAGGATCTGGCAGAAGAAGAAAGCCAGACTGTCCATCTGCCTAACAGAGAGTCCCGGGCCCTGGACAGGATAGGGAAGTGCACCTTTGCTTCAGTGACCTTTGCTATCAGGTCCCTGAATTATATGGCACATTTTACCAGGCTTCAAAAGGATCTGGTTTTTGAGCTGTCTGAAACCTTGGCTGGTGCCATCTGATGAGGTCCGTGACAAAGTGGCCTCTCAGCTGGCCACCATTGAGTCTATATCTAACTCCTCTATGCGACTGATATCTCATGCATCAGAAGGAGCACCAAGAGCGGCGGGTTCAGCTGCGGTCTTGAGATGACATGCCTGGATGCTCTTGTGCAACTTCGCAGAACCTTTTAAGTCTTCTTTTCTTAATGCCTCCATTGAGCCCTCCTCGTTGTTTGGGCCAAATGTGAACAGGGCGGTAAGACCCTTTCTGCCGTAGGTGTTCGTTATTCTTCCCCTCAACATGCTTTCTCCCACAACCAAAAGAGTGGGAAGATATGGTTCAAGAAATCTCAGGGTCCTTTCCGTGACACACAGGCCGAGTTCTCCCCCAGAGGCAGAGGGGGAAACTCACAGGGAAGATGTTCCTTTCGGGGCAGAGGGAGACCGCGTAACCAGGGTTCCAGGGATTCTTTCCCTGGTCAATCCTACCAGCGCTCTTGAAGCATGGCCCAACTCCTTTCCTCTGGAGGTGGTTGGGGGACGTTTCTCCTTGTACCCTTCTGCCTGGCTAACCATCACCACCGATTCTTGGGTAAAAGGATCATAACCAGAGGTTATCATATCCCCTTCGATCTGTGTCCCGTCCCTTCAAAAAATCTTCCCGACGTTCCACCCAGTCAAAGGGAAGAAGCAGCACTAGAGATAGAAAAGCTGCTAAGAAAAGGAGTCATCCAAATAGTCCCTCCAGACCAGATAGGATCCGGATTCTACTCAAGACTATTTTTAGTGCCAAAGAAAACCGGGGACTGGAGACCAATTTTGGATCTCAGTGTATTGAGCAAGTTTGTGAGAGTACAAAAATTCCAGATGGTCACAATACAGTTTATCCTCCCGCTTTTGGAAAAAGACGATTGGATGTGCTCCATAGATCTTCAAGATGCATACTACCACATAAAGGTGGACAGGCCATCAAGAAGATTTCTGCGCTTCCGTGTGGGAGCTAGTCACTACCAGTTCAGAGTACTGCCCTTCAGACTCTCTACAGCACCCAGGGTGTTCACAAAGTGCATGGCAGTTGTCACAGCTCACTTGTGACTTCAAGGATTCCAGGTGTTTCCATACCTAGACGACTGGCTCATTTCCGCCCCCACCAGACATCTACTGGAAAAAGCCCTGGCATACTCTCTCCTCACTGCTCAAAGGCTATGCATAACCATAAACTGGCAGAAATCCAATCTCACCCCATCTCAGTCGACAGAATTCATAGGGGTTATCTTGGACACAAAAAACTGCAGAGCTGCTATTCCAGAGCACAGAATTCTAAGGATAAAGCAACAACTAATTCCAATCCTTTCAAAGGAAAAATCCACGGCTCACTCGGTTCTACAGCTGTTGGGTTCCATGGCAGCCTCCATCACCATTGTTCCTCTAGCCAGGTTTCACATGAGGCTTTTACAATGGCTACTGGTCACCCAATGGTATCCTTTTCAGCATCCTCTTTCAGCCATGATTCGAGTAATCCACAGGTGGAAACAGGATTTAAATTGGTGGATGACACACAATCTCTCACAATGGTCTCTCCCCTTCTCCTCCCACCAACCCAAGGCCACAGTGACCACGGACGCCTCCCTGATGGGGTGGGGGGGCTATGTCAGGGACAGACCGTCCAAGGCACTTGGTCCCAACTGGAGGCCCATCTGCATATAAATGTTCTAGAGCTGAGGGTGGTGCTTCTGGCATTGCAAGTATTCCATCCCCTGCTGCCGTCTGGGACAATTGCGATTCAATCAGACAACATGGTGGTGGTCTGGTACATCAATAAGCAAGGTGGAACCAAATCTTACCCCCTTTGTTGAGAAGCCATGAGGATATGGCAATGGGCGATGGCTACCAACCGTTTTCTTCTAGCAACGCATATTCCCGAGAGTTCCAAAGTGATAGCAGACAGAATCAGCAGGTCCATTCTTCAACCTCACGAGTGGTCCCTGAATCCCTTGATAGCTGCGGAGATCTTACACCGGGGCCGTCCTTGCTGCAACCTCTTTGCATCCCCGACCAACTACAAATGCAGCAACTACTTCGCCCTGATTCTCCCTCTGGGACAATCACCCAGGGATACTCTAGTCCACGATTGGCCCTCGGGTCTTCTTTACACATTTCCACCCTTTCCCCAGTTTCTGAAGAAAGCCCGTCGGTTGAAGAGCAAGGTGATCCTCATAGCACCATATTGGCCTTGAAAGATTTGGTTCCCCTTCCTTTGGCCTCACCTACTAGATTGACCATGGATTCTCCATCCAACCCCGGAGTTGATCTCACACCCACAGAACCTGATTCATCCCAACCTGAACAGCCTGACGCTAACGGCTTGGCTACTCCAATTCCCTTGATTGCCAGGCAGAATGATCTTTCCCTACCAGTACGTGATATTCTCATTGCTTCTCATAAGTCTTCCACTAGAATTACTTATCTGAGCAAGTGGAAAAGATTTACCTGTTGGCTGAAAGATAAACAAGTAGACCCCTTTTCAGCACCAGTGTAGATAATACTAGACTATCTGGCCGACCTGTTTCAATCGGGTCTATCGGCCTCTACCATTAGAGTTCATTTGGCTGCAATTTCTAATTTTCATAAGGGTGTCCAAGATTCCTCTCTTATGTCCCATAAATTGTGCAAGACCTTCATAAAAGGTGTGAATCATCTGAAGCCACCTTTTTAGAGAACCTGTTCAACCATGGGATTTATCATTAGTTCTACAAGCCCTGACAATGTCACCTTTCGAACCAGCCTCTTCTTGCGACCTCAAGTATTTGTCATGGAAAACCTTGTTTTTGGTCGCTATTACTTCTGCCAGACGTATTTCTGAACTTCAAGCTTTATGTATCAAGAGTCCATACTTGATTTTTCATAGAGATAGAGTGTCTCTGAGAACTAATCCGTCATTTCTGCCTAAAGTGATCTCTGAAATGTGCATTAATCAAGCCATTGAATTGCCAGTTTTCTTTCCCAATCATTCAAACAGAGGAGAGTATTGCCTACATACCCCAGATATATACAGGCAAATCCGTTTTTACTTAAACAGGACTAAGCCCTTTCGTAAATCTGACCAGTTATTTTCGGCCTTTTCTGGACCTAGATTAGGATCTGCTGTTGTTAAGGTCACATTAGCTAGATGGTTGAAGGACTGTGTGACCTTTATTTACACACAACGTAATATCTCATTGCCTACTACTACTATGAAAGCTCATTCAACAAGATCGGTGGCAACTTCTGCGGCCTTCCATGCCAGAGCATCTTTACATGACATCTGTGCAGCTGTAACTTGGGCTACGCCTCATACCTTCATCAATCATTACAAATTGGATTTGGTCTCCAGGGGAATAGCATCTTTCGGTTCTATGGTGCTCAAGAATGTCCCTTCATGAGAGCCTCCCAGGAATAGAGGTAGCTGGGGACTCTGTCCCATGCATAAGGAATGAACGAGGGTTAACAATATCAGATAAAGAAGTTATGTCTTACCATAACGTTCCATCTGTATTGTTGATCCTCATTCAATCATTACGAACCTTCCTCCTTCCCCCTCCTGTGGTTTCTAGTGGATCTCACCATCTGGTTCTCTTAGGTTATTTGACCAGAGGTAGCCTCTACCTTCTTTGACTTGAAAACTCAATCTGAGGTAACAGGGAGAGTGGGATTGTGGGTAAGAGTTTAGCTCAAGAGTTTGAAGTTGACGCGAGCTTGGAAAATGGCCAGCTCGGTTCTGAGCTCGGAACCGATACCGATCCGTAATGAGTGAACGAGGATCAACAATACAGATGGGACGTTATGGTAAGACATAACTTCTTTTTATCAACTACAGGATGGGTAAAGCCTATCTATAACCAAATGGGACAGGGTTATTTCGAGCACAAAAAGATAATTGGCTTGGCTTAAAATGGCCTGCAAAGGCAACTTGCCAAGTACTTGTTTATTCATCTATAAAAGGTGAATTTAGGATTTTATGTAGCTGTTTAGGAATGAGTCAACCCTAGGACCAAAACAACACTACTGTTGGTATTTATTTTGTTGCTTAATCAGCATAAGGCTAACATACAGAGGCATAAGAAGCATCACCATCACAATTGTGTGTTTCTACATGACTAGCTAAGCTTTGTTTTTCACTGAGAGTATAGTATATAAACAGTTCAGAGGTGAGAGACTACAATCCTTGTGAGCTTGAAGACCAGAAAATAACTCCGAGAAGCATTTTTAAGGTTGTCACATCAGATCTACCTCTTGTTTCACACTAGAGTTAGCTGAATAGTAGGCTTGCTTTTTTAAGTATGCTTTATGTATAATGCATTGACAGTCAGTGTTATGTTTTTTGCTTACTTTTGATTAGTCATATTAATCTTAAATGTTGATCTTACATGATCCATTCTGTCCACTTCAACAATAGAACTGGTAGCCACAGGTAGCAGTTGCTAAGCATTCTTGAGACTCTCACAGTCTCAGAGCCTTTCCTGTTGCTCCCAAAATTCACATCTTCCCACCTCTCAAGGTCTCATTTGCTGCATAACCGTTAGCATTGGGAGACACTCCCAGGGTTGCTATATGTAGTCTTTGGATGTTTTATGTGGGTTTTTTTTCTTCTTAGCCCTCATTGCTGGACTATTACTGTCACATTTTCCTTTTTTTGAAGAACTGGATCATACTGAGCAGGTTTTCTACCTTCCTTGCTCCTCCTTAGGTCACCATTTTGCTTAGGTCCCTTTCTCTTATTTCACTGGGTTTATTACTAAATTAGTCATTATTTGTGAGCAGTTAGGTGGTTACTAACTTTTGGCAGAGTTCTTTCACGTGTTGGATTTGTGATTGGTTTGTGCCTTTACTTTTTGGTTTCTTCTTTTAGTTATATCCTGATCAAGGACAAGGTCTTAGGTTTCAGAAAATGTTCTAAACATTGACAGCAAGCTCCCCCTCAAGAAACACATGTAATGTGCCTAGAGTAGAGCATTTTAATCTTTCTTGAGATATTTGTGAGAATTTTGGCTCCATAATTTTATCGAAGAAGTAGAACTAACTGACTTTCAAAGGTTTGTTGCCCAGAGATTCTAATTAAAATCCAAAGGATAAAAAAGAGAAAAGAAAAGCTGGCAAAAGTGGGACCATTAGGGAAGCTATGACATCTCCCCCTTCATTCATATTGCCATATTTGAAGTTTTCTCACCCCAAAACCACTGCTGTGTCCATAAATAATTCTAATCAATCTTCCACTTCAGGGGTCTTTCAGAATAAAGTTGTATTTCAAGGTTCCCTTCTTGGAAAAGATTAAGCAGTTTCACTTCAGAGAAGGCACTTTCTAGATATTTGAAGTCTAGACCTTCCTCTTCTCTGTCTGTCTAACATTTGGTCTCTGCACAGACCCTCTGCTACTTTGAATGTGGAACAAGATAGAAGGCAGGCACTGGTTAGGGCAGAATTTGAAATAGGTGTCCTTTCTCTCCCCCTCAGTTTCCCAGGTGGCAAGAAAAGGGATCTTTCCCTTTTTTTTCTTCTTCTTATGTTTCTATTTTCCTCAGTTTCTGTTTTGGAGCTGATGACTCCACTGCAGATGAATTATTCAGTCCACTTACTGGTCCCTTCTTTGGTGTCATCACTACCCTCTTCACCAGTGACATCAGTCATGACTGTCTAGATTCTGAAGGCCACTAGGGCACAGGCCCTCATTGCCGGCTAGTTGAAAATAGTCCTGACTATGAGACCTTCAAGTTGCTGTCATTTGAGTGTTGATGTTGGTTTGTGTGTCAAAACCTGCTCAGATTGAATTAATTCTGACCTCTTTGGCTCTAACGTTGTTTTGTCTGCTGCTGCCTTTGGAGCCAGTATTCTTGAAGCTGATCACTGAAAGATCAGAGAAGGTTCAGAAGCAACTTCAAATACTGTTAGAATATCTCAGAGAGTCTGCCCCAAAAATGATTCCACTCAACAATGTCACTCAGTCTGCAGTCTTTGGTCTCAAATCTTTCTCCTAGAGGGGCAGAGGTCAGAAAGCCACTGCAAAGACAGGATGGCAGTTTGTGGTCCAAAAATGCCTTCCTCCCATTCAGACAATGATTTTCCAAGTGCTGTCAGAAGGAGGAGATAGAAAAAAGAGATGCCTGTACTTCCCTGTGATAGTAATTAACATAAAATGGAAGCTTCATCAATATCAAACCCAAATTTGCAGAGCTCCTGAAATTAATGCATCAGAAAGAGGAGCATGTTCATAGGTTCATAGGTAGGTACTAGGCTATCTGCCTGAGGGCATTTGTAAGCCTAGCCAGACCGTGTCAGCTTTCGCCACCCCATTGATAAATTAACTGATCCTCTGTCAAGCTGAGCCATTGAAGTGATCCCAGGGGTGTATTTGCTGTTACCCATCCACTTGTCAAGGTTTCTCTTGAAGAGTATTAGTGAGGGGCTCTGCCTGATGTAATTTGGAATTTTGTTCCAAAGCATGGGGTGTCTCTGTGACAGGACTCTATCCCTCCAGCATGTTCTATTTATTGTTGTGGCGAGATTTAGCTCACTAGAGCGCGTGGCTCGCAGTAACTTGGATTTCTTTAGGTGGAGCATGTCCATCAATTCTGAGTTGGACATGGCTTTGTAAATCAGTCAGAGATCACCTCTGAGTAAGCGATATGCCACTGAGTACAGCCGAGTTTTTTCAGTCGGGCTGCATAGTATAACTAGTGTAATCCAGGTACAGATTTGCTGTATCCAGGACTGTTGGTAAGCCTCTGAGCCCTCCAAGCCCTTCTGTGTTGGAGAGAAGCCTTCTAGCTTATCAGTGGGAGTGGTAAGCACTAGGTAACCTATCTACCAGAGGAGGAATGGTTTCTGGCCCAGAAATGATAGTTTATTGGCCGTTTGGGAAGCTTTTCCAGTAATCCTCTTGGTGAGGTACTTTTGTGGTCTTTCCAACTGTTTCAAGTATCTTGTGAGGTACATCCCAAATGGGGCATTGTACTCTATGATGGGTCTAACGAGTGACGAGTAGAGGGGCACTATAACCTCTTTATTTATAGATGTGAACCCTTTGGTAATTAGCATGGCCACATAGAAGGATTTCCTAACTATTTTGGCAATATGATTGTCAAAGGAGAGATTACTATCTACCTGGGTCCCCAGCTCTCTTATTACCTCTTCTGTATTAAGGGGGCTGCCACCTATGTGGTAATTCGTGGGTGCTTTGTTTTTCCCAGACGGGATGACTATACATTTTTTGGCATTTAGCTTGAGGCCATGACTTTGAATCCAGGTGTCCGTCTCAGTAAGGCCCTTTTGGAGGATGTCCGTGTGAGCTGGAGAGACAATTATAGCTCCCAGTTTGCAGTCATTGGCGAACTTGGTTAGCCATAGTCCTCCTGTGTTTGCCGGTACTTCTGAGAATTATATGCTGAATAGTAGGGGTCCCAGGACCGAGCCTTGTGGGACACTACTTGTGAGTGGTTTAGAGTCGGACCTGGAGCCCGCTATTCTTACCGTGTGAGTTCTGTCTGTAAGCCAGTTGGCAACCCATCTCGTGACGTAGGGGTTTATGTTCAGGCTGATGAGTTTTTCTGTAATACCCGAGTGTGGAATGGTGTCGAAAGCCTTGGCGAGGTCAAGGTAGGCTGTGTGAACCACCTTTCCCTCGTCTATGGCCTTGATGACCGTCTCAAAGAAGTCAACCAGGTTTAGTAGGCATGATCTGCCCTTAACAAAGCCGAACTGGGTCGGGTCAAGTATTTGGAGGTTCCCAATGTCTTTGTTAATGAGTTCCATAATGATGCGCTCCATAGCCTTGCTGACCAGGCTAGTCAGGCTTATGGGGCGATAGTTACCAGGGTCAATTATGGCCCCTCCTTTGTGGAGAGGAGTAAACATTGCTGTGCGCCATTCTATGGGCATGTAGCCTGTGGAGAGGCTGAGGTTGAACAGCGTGTTTAGGTGGGGGGTTAGTTTGTTCTGTAGTTCATGCAAGACACAGCCTGGGACACCATCTGGTCCCATTGATGCTGTGTTTTTGGCTTTTGAAAGGGCTGTTTCCACCTGTGCGTCTGTGATTTTTGGGACACTACACTTTTCCGGTATTGTTGTGGGCCCTTTTGGAGGTGAGAGGGGGGGTGAAGTTTGCACTGAATCTATCTGCCAGGATGTTGGCAATATCAGTAAGTTCAGTATATTTTGTGCTATTTTGCACTAGTTCAGTGCATATCTGCGAGTTGCCACTTAGATTCTTAACATAGCTAAAGAAGGCTTTGTGGTTATCTTTTGAATTCTTGGGTATTTTTCTATCGAAGTTAGCCTTGGATGATTTCATGAGGGACCTCCATTTCTTACTGATACTGATCAGGGATGTCTTTCCTTCTTGGGATTTGCTTTTTTTCTGAACTAGTTTCCTCCTCCTGTTGTATAGCCTGTTTATTGCAGGGGTCCACCAAACTGGTTTCCTTCTCTTAGAGGAGTGAGTCTTGGTTTTGCTAGGGATGGCATGATCCATGCATTCTTGTAGGTGCTCATAGAGTGCATTTGTAAAGGTTTCTGCATCTTGGGCAGTGTTATCCTTTAGCATTGGGGCTGTGAAACTTGCCACCTCTGTCTTCAGTAAGGTGAAGTTTGCTTTAGAAAAGTTTTTTACTGTGGTTTCCTTAGTTGGGGGTGGTGGTGGGGTGTGGACATCCAGAGTGATTAGTTTATGGTCTGATCTAACCAGTGACAGGGTGACCTCCGGTGTGGAACACCTGTCGCTCATGTTGGTGATGACCAGGTCCAATATGTTTTCACCTCTGGTAGGGGAGTTTACCAGCTGATCCAGGGCGTTTGAGTTGATGAATTCCAGGAAGCGCTGTTCCTGGGAGTTTGTACTCAAGTAGTTTTCCCAGTGAATGGTAGGGTAATTGAAATCGTCCAATATCAGGGTGTTTGGTAGGACCTTCATGTTTTCCAGTTTCTCCAGAAATGTGGAGTGGTGGTCTTGAGTCATGGAGGGTGATCTGTAGCAGGCCACAATTTGCATTGCAGATTTGCCCGATGTTAGTTGCACATGGATGATCTCAGAGGTATCATGCTGTGCCACTAACCTGGAGGTGTAGGTATCCTTGATGAATATGGATACACCCCATCCTTTTGTGTTTCGGTCCATGTTCTATGGCCGAAACGTGTGGTATGACTTGTAGCCCGGTAGTGCTGGTGTGCTCTCTGGAGCCTTGAACCAGGTTTCAGTTACTGCACAGATGTCGACGTTCTCCATACTGAGGAGTGCTTCGAGTGCGTGCATTTTGAGATTTAAACTCCTAGCGTTGAGTAGCATAACCCTCAGTTTTTTATTAATTGTGCTGTTTACGGAGGTGGGTTTGACTTTTGAGCCTTGCCTAAAAAAGGCACTGTGGGGGCAGCAAGAGCCTTGGCCAGTATTCGAAAGCCTAGGGGTGACAGCTGCAAGCCATCTCTTGCGAAGCAACGCGGCTTGTTGAGCATGTTGTCCCAGGCTGACAGACACTGGATCCCCTTTGAATGACACCAGAAGCTTAGCCAATTGTTGAAATTCATCATTTTTTTTATACTGAGGTATCATTCTTGGTGAGGGCAGGATGCTACTCAGGGTCAGGGTCATACCAGCCTGGGCTACATGATCAGAGAGCTCTTCCATGTCTCTCTTCATGTAGTCCAGGGAGGTACGTCTCAGGTCATTCACACCAACATGAACAATGACAGAGTCATATTTGTAATTGTTCTGGAGTGACCTGAGCGCTTGTGTTATGTGGCAGATTCTGGCTTCCGATAGGCAGCTAACAGTAACCTTCTGCTTGTCCAGCCTAGTGAGTGGGACGCCAGTGTCTGATTGTAGAGTCACCTATTACTAGTGTGTTAGGTATGTTATTTCACCTTAAGAGCTGTGATTGTGTGGCACACTAATTTTGTGTTTTATGTGTTGTCTGGTTTGTGACGGGAAGTGCAGGTTGTTTGGGTGTCTGCTTTGGAGGTCTCTGATGCTTTTGCATGTTTTTATTTAGAGCCTCCAAGTATGATTTTGTGTATTTATGTGTATTTTTTGCCAGTGCTGTTTTAGTAGGTCTGTGTGCGGCTGGAGTTGTGGTGCAAGTGTTAACCTTCTTCTCTTGACTGTCTGTTCTAGTCTTGGGTGGAGACAGCTTAGCTTCCAGTTTGGCTGTATAATTGCATCTCTCGCATATGTTAGTGTTTTGTGGTAGGAGGATAGGGTTGTCTGTGTACATGAGGCAGTTGTAACATTGCCTCAGGATACCCAGATTCACCAGGTGGACTGGAGAGTGCACCTGAAGTTGCCCTTTGGTCATGCCTGAATAGTAGGGTGAGCTGCTTAGTTGCTTGGTTGGTGAGGGGTGAATAAAGAGCCTTGCCCTGCTGGGCAATCAGTGTCAGGGTATATTAGTGCCTGCTATTAGGTCTGAGGAAGTGCTGGGCTGTAAGATGCTTTTTGAGTGCTTATGTTGAGAGTTAGACTAGTTTCAAGGGAAAAACTGAAGAGGAGACTTAGTGGAACCGGGAATAATTTAACCGTAACTAACTGGCACTACCTGGTGCGCAAAACTGTGCAAATGCGTTTTTTTTAGTAGGGAAATGAAAGCGATAGAAATTAACCCAAAATGGCCAATAAACTATTACCTTCTGGGCTGGAACCACTCCTCCAGGGACAGATAGGTTGCTCAAAGCTCCCCTCTCTCACAGGTCAACAGAGAAACTTCCTTCTATCCAAGTAAGGTATGGGCAACTCAGAAACTAGTATCACAGGCCTGAATTCAGCACTAGCCTGAAAACTGGGCTATACTAGCTTAGAAAGGCAGGAAGCAAGGATTTTTTGGGGTTTTTTTTTTTGAAAAGATAAGGCAAAAACAGTAAAAAATACACTTAAAACAGCTTTAAACTACTACAAACGATCAGAAAAGGCTATCGCACTTTAGTGTGTAGCCTACAACAGTTAAATTATTTAAACAAAAACACAACTTTTTAAAAGTGCAGGCAGTCAAATAAGTACAATATGTGAAAAAAAATAAGCTTTTAAATCACAATAAATGCTGGAAAATCTAGGTGGAAAACAGTTAAGTATAGCAAGAAAGTACAGAAAACTGACACTTAATCACTCCAAAGTCTCTCTCCTAAGCTAGAAGGCTTGTATCAGTTTAAGGCTTTCTAGTGCTACTAGTAGGTTAGTTACAGGAAAGAGAGGAAACAAGCGCATATGTGGTCTTTTAAACCAGAAAGTTGAAAGAGATGGACAAACTGCCCAAATGGTCAATAAACTACAATTTCTGGGCCAAGAACCTCTCCTCTCGTGGTAGACAGGCTACCTAGTGCTTACCACTCCCACTGATAAGCTAGAAGGCTTTCCTCCAACACAGAAAGGCTTGCCGGGCTCAGAAGCTTACCAACAGTCCTGGATACAGCAAATCTGTACCTGGACTAGACTAGTTACAGGAAAGGAGGGGAACAAGTACAAACATAGGCTTTTAAGCCAGCAAGTTGAAAGAGATGGAAAACTACCCAAATGACCAAATAAACTACAATTTCTGGGCCATAACTCACTCTTCCCATGGAGGGTTAGCTACCTAGTGCTTACCACTCCCACTGATAAGCTAGAAGGCTTTCCTCCAACACAGAAAGGCTTGGGGGCTCAGAAGCTTACTAACAATCCAGCAACTCTGTAACCGGACTAGGCTAGTTATAGGAAAGGTGGGAACCGGCACAAGTGTGGCTTTCAAACCAGAGAGTGAAAAGAGATGGAAAAAAAGCTGCTCAAACAGCCAATAGCTACAATTTCTGGGCCAGGGAACACTCCTCTTGTGGTAGATAGGCTGCCTGATGCTTACCACTCCCACTGATAAGCTAGAAGGTTTCCCTCCAACTCGGAAATGCTTAGGGGGCTCAGAAGCTTACAAAGAATCCTGGATACAGCAAATCTGTACCTGGGCTAGACTAGTAACAGGAAAGGCAGGAAACAAGCGCAAACACAGGCTTTTAAATCAGAAGGTTGAAAGAGATGGAAAAGCTTCCCAAACGGCCAATAAACTATCATTTCTGGGCCAGAAACCATTCCTCCTCTGGTAGATAGGTTACCTAGTGCTTACCACTCCCACTGATAAGCTAGAAGGCTTCTCTCCAACACAGAAGGGCTTGGAGGGCTCAGAGGCTTACCAACAGTCCTGGATACAGCAAATCTGTACCTGGATTACACTAGTTATAGGAAAGGCGGGCACCAAACGCAAAACAGGATTTTAACCAGAAAGTAGAAAGAGATGGAAAAACTGCCCAAACGGCCAATGAACTACAGTTTCAGGGTCAAAACCCACTCTTCCCGTGGTAGATAGGCTACCTAGTGCTTACCACTCCCACTGATAAGCTAGAATGCTTCCCTCCAACACAGAAAGGCTTGGGGGGCTCAGAAGCTTACCAACGGTCCTGGATACAGAAAGTCTGTATCTGGACTTGACTAGTTACAAGAAAGGCAGGAAACAAGCTTAGAATTTTTTTTTTTTTTTTTACAGAAAATCAGCTAAAACAGCAGTAGATACAATTCAAATTGTAGCACAGGCCAGCACACCCGAGTGTGTAGCAACACTACGGCGAATATAGTTCAAATAAATGCAATTAAATTAAGAAATTACTAAAAAACAAGTGCAGAAGGCAGTAAATTAGAAGGCTACTAACAAGCAGTAATAAGTGCAGAGTAAGAGTGAATGAACAGTTAACAGCACGCAGAAGAGCAACTAAGACGGTTACAGTAAGAGCAGATGAATACGATATATATATAAATTTTTTTAAGGGAGGGAACAGTGCAGGATTAAGAGGCTGCAGGGGTTGTCTTCCCAAATGCTCTCTTTGTACACAGTAGGAGTGCCTGAAATCAGAATATGATCTCACTGCACTCAGTTGAGTGAGCAAATGAGATGGGCGCAGAAAGAGTATCCAAATACAAATCTACAAGAGGGGTGGGCAGTTTCAAAGCCACCAACATTAATTAATACCAAAACAAGAACAGGGAGCGTGAGTGGGGAACTAACTGTAGAGGGACCGCCACAACTTCAGTTGAGTTAATATTCAGTGAAAAACACAAATAAGTAAATTAAATACAATACTATATGCAAAAGAGCAGATAAAATTGTACTTAAATTCACTTATACGTCCAGCTGATTTTCAGGTAGATGTTAGCCAGCCAAAGCTCTGATATTAAGAAGAGATAACCCAAAATGTACCACTTATATAAGGCAAGACAGGATGTTATTGATGAACAGAAACTAATCCCCACTGCTATCAATGGCTGGAAAAGACTTTCTGTTCTGCCCCACCTATGTCGTGGATGATCTTTCCTGCTAACAGCATGTTATCTTTGGTCATGCAGTGGGCTTAGTGAGAACATGACAGAGTAGCACATGTCCCAAAAGAGACAAACAGGATCCTCCAAACTTCCTAGGGCCATGAGTGTTGATGTAAGAGTTCTTAACTACCGCTTTATAGTAATAATTGCCCAATAGAAGGATCTCCCAAAATAGAGGGCAGTGGTTCATCCCCTGACAAGAAGTCTTGGATAATAGACCACCTTGGAAACTATCTACATGTTAACTATCTTCTTTGTATGTTCAATAAATTACCTGACATGTGGCTCTTTTTCAATGTGACTTGGAAAAACAAATGTTTGAAATGCTGATGATGATACAGGGGCATCTATGACTAAGACTGGGATCCTAAATGGAAACTATGGCTAGCACATCTGCCCTTTCCATATAGCTACTACACAGTGCAGTCATGGAGTGTTTCATGTAGCTGAGTCTGGCATTGATTGCCATATACTTTTATAGTTGGTTGATGCACCGCAGATAGCTTAAAAGCATAACTCACTAATGTCCATTATGATTGTAGATAATGTTTTGGTCCAGTGCTAAAGAAAACTGCAAAACAAAGAGCAATAAACAAGGGAAGACACCTGCAGCTGTTGGCATAAAATTCTCTACATCTCAGACAACTTTTTCTGATGACCAGAGGTGAGAGTAGAACATATGGTTCATGAAAGACCTACAGGCCCATATGAGCAGTGTTGTAAATTCTGTCATGGGGGTTTCAAAAACAGACACCTCCTCAGAAGCAGATGTGGTTTGCAGAACCAAAGATTTCACACCCCTCACTCAAGGAGTAAACTGCAGAATATCTTGGGACTCCCTTAACTGTCCTGCTGTGGAGGCAATTAGGACTGAATCTCTCCACATCTTAGTGTATTGCAGGTCATCATACAGAATATGTGAATTAGGGAGGTAGATGCTACCCTATTTCCTTCATTTCTAGCAAAACCTGTTTTCCTTTCTGAACATCCTACCCTATACAGAAGGCAGTGGCCAAGCTAGAGGTTGCCATCCTGTTAAAGAAAAGAGGCATCTGAGTGGTCTTGTCAGACTAGAGAGGGTCCATAATTGATGTAGTAGTCTTTTTTTTTTGTTTTCCAGAAGACAGAGGACCTTGGGTCAAGGCTAGATCTCAGAGAAATTATTTCATGGCAAAAGCAAAATTATGGATGGCCATGGATCAATCATGTATTTCATGCCTAGAGAAGGGGAATGAATATGCTGTTTGTATGTCCATGATGCCTGTGTGTCATGAGTGGTCCCTAAGTCAGTCTGTATTGAATGTCATATTTTGCATTTGGAGCAAGCTTTGCTGTGATGTCTTTGCCACTGCAAGCAACTCCAAACACAACAGCTACTTTCCTTAATTCGTCTTCAGGGAGAGACTTCCCCAGAAATACTGTAGTTCATCAGTGGCCACTGAGTCTTTGCACTCTGCTCTTTTTTCTGTATGATGAAGCTCCAAATTACACAAGACCAGCATCTTCCACATAGAACCATTCTGGCTTTAACAAGTGTGATTCCCTTTTCTTTGGCTTTATCTTACAGAGAAACCTGTTCTCTTCTCTTCTCTTCTCCTGCTTGTACAAAGATCTCGTATCCCACCTGGCCAGCAAGCCTCACACTCATACTGAGAGTTCTTCAAACTAACTTCATGAAACCCTGCCATGGTGGTCCAGATCCTTACAGCTACCCAGAATCCCTTTATCAGAAAGATTTATAGAAGCTCATGAACAAAAGTTTTCCCACTGATCAGGGACTTTACCCCTTATTGCTTCCAATCCCATCTGTCTTCCATTTCTAAATATGTATTTGAACAGAGTTCTAAGTCTTCTGGTGTTAAAGTCCATTTAGCAGCAATTCCCAGTTTTCATCAAGGTTTTTTTTTTCTGTTGGCATCATTAAGCTTTACAAATAAAAACAGAGAGTTACTGAACGAAGCTCCTCTTAATAGGTAAAAACTGTCTGAAAGTAAATAAAAAAGGCAGCAAACACGGCCAAAAATATGAACAACGAAGTAGAGCTTTAATGAAGCATGCGCTTTCATGTCTCCAAAAACGCTTCCTCAGACTTTCGATAAAACATTATAGTGCAGAACCACATTTTATATCCTCATACAGCACTTAATTAGTTCACATTAAATATTCAAATTAGCCTGGGTGCTCTCTCCCAGAATGTTAAAGCAACAACAGGCTGAACATAGCTGTATGAGGATATAAAATGTGGTTCGGCACTATAATGTTTTATTGAAAGTCTGAGGAAGCATCGTTGGAGACGTGAAAGCGGTTACTTCATTAAAGCTGTACTTCATTGTTCATATTTTTGGCTGTGTTTGCTGCCTATTATTCAGCTTTAACTTCAGCTGTGTTTGCATTTTAGTACAAACCACTATTTGTGCAAGATAGAACTTCAACAGTGTAATACAACTGTTAACAAGAAAAATGACAATTGGAATTAGTAAAATTGTTACTATCAGAAATATAGTAATGTACGTGATCATCCCACTTCATCGAAAGCCACTTTAAGAAAGTAGGTTTTAAGTGCTCTTTGGAAACAAACCAAAGAGAGGTAATCTTGAGGACACTGAAGTAACAAATTCCAAGGGTGAGGAGCCTGATAAAAAATGAGCAGAATCCTGAGGATTTAGGATGTACTTGTGGAACTGTCAACAGCCTCTTGGAAGCTGAGAACAAAACTCAGGCAAGGTAGTAGGGCACAACCAACTCCTTTAAGTGAGGTAGACCCAAATAATGAGTGGACAAATAAACTAACATCAGGATTTTACAAATAATCCTGTAATGAACAGAAAACCATTGCAGGCTGTGTATAACAGGTGAAATATGCTGGTAACAATCCTTGCTGGTTAGTACCCTTGCAGCAGGGTTCTGCACCATCTGTAAATGGTCATGGTTGATGTTAAGATGTCCCAGGTAATGGGCACTGCAATAATCCAAAACAGCAACAAATGGATCATATACTGCAGTGAACCAGGTCCACAGTAATAAGACAACCAAACAAAACAAAACTCAGACTAGGAAATGCCAAAAAAATTAATAGTTATGCAAAGCTTTCGGGTTAATACCCTACTTCAGTGCACTGAAGAAGGGTATTAATTTGAAAGCTTTGCATAACTATTATTTTTTTCTGCCGTTTCCTAGTCTGAGCACTGCAAAAATACAGCCTGGAGTAGATCAAGGCATGAACAAATATCATATCCTTAAGCTTGTTAAAGTTTTCCTAATCGAAGATTTCCTGTTGAGGCTTCCTATGAAAGAACCTATTCCTCCCTCGGACCTTAACTTTATGCTGGAAACTGACACTGCCTTCTTTTGAACCAGCAGGTATAGTTGATATTAAGTGCTTATATTGAAAGATCCTTTTCTAGTGGCTGTTACATCAGCAAGAAGATTTTCAGAACTAAATAGAAAAACACGATCACTGCTTCAAAACACCAGCAACCACACCAAGCCTTGGAAGTAAATCCTTTTAATTCACCGACTAAGCGCTTTCACCAAATAATTGGCTTCCTCAGAGTCAGTGTTACACAAAGAACATACAAATTTTATACTGTTTAGTCATAGTGACATCACCTCATCATTCAATTAATTGATTCCAATTAAACAATTGTAACAAGTAACTGTTGTTACAAAATCCACCCTTTCTTGTCACACAAATATATAAATACATACAATAACTTTACACATGACTTTAAAAAAACTGTCAAACAGTTTAACTTAAAAAATGTATATACAAATAATCCTTAGTGTTCTTAGCCATTTTCTTAAAAACAAAAACCATTTATATAATACTAGCCTTGAATTTCAAAACTGGTTTTAAAGAAATATAGTCATTTATACCAGGTTGTCTTGTGGCATTTAATCTCAACTGCCACTTAGTTTCCAGTAGGGCTACCCTATTGTTGATATCCCCTCCCTGCTCCAAAAGAACTCTGTCTATAATTCCGGTGTGAGATCGTCGGCCAGTCCGAATGGGAGTGTTGGAGCAGCATCGGAGTCTCGCGTTCCCCCTGTTAGGCCTGAGGGGGAAGCAAGGGATCATGAACTACTTTCCTGGTTCGAAGAGCCTGAGTTTGTTGACCGGACAGTGTTTTCGAGGTTGGAGCCAGTAGTACCGTTGTCATTAAAGGAGCAGATTTTCAGGTACGACAGACTTTGTACCAAATACAAAGCATTGCAGTTAGACAATCTTTTTCTTGGTCGCTCCAAGGAGCTTAACTAAGTGCCGAAGGGGCTCCGGATGTGGAAGCTTCCTATGGGCATAGAGGTTGGCTCTGTGGCTTACAAAGAGCTGATAGCTTTGTACGATAAAGCTGGTCTTGATATGTTAAACATTATTATTAGAAACAACTCCAGTAAGTTACTCTCTATACGTGAAGATATTTTGAAACTTCACAATAGTATTTGTACTGACTTGTTATTTTTTCAACATGAGGTTCAATTTAATAATGTGCATAAAAAATTAAAAGGGTTTGTGGACAAAAATATGGCGCTCAAATTCAAAAAGTTGACAAGGGACACAGCTGATTACCAGCACAATACTGCCTACCCGCCTGGTAATTATAGGAATAGAGGTGATTTTAATTTAAATTCAAATACAAACCCTCATTTTAATCAGAGAAACAACCGCTATTCGCATGTCAATCAACTTGATTCGGTTCAAGAGAATGAAGCACCTGAAGGTGCAAACAGGGAAACATCCAATCAAGTTTTTGATGAAGTGGATTTTTTGGATCCACCTATGGGACCGCGAGGGTCCAAGAGACTATTAAGCAAGGCACAAAAGACAGTTTTCATGGACAAACAATACCGGGACTGGGGGAAAGAAGAATATCACAGACAGTATTGATTGAGAGTGACTATTTTCATAGCAGTTGTGACCCTGGACATGATCGGACAGTTGACATTAACACGTGTGTAAATGATTCCTCTGTACTTGTTTTTAATTCTCCTGTACATGAGATGTGCTTTGACAATGTGTGTACATTGGGGGGTAATGTGGTTGGAAGTGAAAATATGTATTTAGATGCAAATGGAAATGAATTTGATGTCTTACAAGTTAACACTGTGGTTGAATCTGTTTTTTTGGGTTCACCTGGTTCTAACATGGTTTATGAGCATGATGAGTTAAGTAATGTTTTACTGGAGGTTCCTATCCAGAATGTGCTTGATAGGGATTCCATTAGTGCTGATTTAGGTCCGACTTGTCAAATTATACAGAAAAGTGATTTTTTTATTTACAACTACACGGATAAGGAAATTAGTGATGTGTATTTTGAATTATTCACGAAGGGGATTAATTTTGTACCAAGTTTTAAACTAGATGTAGCTCAACTGTTGATTAATTTGAAATTATTTGCAAGGAAATTACATTTGGAGATGTATTTTCATGACAATCACAGTATTCTATTGAATGTTGAAGCATTAGGGTGTAAGACACTTACAAGGAAAAGTACTTTTATTCCCCCACCATTTAATGAAGTGGTAGCTCTTGAAAAATTATTAGACTTTGAGTTTAGGAGAATATGTAGTGCTAGGCACATTTTGATTGATAATTTAACAGCACATGAAAGGTTATTGTTAAAAGAACTAAGGAACTCTAACAACATCAGGTGTATGAAACCAGACAAGGGTGGGGGGATGGTTTTGATGAGCAAGTTAGATTACATTGCATCTATGATGGTTATTTTAGAAGATCATGGAACATATAAAAGGGTATCGAGAAATGAAATTAATATTGCCTATAAGAGGATTGAATTGTATCTTTTGGATGCCCTTTTTCAAGGTATGATTACAGAAGTTGAATACGACTACTTGATGGTTAAAAACTCTGTCTTACCTAATATATTTGGGATCCCCAAGGTCCACAAGGGTGTGGTTAACTTACAGTTTAGACCTATTGTAGCAGCAAAGGGTTCAAAAACTGAACCCTTAGCCTCCTTTGTTGACTTTTTGTGTAAGAGGGTGTTGGACGAGGTCCCCCATGTATTAAGAGATTCATGGCATTGCCTTGAAAGACTGAGAGACGTCAAGGAAGACTATGGTTCATATAGTTTCTTAACCATAGATGTAGTAAACTTGTTTTCTACCATCCCACACAAGGAGGGTCTGGAAATGTTTCGCGAAAGTTTAATAATGAGTAATAATGTGGACAAGAGTAGGATTAACTTAATCTGTGAGTTAATGGAGATGGTTCTTTTGAACAATTTCATTAAGTTTGAAGGAGAGACGATGTTCTTCATCTCACATTGCTGCAGTCCTTACACTTGGGTAGTCCGCTGTCCTCGGTCGGCCCGAATATCAAAGTATAAAGCTGATGTCGGTCAAGGCGCATTTGACTGACATCAGGACGTCAGGGTACAAATGCGCATGACTGACATCATATCCTCAGTCTTTTTTGCCGCATGGTCCGATGCAGAAGCAGCATTGCAAGTGCCGGTTGGCGTTCTGAGATTTTTCGATTTCGAAGTTTCAGACCGAGTTCAAAGTTGGCTAAGTACCCGTTGGGAAAATTTTAGTTTTTTCTTGCCTCAGTGATTTACCGGATGTCAGAAAAAGTCAATAATTGCATTTCTTGTGGGAAACAGATACCGCATAGGGATTATCATACTTTGTGTATTCCTTGCTTAGGGCCTGAGCACGACGTTGTTGGCTGTCGCTCTTGTGCTAGATTTAATAAACGCACTATCAAGAGGAGGTTGGATTGTGCAAGGTTAGTCTTTGGGAAGCGGTGCAATTATAAAATGCCGTCGGATGCTCCGGCGCCCGCTTCTTCAAGAAGCGCAAGGACAGAGCAGTTAAGCCTAGGCTGGAAGAACCGTCTGTACCGGACGCCGGTTCTTTAGAGGTGTCGGTGGAGCCGGTGGCTCCACCGGAGGTTTCTTTGTGTTCCCAGGGTGAGACTTTAGTATTGCAGGATGTGGCCTCTCAGGAGGCAAGTCAAGCTGAGGGGGCTTCTCAGGTTACTATACTCCCCTCCCTTCCTAGGGTGGCTAGGCCCTCTCCTTCTGTTTCTAAGGCTTCTCCCAGGGGCAGGCCAGGTTTAGCTTCAGTTGGTGTTACCCCTAGCTCTGCAGGTACTGTGCCCAAGAAGCATATGCTTAAAATGGCAGAAGATTTGATTACTTTGATTAGAGGTTCTATGCCCCCTCCTGATAAGAGGCCTAGGGTGGAGCCTGAGCTGGGGGGTTTTGAGCAGGCTTCAGATGTGTCAGAGTCTTCGGCTGAAGACTTGCAGGAGTACTCTCCTTATTCTGATTCTGATGTGGATGATTCTACTCCTTCTGCTTCTCCTCCTGAGGATTTTTCTTTTCAGAAACTCTTCATTCCATGAGGGAGCATTTTAAGTGGGAAGGTCAGGACTTCTCTGATTCCAGGAAAAGGCTTAGGGAATTTTTGTTTTTACCCCAGCATAGGCCTTTGGCTATACCTCCTGTTTTGGATGTAGTGGAAGATGTTTTTACAGAGGCTTCTCTTAATCCTGATTCTTTGCCTCCTGCTCCTGTTAAGCCGGATAGGTATTACAGGGTGCCTGAAGCTCATAAGTATCTTTTTAAGGGTCCTAGGGCAGACCCAGAAACTGTTAGCCAGGGGCCTAAAGGTGTTAAGGCTTCTGTTGTTAAGAATCCGGTTCCTGCAGACAAAGAGGCTAGGGCCTTGGATAGATGGGGAAAGAAAGTTTATACTTCTTCCACTCTTGCTATGAGGGCTTTGAATTGCCAGTTTCACATGTTAAAATACCAAAACTATCTCCTTTCACAATTAAAGTCTAAGGTTGATGCTCTGGCAGTAGGTATTGATTGTAAAGAGTTGCAAGATTTAGTACATGTTTCTGAACAGGTGGGTAAGCATTCTTTGCAATGTTGTTTTGATGCTGTACAGGCCTCGTCTAGGGTGGCTGCCACTGGGTCAGTTCTTCGCAGGCACGCCTGGCTAAGGGATCAAAATTTGTCTGAACATGTTAAAACAAGGATTTTAGATGCTCCTTTACAATCTGACGTGTTGTTTGGTCCTCCTGTTGAGGCAGTTTTAAAGAAAATGGAAGACAAAGCTAAGTCTATGCAGACTGTTAAAGATTTTTTGCAGGTTCAGCCTCCAAAGTTTAGCAGAAATTGGCCTGATAAAGGGTGGACGTATCCTTCTTATGATTCCCAGTCTAGGGGTAGATCTAGACTTGGTAGGGGCAGAGCTCAGGGCTCTTTCAGGCCTAGAACAGGGAGTTCTCCTGCACAGTCTTCAGGTGAGGGCAGGGGTCAGTCCTTTCGTAAACAGACCCAATGACCTACCTTTTCCGCTGCCAGAGCCTTCTCGTCTGGCGGCACCTTTGGGAGGAAGGTTGGCACTTTTCAAAGAAAATTGGAGTTTAATTACCCAAGACAAATGGGTACTGGATATCATACACCAAGGTTACAGGTTTTATTTCCATACCTTGCCTCCTTTCAGAGGCATGCCAGACGTTTCTCCTCAACAAAGAATAGAGGCTCACAAGCAAATTTCTCTGTTACTTCAACTAGGGGCCATACAGCCGGTCCCTATGCCAGAAGTGGGCCTAGGATTTTATTCTCGCCTGTTCCTAGTACCAAAGAAGGGGAACACGTGGAGACCAATTTTGGATCTATCTATCCTCAACACTTATCTGGACATTCCCAAGTTCAAAATGTTGACGTTACAACAGCTTTTGCCTCTGCTGGGCAAAGATCATTGGATGGTAACTTTGGATCTCAAGGGGGCTTACCTTCATGTTCCTATCAGACTAAGTTGCAGGAAGTATCTGCGTTTTCGAGCTGGGACTTTTCACTATCAGTTCTCTGCATTGCCCTTTGGCTTATCTACTGCGCCCAGAGTGTTCACAAAAGTTCTGGCTCCAGTGATAGCTTTCTTCAGGCTGAAAGGAATACAGATCTATCCTTATTTGGACGATTGCCTGATTCTGGCTCAAGGAAGGGAAGAGCTTCTTCGTCATTTGGAATATGTGATAGCAGTGCTAAGATGCCTAGGGTATTCTGTGAGCGAAATAAAGTCCAGTCTAGTACCCTCTCAAGACATGTGCTTTCTGGGTGTGAGACTGAATACAGCATCCCAGATGGCCTTTTTAACCCCGGACAAACAAAAGAGTCTATCCCTTTACTTCCATCAGCTATCTCATCAGTCCGGGCTGACTGCAAGGACAGTCCTTCAAGCCTTAGGGTTCATGGCATCTTGTATTCTGGTGCTTCCCAATGCCAAACTGCATATGAGGAAGCTGCAATGGTATCTCAAAATGTATGGACACAGCACTGCCAGGATCTAGACACTGTCATTCAAATAATACCTTGCATTCAAAAGGAATTTTTGTGGTGGGCTCAGGAATGTCACCTAAACAAGGGACTCTCTGTGACCCGGCCAGAGGCGAGTCAGATTTTAACGACAGATGCCTCAGACAAAGCTTGGGGAGCTCATCTAAATGGAAAGTGGATACAAGACAAGTGGCCTGCCAGACTACAACATCTACATATCAATCTAAAGGAGATGTTAGCAGTCCAGTTTGCATTAATAGCTTTCAAGGATTTACTTCTTCCAGGGCAGGTGTTGATTCTAACAGACAACACAACTGTCATGTGGTACATCAACAAGCAAGGGGGAACGCATTCTTATCCTCTATGCAGGCAAACAATGATTTTGTGGGAGACTGCTCTCAGTTTACAACTCAATCTTCAGGCAAGGTTTCTGCCAGGAGCACAGAACTCCTTAGCAGATGTGTTGAGCAGACAATTATGGATTCCCACGAGTGGAAATTGGATCCTCATGTGTTTCAGAAATTGGCAGTGTCATGGGGAACTCCAGACATAGAGCTGTTAAGCTTCTCCATTAAACCATCAGCTGCCAAAGTTTTGCACAAAAGGTTTCATCCCACAGCTTGGAAAGTGGATGCTCTTTCTTTCAATTGGAGCAATCTTCATGTGTATGCCTTTCCACCTCTGCCTCTCCTCCCAAAGGTACTTCTAAAGGTCAGACAGGACAAGCCAAGGATGATTTTAATAGCTCCAGATTGGCCTCGACAGCACTGGTACCCATTACTGAGAAGTCTGGTACGGAAGCCTCCATGGCCTTTGCCTTCGATTCCACACCTGTTGTCACAGGAGGACAGCCATTTGCTCAATGTCAAACTTCACTCTCTTCACCTAACGGCCTGGCATATTCTGTTTTGAACCATAGAGGGTCTCAACTTCCACAACAAGTTTTGAATGTGATTTTGGAAGCTAGAAGGCCTAGTACAAGGAAAGTGTACGCAGATAAATGGAAGAGATTTTTATTTTGGAGTGCAGCAAAAGGTTTTGATGTTTCTGAGCCTAATTTGAGTGTGGCTCTTCAATATCTTACTGAGTTACTGGACAAAGGTTTGTCTTTCTCTTCTATTAAGGTTCATGCTGCAGCAATTTCGGCTCACTATGATTGTGTTCCACCATTGTTTTCTAATCCTTTGTTCAAGCAATTTCTTAGAGGGGCAAAGAATATAAGACCCCCACGAAGAGCTCCTACTCCTGCTTGGGATCTCAATTTTGTGTTGGAGAAACTCACTCTACAACCTTTTGAGCCTGCAGCTAATGCTGAGTTGAAATATTTATCATGGAAGACTGCTTTTTTGTTGGCAATTACCTCTGCAAGAAGGGTTTCTGAATTGCAGGCCCTTATGGCGGTTGAGCCTTTCTTGATTTTCCATAAGGATAGGGTATCATTACGTACTAATCCTTCCTTTATGCCTAAGGTGGTTTCTAGTGTGGCTTTAAACCAAACTATTCATTTGCCTACTTTTATGCAAATCCCCAAAATAAAGGGAAAAGATTTTGCACACTTTAGATGTACACAGGCAGTTGCGTTATTATTTGGACAGAACTAAAGGGTTCAGGCAGTCTCAGCAGTTGTTTGTTTCTTTTGCTTTGAGTTCTCAGGGCAAGCCTGTGTCAAAACAAACTATTTCTAAGTGGATTGGGTTTTGCATTGCTTTCTGTTATTCCCATCATGGCAAGGAGATTCCAGCTGGGATTAGGCCTCATTCCACTAGGGCTACTGCCACATCAACAGCTTTTGAGGGGAGTGGCAACCAAGGATATTTTGGAGGCAGCTACTTGGAGTTCAGTGCATACTTTTTCTAGGCATTATCAACTGCCACTTTACTCTAAGTCTAGGGCTGGTTTTGCCACTGCTGTTTTGCAGGGCATTTTGGCAGCTCCTGCTTCTTTGTAGTTAGCCATCCTCCCTTACCTCTGCTTTGGGATTCTACCCAAGTGTAAGGACTGCAGCAATGTGAGATGAAGAACATAGTACAGTTTTGTACCTACCATAAATGTAGATGTTCGAAGATCCACATTGCTGCAGTCAATTACCTCCCTCCTTCCCCTCTGCAGTTAGAGGTGGTTGTGTGGGTTGGGTTGTACATATTGTGTATATTGTATATATTGTACATATAGTTAGTGCTAGGGTGGTTGGTTGGTGGTTTGCTGTCTTTTGGTTTTGACCTTTATTTTTAGGGTCTTCTGACATCTGGGGCAAGAAAAGACTGAGGATATGACGTCGGTCATGCGCATTTGTACCCTGACATCCTGATGTCAGTCAAATGCGCCTTGACCGACGTCAGCCTTATACTTTGATATTCGGGCCGACCGAGGACAGCGGACTACCCAAGTGTAAGGACTGCAGCAATGTGGATCTTCGAACATCTACATTTATGGTAGGTACAAAACTGTACTTTTCAACAACGCTCGGGCGTTGCTATGGGCGCTAGGTGCGCCCCTATCTTTGCGAACATGGTTCTCTTAGCATGGGAAAGAATGTTTGTTTTCCCAACTAGATTTATGGAGAACATTATTCTATACAATAGGTTTCTGGACGATTTACTCATTTTATGGAAGGGTGATGAATTTCGAGCAAAGGAGTTTATTGAATACTTGAACACCACTAGCTTTTTGAAATTTACCTTTCAGTGGAAAAAGGATAGTATAAATTTTTTGGACATAGCAATTTTTAAGAGTGAAGTAGGTTTGTCCAGTTCAATATATAGAAAAGAAAGTTATTCTAACTCATTGTTGCACTTTAAAAGCTGTCACCCATACCATCAGAGGAAGGGGGTGGCTAAAGGACAGATGGTGCGATTATCTAGATTGGTGAGTGATGAATGCTTGTTTAAACAGGAAATGTTCAAGTTGATTGGTATGCTGATGGATAGGGGGTACCCGCTTAAATTGTTACTGAAGTTGAAAAAAGACATGTATAAACATAGATGTTCATTATATTCACCTATTTTGTGTGGGGTGAATGATGTGGAGAATAATCAGGAAGTGTCCAATGGAACAACTTCATTTGGAGCATGTTTTGTTTTGAAATTTAATGAAAGAAGTGCGGAGATTGTTAAAGTGTTACATAGGATGTGGGAGTATTGTCTAAGTAACACTACAAAGGGTATATTGGGATTAAATCCCAGAATTGTTTACAGTAAAGGTGACAACTTGAAAAGCATCCTAGAATGTGAGGCTAGGAACAGAGTATCTAGGATGTCTAAATGTGGTTGTTGTAGATATTGCAGGTATATAGCAGAAGGATCATATGTGTGTGTGAAAGGGTGGGGGCAGACTTTACCTTGCCCGGGGAAGTGTAATTGCAATACCAAGAACTTGGTATATGTGGCCTTATGTTCAACCTGCGAAGCATTTTACATAGGTATGACCACTCGTAAACTACGTGAAAGGATTGCTGAACACGTGAGAGCGATTAAGAATAAGGATTCCCACAATGCACTGTATATTCACAGTACGAACTGCAAGGATTTTAAGTAGTTTTTATTCTTCATTATAGACAGAGTTCTTTTGGAGCAGGGAGGGGATATCAACAATAGGGTAGCCCTACTGGAAACTAAGTGGCAGTTGAGATTAAATGCCACAAGACAACCTGGTATAAATGACTATATTTCTTTAAAACCAGTTTTGAAATTCAAGGCTAGTATTATATAAATGGTTTTTGTTTTTAAGAAAATGGCTAAGAACACTAAGGATTATTTGTATATACATTTTTTAAGTTAAACTGTTTAACAGTTTTTTTAAAGTCATGTGTAAAGTTATTGTATGTATTTATATATTTGTGTGACAAGAAAGGGTGGATTTTGTAACAACAGTTACTTGTTACAATTGTTTAATTGGAATCAATTAATTGAATGATGAGGTGATGTCACTATGACTAAACAGTATAAAATTTGTATGTTCTTTGTGTAACACTGACTCTGAGGAAGCCAATTATTTGGTGAAAGCGCTTAGTCGGTGAATTAAAAGGATTTACTTCCAAGGCTTGGTGTGGTTGCTGGTGTTTTGAAGCAGTGATCGTGTTTTTCTATTTATTATTTGATCATCCTTGTTTTGGGAAGTGCTGCTATTCCAGATTTTCAGAACTCTTGGCTGTATGTCTTCAAAATCTCCATGAATTATATTTCACAAAGATAAGTATCTCCTTACATGGGGATCCAACACAGAGATAAGTACCAAAATTAACCTTTAACAGTCCGTCAGTATTTTAACAAAGGAGAGTATTTACTACACTGTCATCAATGATGTTTTTACTTAGAACAGAAGATATCAGGAAATATTACCAACTTTGTCTCCTTTGCCCCAAGTAAATCAGGACAGAATGTGTCCAGGGTCACCCTGTCCAAGTGTATCTACGATTTTATCACCTTTTGTTTTGGAATGTACTATAAAACATTACCAAACAGATCAAAATTACGTTATGCAAGGCCTTTTAGTTAGTTGCATAGCCAAAATGATGAGCTCTTTTGCTTACAATATCCATGCATCTGTGACTTGGACTTCTCTGCACATTTAAGACACTATCTTTGGAATTCAGAAAGAACCCGAAAAGCAGGTAGTAAGTGCTGCAGCCAAAATGGGAGGTTTCAACAATCATGTAAAATCAATTCAGAAACATGTTAGCCGCAATGAGGGAATACCTTATTATTGGCTAATTTACATGCTTCTGAAGCACCTGTAAATACTGTGAATGCTGATCAGCACCTTCCTGCGGTAAGCACCTCTGACAGCCTATGGGTCTCATTTGCAAAGACATCCCCTCATTCACTGTCCAACATACATTTACACATTCAAACGTATACACAAACCTACACACACACACACACACACACACTCATACTGACATACCTGTTAGCTGCCCCTGTGTTTAAAGAATGTCCTTTATACAATGTTATTTTTTTCACCTGCCCCTCAAAAATCACTGATGGTTACAGTCAGTAATGCCAGACAGTAGAGTTTCATTCTTGTAGTTCAGAAAGTACATCTTGATGCTTCATTGGTTGCTCGGTGAACTTTTTAAGTGCCTCAGACTACTATTGAAAAAATCTCCCTAATGCCATCTAGTATTCCTGCCAGCTTTGCTTTGAGGTCTTTGCACAGCTGTTTCATTCGGACAAACCCTTATTCTTCACAACTGTCCCCGAGTTTGCTCCTGCCCTGTTTCTTGTATCTTGTGAGTGATTACAATTAATCAGTAATGTTAGACTTTGAGTTTCATATTTATTGTAGTTCATAAAATACAACTCAAAGAAAGCCCTTTCACTTAGCAGAGCAGAGTAGTACTCTGATTTGCAAAGGAGCTGGTCTCCATACCAAAATAATGGGTTTTGAAGCCCTCCCCCCATGTTTTGATATAAGGTGTTTCAGTGACTAAGGTACAATTTAAAATGTATCCCTGGTGTCTAGTGTTGTTTCAGAGGACTAAAGCTCTGCATTGTTAACAAGTTGCTTTGTGTACTGAAAGTGCAGTGTTCAAAGCTTTTCCCTGGTGTATACCCCCCCAAATGTTTTTCATGCTGCAAACTTGGTGTTCTATTAACTTTTTAATTGTGTTATAGTATCCCTGGTGTCTAATGTTTTCCCCTGCAGAGGACCAAAGCTCTGCATTGTTAACAAGTTGCTATATGAGTTGAAGATGCAGTGTTCAAAGCTTTTCCCCGTGTTGAATGTCCACCCCACCTACATGTCTTTCATACTGCAAAATTGTTGTTCTATTAACTTGTTTAATTATGTTATAGTATCCCTGGCATTTAGTGTTTCCCCCTGCTCATACATCTTTTGTGCTGCAAACTTATTGTAATATTAGCCTTTTAATTTTATCATAGTATATTTGGCATTGCAGTACTCACCCTCACCTGATCACACTCACAGAAACACACACCCATTCATTCACACACACACCTACACTTCTTATGCCCTAACTAACCCCCTACTGAGTCACTCAGCTGCATAAATGTCTCGCCACAGGCACTACTAGAGAACACACAGCTAATTTTCGTATGCTGTTCCCCTTGAGTGGTGCCACATTAGCATTTTCCTTTGAGCACAGAAACAACCCACCACTGTGCTGCACCTCTTTATCTTACAGCACTGCTGTAGAACTCTCTCTGATTCAGAAATTGTTAGCCTAGTAGACTCTCAAAAGTCCTGCATGACTGCTGCCTACCTCTCCTAGTCCTGTTGGTAAAGTGAGTGGACATGCATCATAAAGATCAAATGCTAAGTAATTTAATGACCATCTCTGATCAGTTAATGAGGTGGTACATTCTTGATTATCAGCAGACAACAGTTACCTAGAGTTAAGGAAAAAAAAAAACTAATTTGAGAAACTTTTCAACTGAGCAAGAAAGGCAATATGTTGCATTTCTAGTTCACTCAGTTTTCTCGCATTTAATGTGCTTAATTATGACACTAAATATCACCAATTCAGTACATTGATTAAGTTACAATGGAAAAAAGTGCCTTTCAAGCACTGTAGGGTTGAATAAGATGAGGCAGCCCACTCAGCTAGTGCTTCATGTTGAATTAGAATGGAGTATGATAAGAGCTGTAGACATTGTTTGGTAAGTACATAACTTTCATTTCTTTTTGAAATACTAATCCACAACACAGCAGTATTCAGTGGCAAAACAAGAAAACAACCAAGCCAGGAATCCACAGAAAACAGTTTTCTGTGGATTCCTGGATTGGTTGTTTTTTGTTTTCTCTTTGAAATCCTGCCTGAAATTTTTACTTAGGAACATAAGAATGATATTAGGCAAGGAATCATGGAAACCATAAGTTGCCTGTCTATATACATTTTTGAGCAGATGCACTTAAATATTTGTGCTTCCCTTTTTCATAATAGTGATCAAGTCTCAAATCGAGAATGGACTGTATATGACAACCCTGGTTTAAGTTTGTGTCTACCCAACTAATCCTTAAGACTAACTTTAAAGGTAAACAGAGTAGTTCTTTGTTTGACCTGTAATGTTAACTTCTTCCACAGGCTGGGAATATGTTGAGTTAGAAACCTACCCCCAAGTAAGTCTTGTATATTTATTGTTGTAAAATTAGGCCACTAGTGCGAATGTTTGTGAAGCCACTGGCTTTGAAAAGATACAGGAGATCAAATAGGATTGGGTCTTTCATGGCTCAAAAAGCAAGGCACACCTAAGAACAGCTTGTAGGCTACTGAGTGTAAAGAGAGTCATGCTTATCTGTTGAAATAGTTGAAGGATTTAAAGCCTTTAATTTTCTTGATTAGTTATCTTTCTGGCTTTTCCAGCAAAACAATATGCTTGGATTTGTACATGCCAAATGGGCGTTGTATTTTATTATAGGTCTGATAAGGAAAGAGTGCAGTGGTAGGATGACTTCTTTGGATTATGAAGATATTCCCTAATGGGCCACATAGAAGGATTTCCTGTCTATGGCGGAAATTTTATGCGCAAATGAGAGAAAGATGTCCATGTGTCTGACCATGCTTATTATAACCATATCTGTTTGTTGGTTTATACTATGTGTACTGTTTAGAGCTTACTATGTGGCATCACATTTCAGAACTCACACGGTATTAGTTGTATTGGAAGAGAATTATTGATTATTGTGCCAGCTGTTACGTGTTGCACTTTTTCCCATAAAACTTGTACTGATTTTGTGTGTGTTATGCGGGTTTTTTATTTGGCCTCAGTATTTGATTTGGCAGATCATAATTCCCAAACCAAACAAATTAGTTTTATTCCCTGTCCTGTGTTCATGCAGATTCTACTTTAAAGCTGGCATTATGGAATTGGAGGGCTGTCATCTAGAAGGGACCCTCTAAAAATGCTACATCTTAAGGAGTTGCAAGGGACACTTAACTGAAACTTAAGAAGACTGTGCTGTGTTGTACAGTAATGAATTATGTAAGAGTAATTGCAATTGTGGAGATAGTGTAGAGCTAGGTCTTACAGCAATTAATACAGAACAGGGCAGACACAATGAAGTATGCCTATAGGAAGAGAGTGTACAATGTACTGGAAGAAAAACTTGTGACTGTGCTAGAGATCTTCAACTTGAGATGGATAGATAAGCTCATAGCCTCTGTTATAAGTCTGTAGTGATTGGCTATTTAGAAGCTTACATGCCGTTTTCCCATTTCTGAACTTCTAATTTTCAATATAAATACCTAGAGAGAGAGAGATTTTAAATTAATATAAATCAAAATACCATTTTGAGACTTAAAAAATCTGTTACTCACCTTAGTGTTATTTACTTTTGTTTTAAAAGTAAGAGAGGTTTCTCTACTATTTTGTCTGAGTGGCAGATATAGGGTAAACAGAGAGATTCATTCAGAAAAAAAGTCCTCAAAAAAAGCCTCAAGTCAGTCATCTTTTAATGTGATATACATACCATTTTAATTTTGTTTCACTATTACAATGTGGTAGTTTTTGTGTGCTTGCATTGTCTGCAAGTTTTGCATGGTTTCATACAACGGTTCTAAATTAATTAGTGACATTATTCTGATTATTCAAATAATTAATTTTATTTTCTAAGAATGCAAGCCTTAGTATGCTAATGTCATTGTGTGTCTGGGGTTCAGGCAGACTTGATCTTGTTTCATTTTGTAGTCTTAGTTTACATCTGGTGATTTGTTAAAGCACCTAGAAAGGATTTCCTGGTATAACTTTCAATGTCTTTGCTCAACAGTCAGGGATAAAGCCAAAAATAATGGAGAGGTAAAAATCCCAAAATAAAGATTTTTAAAGTGTTACTCAAGTTCAGTTAAGTTATTAATCGCGGTGGTGGTGCTGTGGTAGCGTTGTCGCCTCACATTAAGACGCTGTCCGGTTCGATTCTCAGCTAGAGCGTCTTCTGCGTGGAGACATGCGTGAATGGGCGTACAATCGTTGAAGGTTGTGCGTCAGGCCTGGCAAGCCGGTATGTAAAAATCAACTGCCAATCATTAGCAGACCGGAGTTCCGCTGTGGCGACCCCTAACCGGGAAAAGCCGAAAGACACAAACAAACTCAAGTTCACTTAAGTTAACAGAATGACAGGTTTTGCATTGGCATGCATTTTCTGAACAATATATGTGGCATTATTGACTGAGTAATCCTCAGAGATTTACCAGGAAAATAAAACTTTTTACGAGGGACAGACCAAAGATATTAGGCAATACCAGGGACACTCTGCAAACCAGCCAACCTATTAGTTCAAGAAATCTGGACAAAGACAAAAATAATGTGGGGACAAAGCCCCAAAAATTGGGACATATTATAAATATTACTCTCAAAAACTTAGAAAGTTGTTAGAATAACAGGTTTTGTGTTAGCATGCATTTTATGAAGGATATGAAATCTGAAATAATCCTTAGCGATCTGCCAGAAAACCACAGATTTTATGAGGAACAAAATAAAAATGTGATGCGAAAATCTAAACAGATGAGAAGTATGCTGCAAACTCTGAGAGGTTTATTTGCTGCTTCCACCATGCACTGAATATTTGGGTACTTATTATTGCAACCAGATTCGTACTGCTTTGTTTTTTTTCCATTGCGCTCTTTGCAGTACAATATTGTCACACAACTTCTTCTTCTTCTCTTTCGGCTGTTCCCATTGCCACAGCAGATCATCTGTTTCCATTTCTTCCTGTCGTCTGCATCTTGCTCTTTTACACCAACTAACTACATGTCGTCTCTCACGACATCCATAAACCTTATCTTAGGCCCTCCTCTTTTCCTATTACCTGGAAGCTCCATCCTTAGCATCCTTTTCCCAATATACCTCCTCAGCACATGTCCAAACTAACGCAATCTCACCTCTCTGACTGTCTGCAAACCGTCCAACCTGAGCTGACCCTCTAATATACTAATTCCTAATCCTGTCCATCCTTGTCACACCCAGTGCAAATCTTAGCATCTTTAACTCTGCCACCTCCAGCTCTGACTCCTGCCTTTTGGTTAATGCCACCGTCTCCAACCCATACAACATAGCTGGTCTCACTACCCTCTTGTAGACCTTTTCTTTCACTCTTATTGGTACCCTTCTGTCACAAATCACTCCTGACACCCTTCTCCACCCATTCCACCCTGCCTGTACTCTCTTTTTCACCTCTCTTCCACACTCACCATTACTCTGAACTGTTGATCCCAAGTACTTGCACTCATCCACCTTTGCCAACTCTACTCCCTGCATCCTCACCATTCCTCTATCCTCCCTCTCATTCACACACATATATGCTGTCTTAGTCCTGTTGACCTTCATTCCTCTCCTCTCTAGAGCATATATCCACCTCTCCAGGGTCTCCTCAACCTGGTCCCTATTCTCTCTATGGATCACAATGTCATCTGCAAACATCATAGTCCATGGGACCTCCTGTCTGATCTTGTCTGTCAACCTGTCCCTCACCATTGCAAATAAGAAAGGGCTCAGAGCTGATCCTTGATGTAATCCCACCTCCTCCTTAAACGCATCTGTCACTCCCACTGCAGACTTCACCACTGTCACACTACCCTCGTACATATCCTGTACCACTCTTAGATACTTCTCTGCCACTCCTGACTTCCTCATACAATACCACAACTCCTCTCTAGGCACCCTACCATATGCTTTTCCAAGTCCACAAAGACACAGTGCAACTTTTTCTGACCTTCTCTATATTTCTCCATCAACACTCTCAGAGCAAACATCACATCTGTAGTATTCTTTCCTGGCATGAAACCATAATGCTGATCACTAAGCATCACCTCCCTTCTTAACCTAGCTTCCACTACTTTTTCCCATAACTTCAAGCTGTGACTGATCAGTTTTATCCCTCTATAGTTACTACAGCTCTGCACATCACCCTTATTTTTAAAAATAGGTACCAAAACACTTTTTCTCCATTCCTCAGGCATCCTCTGACTTTCCAAGTTTTCATTAAACAATCTCGTTAAAAAACTCCACTGCCATTTCACCTAAGCACCTCCATGCTTCCACTGGTATGTCATCTGGACCAACAGCCTTTACATTCTTCACCCTCTTCATAGCTGTCCTTAGTTCCTCCTTGCTAATCTGTTTCACTTCCTGATTCACCATCCCCACATCATCCAACCTTCTCTCTCTCGTCTTCATTCTTCAGCCCCTCAAAGTACTCTTTCCATCTGCTCAACACACTCTCCTCGCTTGTGAGTACGTTTTTCTCACTATCCTTTATCACCCTAACCTGCTGCAAATATTTCCCAGCTCGGTTCCTCTGTCTAACCAATCGGTACAGGTCCTTTTCTCCCTCTTTAGTGCCCAACCTTTCATACAACTCTCCATATGCCTTATCCTTAGCCTTCGCCACATCTCTCTTTGTCATGCTCCTCATCTCCTTATTCTCCTGTCTACTTTCTTCATCTCTCTGACAATCCCAGTTCTTCGCCAACCTCTTTCTCTGTATACTCTCTTGTACTTCTTCATTCCACCACCAGGTCTCTTTGTCCTCCTTCCTCTGTCCAGATGTCACACCAAGCACCTTTCTAGCTGTCTCCCTTACTATCTCTGCTGTAGTTACCCAGCCATTTGGGAACTCTTCACTGCCCCCCCCCCCCCCACCAGTGCCTGTTTTAACTCTTCCCTGAACTCCACCTCACAATCACCCTTCTTCAACTTCCACCATTTGATCCTTGGCACTGCTGTCACACTTGTCCTCCTCTTCTTGATCACCAACGTCATCCTACAGACCATCATTCTATGCTGCCTAACTACACTTTCCCCTGTCACCACTTTACAGTCTGCAATCTCCTTCAGACTGGCCCTCCTGCATAGGATATAATCCACCTGTGTGCATCTTCCTCCATTCTTGTATGTCACTCTGTGCTCCTCCCTCTTCTTAAAATACGTATTCACCACAGCCATGTCCATCCTTTTTGCAAAATCCACTACCATCTGACCTTCTACATTCCTTTCCTTAACACCATACCTGCCCATCACTTCCTCATCCCCTCTGTTCCCTTCACCAGCATGCCCATTGAAGTCCTCTCCAATCACCAGTCTCTCACCCTTAGGTACACTCACCACCACTTCATTCAACTCGCTCCAAAATTTTTCTTTCTCATCCATCGCACACCCAACTTGTGGAGCATATGCACTAACAACATTCATCATTACACCATCAATTTCCAGCTTCATAAACATCACTCTGTCCGACACTTTTCACCTCCAAAACACTCTTGGCATACTGTTCCTTCAGAATAACCCCTACCTCATTTCTCTTCCCATTCACACCATGATAGAACAATTTGAACCTGCCTTCTATACACCTGGCCTTACTCCCCTTTCATCTGGTCTCTTGCATACACCTGGCCTTTCTCCCCTTTCATCTGGTCTCTTGCACACACAATATATCAACCTTCCTTCTCTCCATCATATCAGCTAGCTCTCTCCCTATACCAGTCATACTGCCAACATTCAAAGTTCCTACCCTCACTAGTACACTCCGAACCTTCCTCCTCTCTTTCTGCTTTCACACAACTGTACAAGGGGAATGACGCATTCAGCAGATAAAGTATAGTTGTGGAGCATGGAGTGCGCTGACAGCGGAAAGGAACCAAGTGACTATAGTAGGGAACAGTGAGACAGATACTGGGGAGATTTGGCCCCAAAGGCCTACAGAATGGGTGCGGCGGTGTTTTGCTGATAGAAGTGTGAGTTGGAGTACCAGAGCCAGTAGAAGACACTCTAGCACTACCTATAGTATGTTATGATTGTGTTTTGTTATTGTCACCATCTTTAAACGTTGACACCTTAATGCCTATTGCTTGCTACTTGCTACCTTTACAAGTTGAGATTAGATTACCAGCACTACCTGTGTGAAGCAGGATACTGGTTTATACCTCTGGCACAGGAGTTCCGCTGGGGAGAAAGGCAGCAGTCCCTGAGAAATCACTGGCCCAGTAGTTACTGTTCCTTACAGGCACCTCTCCTGTCCCTCATAAAATGCTTTTTTCCCATAAATCCCCAACCGTTACAGTCAGTCATTTAAATCAATGAGTATTGCAGTCGTTAGCATTTCATAAAATTTGAAGTCTGCAGGTACTGATCCCACAGCACAGTTGCTGGGTATTGCTTCGGATGCCTGTCAATCTGTTAGCAGAAGAATTTGGGCCAAAGTGTAAAATAATGATGGGTGAAAGGCCCACGAAATAGGGGCAGATTTTAAACATTACTCTTAGAAACTTTCTTAGAAAGTGGAGAACTTCAAGAGCTATCGCTACTTGCATATTAACGACTTGTTTGGAATCTGGTTGTGTTAATACGCAAGTACGAATATTTGTTATTTTAAATGAAGTATCTGCAATTATTTTAAGTGATGACGGGGCTTAGCAATGTTGTTTACAGTCATACTTTTAAATATGCATATCTGCAGCACATGCAAGATGCCTTTCAGGTGAAACCCATGCGACTGCTGTTGTGGGGTAATGATGGCAGTTTTGCAGAGTTTTTAAAGGAATTAGCACCTTCTTAATTATGCTACCCTTTATTTGATTGTTTTTGTTCATAAGTTTCATCTGTGAAACTTTAAGTACACATTTTCTCTTTAGGATAGATTGTGTTTGAGTAGTGAGGCTGCATGTTGGAAATGTTCGTAAATGTGCAGAATCTATTTCTTACGTGAAAAATTAAATTTCACTGCATTGCCACAGGAAAGTTAACATGCAGTTCATTAATTTGTACTGAAAGCTAAACATTTATTACAACACAAATTGAACACATTTTCAGCATGAGTTATTTTAGGTCGCTTTTGGAATGGAGCTGATTCTCACTAAACACTGCAAGCTGTCATTGCAGTATACTCTGCTTTGCAGCAGACGTAAATGTTAGCTGCAGTAAAGATGTGTAAATGTCATCATTTCTGTTCAGTCCGAATCAGTGATGTAAAGTATAGTTAAGGTGAAAATATTGGGCAGGATTCACGAAGCCTCCGTGTAAGAGTTACAAGGCTTACACGGAGGCTGCAGTTAAATGGTGTGATGTCAGCATGTCATGCATATGCATGAGGGCATGCTGAATCACACCTAAGGCTTACACGGTCCGTGGAAGACAGTAGGGGGCGTGTCCATAGGCCGAGTCCTGCAAACGGACACGCCCCCAGAAGAGTAAAAGTCCTGAAAGTAAACCCCCACGACAGAGTCTGTGTAAATGTGAATAAACACAACACATGCCCCCACAGACTATGAACATAAAATATATAAATGAACATGTTATATATTTTTTTTAAATTGTAAAGATGTTTGCCCTTGAGTGCGCTCGTTTGCGCGGGCGTGCCTGTAGCTTAGCCACAGTTAGCAGTCAGTGGAAAAGCATATAAGAACTACATATGCAAAGTAAGCCAAGAAGCAATAGCGTAGCGGTAGAGACGTCGGCTGAAAAGCAGGCAGTCATGGTTCGAGCCCCCCAACATCAATTTTTATTTTTAGTGAAATAAGCATGAAACAAGTCCCTGACATATATGTACACATATAAAATTATATTTTATGTAAAATGTAATGAAATGGGCCATTTATTTTGAAGAAATGTGAGATAACAAAATAATAAAAAATGCCAGATGTGCCTATAGCTGAGCTATAGTTTAACAAGTTGAGTGCATCTGCCCGTAGGTGAGCAGTGGTTTAACAGGTGTAAAATGAGTGCCCATAGGTGAGTAGTGGTTTAACACGCTGAAACTGTGTGCCCCTAGCTGAGCTGAGCATAATATGCGTGCTGACAGCCAAATGAAGTGTAAACCAGCGTAACCCGTTTGCGCGGAGCTGCGCGCGCCAACAAGCTAAACAACGGGCAACGTTGAGCAAGCTGTAACAAAACTGCCTTTACACAGACACACCTCCTAGCCTGTGTAGACAGTCATGAAATATAAAAAGCAGTGGCCAGGTTCGAACCCAGGATACCATGCACCATAGTCAAGGTACTGAACCACTAAGCCATGACAGCTGCACTTAGAAATGCAGTAATAGCAAATATATAGGAATGAATAGAAAGAGGAGCATGACAAAGCAGGTTTTGTGAAGCTGATACAATTCCAAAATGGCCAATCACAGATAAGTGCGGGAAAAACGGCATATATAAGCCCCATAGGCGGGAATACACACCATAACTGATTGTAGAACCAACTTGCAGCCAGAATGTCAGGTGTAGGTGAGGGTAGTTGCTTTTGAGCACAGAGGTGGGGCGTTGAGGAGTCCAAATATATGGTTTGGCTCCTTGTCCACAATCATGAGGCCCAACTCATGCAGGGCCAGGTCCTGTGAAAGGCATATAGGGCTGAGGCATGGGACCGGTTGGCTCATGATCTTACCAGTGCCACAGGGATACCAAAGACTGGTGAGCAGGTCTGTCACCACCATGCGGACCTGAAGAGACGGAAGCAGGACCAACTGAACCGTTGGATCCAGGAGGCCCGGCAAATGCTCAACGCCCCACTACTGAGTAAGCCCAACACCCCACTACTGAGTAAGTTACATCTAATTATTTATGTAAGAAATTAACCTAGCTGATATTATGGAGATGTGTATTCCAATATTACTTTATTTATATTACAGCTGCAGGTGTCTGTTCTGCGAACCATAGAGCCTATGGCGATAGGCTGGTGCGGTTGCGCCACCAGGCAGGTCAGTAATCCTCTCCCTGTAACCGTAAATAAATTTAAAAGTATGACAGTTAGCAAAAGAGTGCAGTGTAGTCACTAAGTAATAAAATGTGCAAGTAACAGTGTAAGAGGGTTTGCAAGTATTGCTTGATTACAAAAGTGTGATGCAGTCTGTAATCCAAACAGAAAAATGAAAAAGTCTGAAATAAAGATGTCCCACCTGTAATATAATAGTACATAACCTGCAGCAGGCTGAAAAGTACAGCTGCAGAAGCTGAGTAAAACACATGTGTGAAATATATCCCTGTTGAAATACAGAAACATGACAGAAGTGAGACTGTTGGAAAGGATTGTAATAACTACAGGTAAAACATGTCAATAAAGCCTAGAATTAAGTACCATCCTGAATTGTAAAAATAAAACAAGTGAGAGAGTGTGAGAAAGAGTTACGAATCCACCAATAAAGTAGTAATAACTCCTGAGTAAAGTATACTGCAGTCAGTACAGAATGAAATGAATGTGACAAGCAGAACCAAACTGCAAAATGTGTTGAAAATGTTACTGCAGCTGGAATGTGTATCCCAAAATCTGGATATGTTGCTCTCAGTCTGCAGTATGCAGATAGTATGGTTGTCTGAAATACCAAACATCCACAGTTGTCTATAGCTATATAAAGCAAATGTAGCAGGATGATGTAGCTGAACAGAGCCAGATATGAAGTGTATTAATAAAAATTAAAATGTATATTGATGTAGCAGTAACATTCCTATCACCAACTTGAAGTAGTTATCACATAGGAAACTGTAGGTAGAACTGTAGTGTGTATATATCTGCAGCTATTAGAAATGTACAGCATATGTATTGGTATTTGAAGTTGTTAATTAAATTTTCTTCACCCTACTCTATAACCACATATAATCCATTCCACGTGAAATTGGTATGTGCAATCACAATTAACACCCCTGGACATTTGTCCTGTTGGTTCATACATATTTGCATGTACGTTGATGCATCTGCCCTGTTCATACATCCAAACCTGATGGCCTGTTGCCATCAATCAACCCTGCATGTTGTTGGACTGTGTATTGCTGTTCAAAATATGCATGTGTTATGCTTGCTGTTCAGTGGTTTGAATATCTGGGTGTTTGGTTAATGGGAATACTAATGCATGCTGTTACAACTAATTGTGAATGGTATTGTACGTTACTAACCCAAACTGTCATGACATAATGCAAAACATAGGACGACAGGGAAGGCGGGTTCCAGCGGACCCACCTCTCCCACCTCAGCTGGCGAGTGCACCTGACAGTAGTGCCCAGACTGGACCCTCCTCTGGTGGCCCTGTGCCACCCGCGGGTGGAAGCGCTGCAGGGGATGGGGCTCGTCCCCCCTCTGCAAGTGTGGCCGGAGGAGAACATTCACTCACCCTCCGTAATGTCTGGACTGTGGTGCGTAGGGAGATCCGGGAAGCTGTTCTTGGGCCCCTACGCCAGCTTGAGGCACAGGTGGCACAACTAACGGGCGTGCCTGCTGCCCGGCCTACACAGCCCCCAGCACAGCCCTGTCCTGGGCCGTGAAGGCACAGTGGCAACTGCCCATGGGTGGGGATATCAGTTCCACTGTTGCCATCTGTGGGCTCATGGGCTCTAGATATCCAAACATCCGTCCCCGTCAATTGTGTAACCCCCCCACATGTGTCATACACCGCCCCTGTATGCGTCTTGTTTGCCTTGTCTGCTAACCTACCCAACCTACCTCCCCAGCTATACCGACTTCCCGTACCTGACATACCACTCTCACCTGAAAAAAAAGGGGCACTCTGTACCCACAAAATAATTACGCCCCATACATAGCTGCCCATTTCGCATACATGTCTGCTGGACATGGAAACTGTCAATTACAATTGGCTGTACAACAAGTATTATTGCTGTCCTTACACCTCTCTCAGGGGTGGAAGGTTTCAAATGTCACACCAAATTACAAACATATGTACAGCTGTTGCTGATGAAGAAATGGGCAGCTATGGGACTTACCTACATCCCTCCTGCAAAACCCAAGCTTGTTTCCCTACTGTCTTACCCTCTTTGTGACCCCTTTTTCACCACTTTCCTGTCTCCCCATTTTCATTTCTTTCAAAGAAAATAGCGCGGGTGTGCGCAAGAGTAAGCACTTTTAAGCGGTTGTAAGTGGGTGTGCGCGGAGCTGAACACCAGTGCGCATGCGTGAGCTCCGCGCAAACCAGTGCTAACCCGGTTACAACTGCTTAAAAGTGCCTTAGTCACTCTGAATGACAAGTCCTGTAGTCTGCTCAAAAGCAAAATAAAATCCCACTGTCAGTCCCGAACCCAGGACCTTAGAAACAGTAGTCTTCATGACTTACCACTAAGCCATGACTGTTATATAAGAACATTGTGCTACATAAATATATCATGTAATAGTAGGAATGAATGTAAAGGGAATATAGGATGTGTAGTACACAAAGCATGTCATGTATATTTACTGTCAAATGTAGTGGATTTCTAGAATAGTATTGTGTGAACAGAAACAGCCATGCTAGTTGGTAGCTAGTAGGTAATAATGTCACTGTAGCACCTTGCAAGCCACACACATACTCACAGCAGGATAATCACTGCCCATACCCCACAACCTCTTACAGGAACACATCCGGACCAAATAATAAAAAATGTGGAGCAAAGGGCCAAAAACAGGGACACATTCCAAATAATGCTACAACAAACTTAGACAGTTCAGAGAGTAACACGTTCTGCATTTTGTTGGATGTTTGGAAGGGTATGAAGTCTGAAACTTAAATGTTTGTCACTATAGTCTGACTTGAGCCCAGAGTGATTTGCCAGAAAGAGCTGTTTATGAGATATTGACCAAAATATGAGGCAAAAATGTGGACAACCTGCAAATATCTGTACACTTGAGAGGTCTGACACTGCCATATTTGAATAGTTAAGAGCCTAGACATAGCAACAGTGACTGAGTTACAGGGATGCCCCACAGACTCCCTGTGAAATGTACAAACAGTTGGCAGAAAGGTGTTACAACACATGCAATGGTAACTATGAAGTACTGAAAGTATGCACCACTTGCACGGCAGGAATAGTGTAGTAATACATATGCTCATGCTATCCCACAGTCACAACTGCAGAATACCAGACAATTTAATGGGTGTACCCCACTGATATGTACCATTCCATGAGGCAGATAAAAGATGCACCCGAGAGTCTCTGGGGCCTGCTCAGCAGCATACTCAAATACCCTAATAGATGTCATGGCCCACACCATGGCCAGACAACACTGCATGCAGTAACACCCTAGAAGATCTAGCAAGCATTCCAAGGTGTGAATGTACATGGAAAATAGGAAAGCCACAGCAACACACTACAGTCAAGACAACCTAGCAGGCATACAAGTAGTGAATGTAAAGGGCAAATATTGAAGCCATAGCAACAATGTGCAAGAGCCACTGCTATACACCAGTTACACCACATGCCCCACAGGAAAGCACACACACCCACATTAACAGTAGTAGTAGTCTTAGGTGTCAGTTTACATACACACTTAGTACAAGAAACTGGAGAAATGAATGGAGAAATGTTAATCTACAACACAGCCGGAAATATGAGAGAGATACTAACCTTTACACTCACAGAACAGTGTCCACAGTATATCAGTATGGTCCCTGCCCTTAAAATCTGAAAGGGCTACACCTATCTCACATACCTTTTTATAGCACTGTCCTGAAATCACAGTGAGAACTGCAATCAGTACACAACTGGCTGCATGCAATTAGCAAATGCTGGCTAACCATTGGTGCAGAGGCCATCACATGGACATATGCAGATACCTACAAAAGCATGCTGTACTCCCAGTCCACACATGCAATACTTTCATTGCACCCTGTGGAGGTAGGGAGAGACAGAGAGAGAGAGAGAGAGAAAAAAAATAAATAAATAAACATACACAAACAAAACCAGTCAGCAACAACTACTTGAAAGCTGACAACTGGCAATTGGGGCAGCAGGACACGAAACCAGACGGCAACACAAGCAGCTGTGACAAACATAGGTAATGTAAAGTAATACTATAAAAGTCTACATACTGTGAACCCTCCATATGTGTCATTGGTCTGTATCCATATGTATATGAAGATGTGCATAGGGCAAGGGACATACAGCAACTATCAGTGAAGGCTGTACATACATATGTATGTGAGGGCATCTATGTGCACATATCAATGTAGGTTGAATGTAGGTTGTAGTGCAATGTACAAAGTAGGTTTCACAGTTATGTATGTTTAGCAGTATGTTAGCGTGTGTATACAGTTTTGTAAACAAACATGTTGATGTACCTATCATATGGATACGTATGTATGTCAATATATGTATGTATATATTTATATATATATATATATATATATATATATATATATATATATAATATGCATATATGTATACATACATAGAGAGGGATGTAGGAATACATAGACAGATGTAGATAGATAGAATATGTACAAACATATACATGTAATTCACACATACAGATATAGATATATGTAGATACATATACATAGACAGACAGATCTGACTATCTACAGGTATGACTGTATATGACGATCTCACACTCCCCCTGTCCCACCCCCTCTGTCACTCTCACCCCCTCTGTCACACACACACCCCCTCTCTCCATATCTATAGCAATATATGTACATCAATATATATATGTGTATATGTATACAGACATATATATATATATATATATATATATATATATATATATATATATATACATATATACATATAGATATAGATATATATATATATATATATATATATATATATATATACATAGCTATATACATATATATATATATATAGAGAGAGAGAGAGAGATGTATATATATTCTGAGTGAGGCACATGTGTACAGATGTATTGCAACAGGTGCCTGGTGACAAAGGCATGGAGTGAACACCAGTGTCAAAACTTGAGTACCATACCCCATTTCAAATCACCTATACCAGTAACCACCAGATATGTGATTGGCTGCCCACCACTGCATGTGTCCGGGGTGAACAGGGTCATAAATGTGCACAATAGTCCCCCCAATGATATTCACAGTGGCACACTATTCCTGGAATACCTGCACATGGTATGTGTCAGCAGACATGGTGTGTCAGCTATGGACATGTAGGTCAGTGTACCCCTCCACACCACACAATGGCTGCCACGGTATGTACCTCACATGACAGCTACAGATATGGAGAAGGACACAGTGACATGTACAACACTGTGACAATGCACTCAAACACATTACCAATGCACAGTGACTGACAACACCACAGAGTACAGACATACTACCCACATAGAGGTTACCACTCCTGGATTTACATACTTAAGTCACACCCATGACAGATGTCCAACAACCATAGTAACACCTCACACCATCCACAACCTAAATGACTGCTGTGTGTCGTCCGTGACACTGCAGTAGAGAGCACATGGTGGAGGTACAGGTTCCTACCCACAGATAAGACATACCCTGCAATAAACCACACAGCGTTAAGAAGCAAGACTCCCCATGAGTACATGTCACACATACCCCTGCTGAATGTTACTCAGATAGGTAATATGCCATATGAGCCACCCTGTGTAACTGTTTGACAGGAGCAGGTACCATCACATCACGTGTCACAATGGTCAGGGTAGCAGAACAGTATGCTGCTGTAGTCCCAGGGGCAATAGCATATTGTGTTGTATTGTATTGTATTGTGTTATATTGTATTGGTATGTAGAGGTGCCTCCTTCGTGGAGTGGAACCACTGCTGCTGTACGCCAGTGTACAGGTACATATCCTGTAGTCAGGCTAGTGTTACATAGCACTTCTATATGTGTGTTTAGCTCCTCTTGGAGGTCATGTAGCATGCAACCGGGGATACCATCAGGTCCCATACATGCTGTGTTTTCTGCTTTTCTGAGGGCGGCTCTCACCTGGACATCTGTGATGACAGGGAGGTTACAGTCAGCTGGGATAAGTATGTCTTATTTTGGGGGAGAGGGAGGGGGGAAACCTGCACTGAACCTGTCTGCCACAATGTTGCCAATATCTGTCGGTTCAGTGAATTATTTGTTGTTGTGTACTAACTATGAGCATATTGGAGGGTTTCTGACCAGATTGCTAACATAACTGAAGAAGGCCTTGTGGTTATCTGTAGTGTCCCTGTTGATTTCCCTCTCAAAGTTGCCCATGGATGTTTGTATGAGAGAAAATAGCTCCTTACTAGTGCTGATCAGACGTGCCTTCCCTTTATGGAATTATGCTCTGTCTTGCAGTAGCTTCCAAATTTTGTTATACAATCTGTCTATGGCTGGGGTCCACCAGACAGGATGCTGTCCCTTTGTGGAGAGTGTCTTGGTCTTATATGGGATTGCATGATCCATGCATACTCGGAGATGTCCGTAGAAATCATTTGTGAAGGGGTCAGCATTGTGGGTTGTGTCTTCCACTGGCCCAGTGGGCTTAAAGGATACCATGTCAGTGTTACGAAGTGTAAAGTTTGCATTTGAAATGTTATTCACTGTAGTCGTTTGTGCTGGTGGTGGAGGTGGGATATGTATATCCAGGGCAATTAGTTTGTGGTCAGCTCACAGTAGTTGATGATGTACCCCATACAGTACCTCGATACAAACCCCCAGAGTGAGGAGGTGCTTTGGACCTGAATCAGTGTTCTGACTGCTGGGGTTTGGTAGTATGTCGTATGGAGTGTGCCAGGTACTGTTGCACAGTTGTTGGCTGAGCACTGATACCTGGCCATTTACATGTGTATCCACCAATAGACAGACAGATGCTATATATGTGAGATATGTTGTATCACAACAGTCGAGTAGCATGTGTAGTATGTGTGCCAAATTCTGCTGACATATTTTGCTGATATCATGTTATTTCCTTTTTCAGGACCATGGCTCACCAGCGCAATCCAGCGTACTCTGCAGCTGAGGATGAGGAGATACACCAGAGCCTGGTGCGGGATTATGCAATACTCTTTTCCCGCAACAGCCAGAATCAGCAGGAGAGGGCTGCACTGTGGCAAGACCTGGTCCGTTGGGTAAATGACATAGGCACGCATAATAGGACATATGAGCAGGTACGACATCACGGCAGTGATTTAATCAGAAATGTCCGTCAGCGTGCGTCGGATATCCACAGGCAACAGGTTGCCACAGGTGGTGGGGTGGCTACACATCCCCCACTCACCAGACTGGAGGGACTACTCATAAGTGTTGTGGCTCCAGCCCGCCAACAACAACAACAACAGCAGCAGACTTGCATTATGATGGAGGCTGGAGCCACGCAGCAGCAAGACTACGAGCGTGTAGGTAATATGCCATATGTATAGTTGACTGTTGTGTACACTGGCAGTTAATGCATGTGTGAGGTGTGTCCTTGGTTTGTAGCTGTCATCATAGTATTTAATGTGCAAGTGTGATATTCTCAATATCAGCAGCTGACCTGTGAAAGGCGACTGTTGTACTACTGACCTGTATCATACTCAGTAACAATGACACAGTTGTGCCCACTGACATTAATTTCCTCACTTCTGCAGGTCCCTCCGGTGTAACAGCAATGCAGCCTATCCATGCTGGTGAGTGTGTATTAACAATACCTTTAATAGTCTTGATAGTAATAGTAATATTAGGCTCACTGAGTAGTGCTCTGTGTATGCATGCAGGTGTGTCTGTGTGTTGATATCTCGCATACTAAGTAGTGTGCAAGTGTGCAACTGTGTGCATGTGTGCACCTGTGCATGTGTGCACCTGTGGATGTGTGCATCACTGGTAACATTGTGTAGACATTGTAAACTGTGTTTCCTGTTTCCCTCCCACAGGTTCTGGTGCTGCTCTGGTGTCATGCAGCAGGGAACCTGAATCAGGTGCCACGGGTACTGATAATGATGACATCTGTGTAATGGCACAGGAAGGTATGCCAGGGTCCGTCATTGGTCAGCCAATTGACAGTACACAGCTGTCAACTCCATCAATGCGCATAGTTATCCTGCCAATACACCCTTCGTCACCAATGTCCCTAGGTGATGGACAGGATACAGTGGGCATTGACCAGGGTAATGTGGTATCTGTGGCACATGCTTCCCCACACAGCAGCCATGGGCATGGCCCTGAGATGGTACCACACAGACAGATGTCCAGGGGTTCTCGTGGGAGCATCCGTGGGCGTACTGCCCATGTCAGATGTGCCCACAGAGGTCTTACAACCTCAGCTATATTTCGGGTTGTCATGCAGGCACAGTCACGTATGGAACGGTAAATCAGACAGGGTCTGAGGGAGCTGACAGCATGTCGCACAGCCATGACTGAAAGTATGCGTGACTTTGCGGCTGCCATCCGTAATTTCACCGATGTCATAGACAGACGTTGTGGGGACATATTAGACCGGTTCCACAACTACATGTCCAAGAGCCAGGGTGATGGTGGACGGTTGAGGCGTCGACGTGGGCGTATGCCAGCAACAGCAGCAGCTGGCAGTCGTCGCGGACGACAACAGGGCCGTGGCCATGCCCATAGTGCCAGCAGCAGCCCCAGCAATGCTGGGTCTGTGCTGTCATCAGACCGCCCCAGGAGACCACGTGCACGTGGCTCTGGACAGGCCCGACAGGGATCTGTGTCCAGTCAACGAACACCTGCTTCTGATGACAGTACCCAGTCTGGATTGGTACCGGATACGGTCCGTAGCACCCCTGCAAGGCACAGGTACCGTGTCCGTGGCCACAGACACTGATCTGTATGACCTGGCAGGTACAGTCTGTGGCTGTCCACAAACACCAGTATATGGCAGCCATGAGGTGGAACTGTGTGAATCCATACACACTTGCGAATTGACAACACCTAGGGCTACCGCATACACGCACACACTGCATCAACATTGCCCCACCTTATACTGCTGTCCCTCACCAACACACATACACATACATGTCAGTTGGTGGTATCAGTGGCAGATTCAGGCATACCAAGTTCACACCCTGTGCATATGATGAAACTGTGCCACCTCCTGCAATCTGTAACATCAGTGCAGGTACAGGTTAACATGTTGCTGATGCACAGGGTGACTACATAGACGTGTAGTAATGATATCATGTTGTTAACAGTACTGTGTGCTGATATAATTGTGGGTATATCCCAGCATGCCTGATGCAGTAAGGGTATGATTGTCTTGTACTGTTGTCTACACCCATGGTAAGTACCATAGTGTATCATCTGCACATGTTGGCATACTGGTGGTAAGGATGTCAACAGAAGACTACATACATAGGTAGCACAGGGGATAAGGTAATGGAAGTATTGATACGCAATGATGGACATGTAACCTGCAAGTGGCATGTTGCCCACACTGGACTCTGCAATGCGGATGTTTGAGGATGTTGATATGTGTGCAGTACTACACGACTGGTACAGGACACACAGGAGCACCCTAGCACTGCAAGCTCACATCTCATACCATGCTAGACAGCCCCAACACACAAAACTAACTGTCACAGGAGGGAGAGTCCCCATACATGTCAGGGATACTGTGGTGGCAGGCCAGGTAGCATACATCCTACTAAGTATGGAACCACTGAGTGAATGCTCAGTGTCTGTTATTTGACATGTGTATTACTGCAGGTATGAGCACCTGGGTTTCCATCCAGTTATTGTACATCCTGACGGTACATGGTCTGTACACTTGTGTGCGCTGAGACTGGACCCTAGCCATCTGACCTGTGTATTACCATGTACATGTGTATAGTGCCTGCATATTTGCACTGTTACCTACTGGAAGTGGTACAGCTTGTTTGTTGTACAATGGACTACATGCAGCCCTGCTTACTGTAGCTTTGTTTGCATGCATGTTTGCTTGCAGTTACCCTGGAACACTGATCCCACCTGCAATGCAGAGTTACAGAGCTTCTGTGGATTCCTAGTGACAACTGCATAGCTTACTATATGTATGTCCATGTCTCACTTGACAGAACGTCACTGTTTGTCCTGTTCACATGTACGTTGCCTGTGACACATTGCATATGACTTACCTGGCATTTGTCCACGTGAGCAGTCATATATGCCACTGCTAACTAATCACAGGCACTACACCCTCACATACTCACCTTCTGTTGAACCACCTGCTTCGCTAGGGACCGCTTGCACCTGTCACCCCTGGGCTTTCGGATATTGGCAAAGGCTCTTGCTACCCCCATAGTGCCTTTTTTAGGCAAGGCTCAAAAGACAAACCCACCTCCATAGGTATCACAAGGGATAAGAAACTAAGAGTAATGCTACTCAATGCCAGAAGTCTAAACCTCAAGATGCACGCACTCGAAACACTCTTTAGCATGGAGAACATCGATATCTGTGCAGTAACAGAAACGTGGCTCAGGGCTCCCGAGAGCACCCCAGCACTACCAGGTTATACCTCATACCATGCTTTTCGGCCCCAAAACTTGGACCGAACCACAAAAGGAGGCGGAGTATCGATATTCATCAAAGATACCCACACCTCCAGGTTGGTGGCAAAGCACGAAGCATCAGAGACTATCCATGTGCAACTAACAGTGGGTAAAACTGCCTTCCAGTTTATAGCCTGCTAGAGACCACCCTCCCAAACCCAGGAACCCCACTCGGCCTTCCTGAGAACACTGGAAAATATGAAGGTCTCTCCAAACACCATTATATTGGGCGACTTCAACTACCCAAACATAGACTGGGAGCATTACTCTAGCTCCAACACCCTAGCCCAAAGGTTCCTAGAATTTATAAACTCAAATGCTATGGAACAACTTGTTACCACTCCCACAAGAGGGGAAAACATACTGGACCTGATCATCACCAACATGGGGACTCTATGCTCCAGACCAGAAGTGTATCCCTCACTGGTAAGATCAGATCATAAACTAATCTCACTGGATATTCACATCCCGACCCCACCCCCTGCCCAGAAAACCACAGTGAAAAACTTCTCTAAAGCAAATTTCACACTCCTCAAAACTGAGGTGGAATCCTTCAAAGCCCCCGGGCCTGTGGAAACCAGAATCCTTTATAAACGCATTCTATGAACACCTTCAGGAATGCATGGATCATGCAATCCCAAATAAAACCAAGACCCAATCCTCCAAAGGCAGGTGTCCTGTCTGGTGGACCCCAGCCATAAACAAACTATACAATAGAAAGAGGAGGCTACTAAATGATAGAGCAATATCCCAAAAAGGGAAGGCATCACTGATCAGTATTAGCAAAAAACTACGGGCACTCATAAAATTGTCTAAGGCCAGCTTCGAGAGAAAAATTGCACAGGACACTAAGGATGATCACAAGGCTTTCTTTAGTTATGTTAGGAACCTGGGTGGTAATTCCCAGATATGCTCAGAATTAGTCCAAAATGACAAAAAATGCACCAAACCCACAGACATTGCCAACATCCTAGCTGACAGGTTCAGCGCAAACTTCTCCCCCCCTCCACACCAAAAGGGCAAATATCTATCCCAGCAGAGTGCTGCCCCCCTGACATCTCAGATGCTCAGGTAAGAGCCGCCCTCTCCAAAGCAGAAAACACAGCATCAATGGGACCAGACGGTGTCCCGGGCTGTGTCCTACATGAACTCCAAGAAGAGCTAAACCCAAACATAACACTACTGTTCAATCTCAGCCTTACTACAGGATATGTGCCCAAAGAGTGGAGTACAGCAACAGTGGTCCCTCTCCATAAAGGTGGTGCCTCAACGGATCCTGGAAACTATCGTCCCATAAGCCTGACTAGCTTGGTCTGCAAAGCTATGGAAAGGATCATCATGGACCTCATAAATAAAGATATTGGGGACCTACAGACACTGGATCCTACCCAGTTCGGCTTTGTTAAGGGCAGATCCTGTCTCTTAAACCTGGTTGATTTCTTTGAAACAGTCACCAAGGCCATTGACGAGGGGAAGGTGGTCCACACAGCCTACCTGGACCTCGCAAAAGCCTTCAATACAATACCCCACTCGGGCATTATAGATAAGCTCATCAGCTTAAATATAAACCCCTATGTCACTAGATGGATTGCAAACTGGCTCAAGGACAGAACCCACATGGTTAGAATTGCTGGAGCCATGTCAGACTCCAAACGAGTTACAAGTGGTGTCCCACAAGGCTCAGTCCTGGGACCTCTCTTGTTCGGTATATATTTCTTGGAGGTACAGGCCAACACGGAAGGACTGTGGCTGACCAAGTTCGCAGATGACTGCAAACTGGGCGCCATAATCGACTCTCCAGCCGACACAAGCATCCTCCAAAGGGCCTCATAGAAACAGACAATTGGTGCCAGAGCCATGGCCTCAAGCTAAATGCCAAAAGTGTATAGTCATCCCCTTTGGCAAAAACAAAGTGCCACAAATTACCACATAGGTGGTAATCCATTAAGTACAGAAGAAGTAATTAGGGACCTGGGCACCCAAGTTGATAGCAATCTCTCATTTGACAACCACGTGGCCAAAGTGGTTAGAAAAACATTTTATATAGCCCACCTAATCATGAAAGGATTCACATCTAGATCAGGGGAGGTCATCGTGCCTCTTTACTCATCCCTCATCAGGCCCATAATTGAGTACAATGCCCCTTTTGGGATGTACCTTACCAGACACCTGCAGCAACTGGAAAGATTCCAAAAGTACCTCACCAGGAGGATCAAAGGGCTCAAACAGATGCCATATGCTGCCCGGTTAAAGAAACTCCAGCTCTACTCAGTGGCATACCGCCTGTTCAGAGGCGATCTGTGCCTGACGTATAAAGCCATGTCCAACCCGGAATTAATGGGCATGCCGCACCTCAGAAAATCCAAATCCCATCGAGCTACGCGCTCGAGAGACTTGAACCTCAGCACTGAAATAAATAGGACATGCTGGAGGGACAGATTCATAACCCAGAGGCTCCCTTCACTCTGGAATAAAATCCCAGTCCAGGTTAGGCAGAGTCCCTCATTGACTCTCTTCAAGAGGAATCTTGATGAGTGGATGGGAGATCGTAGGTTTACCCCGGGTATCACTTCTGTGTCACTGTTAGACAGAGGCACAGTATACTAACCTTGAAAAAGGGCATAGTAAAATAAATTTAAAATGGTGGCGAAAGCCAAACACATTCTGGCTAGGCTTATAAATGCCCTAGGGCAGATAGCCTAGTTTGAACCTATGAACCTTGTTCCCCATTGGCCCTATGTGCTGTTAATCACCATGGCAATCACAATACTATGGTAGCATGTGCAAAGGTCACTTCTCAGTCACGTCTATGGAACAGTTGTGGAATATGTGGGTCATGTGGCAATGTCACAGCTGCCACATGTACACAGTCAACCCTCTCCCCTACACATGGACGTACAACACATGTATGAGATGCAACCACATAGCCAAACTGGGGACTAAGCACTCTGAACCCAGTACTGGCATAACCTGTCAGGTGGCATGAAATACTACAGTGACTACAATACCAGTCTGATGTAGACCTACACTGACAGCAATCCAACCACGTGAACACACTGGGCCATTCGTGGAGCCTCAGAATAGCATCCTGCCTGAGCAGCAGACACCTCTGCAGCTGGCACACAGGCATACGTTAAGCCGGAACACAGCATGTGCAACACATAGCACACAAATCCTGTGTGCCAAACAGTCACAGCCTGTAGCTAGACAACACACCTGCTACAGTTGTGTTAGGTACCTTTATTGTCCGGTACAGTGAGGTCCGCTCACCAGGCTGGACAAGGTGAAGGTCACAGTGATATGCCGTGGGGCACTATGGTCCACCACATAACACAAGCATACAGGTCAGTCAGAGGCATGGACACATATGACTCAGTCATTGTCCATGCCACTATGGCTGACCTGTGATGTACCTCCCTGGACTACATGATAGGGAACATGGAAGGGCTCTCTGAGCATGTGGCACAGGCTGGTATGACCCTGACCTTGGTTGGCATCATACCCTCACCAGGAATGCTGACGTATTACTGAATGCTGATGAATTACTGTAGCTACAACACCCTTGCTGAAAGGTTCCTAGCATGTAGTCACTGCATTGCTATGGAACAACTTGTTACCTCTCCCACAACAAGTGAAAACATGCAGCACCTGTTCACCAACAACATGTAGACTATATGCCCCAGACCAGATGTGTAACCCTCGCTGCTAGGATGATACCATATACATCTCACACTGTATGTACACATACCACATGCAGCACCCGCACAGAAGACCACAGTCATAATGTTATCCAGTGCAAATACCATGTATTCATGTGTGTCAGGTGTCAGACATGGGAACTATTGAAGGTCACAGGTACATATGTGTATTTGGCACACACATACATCATCTGTGTCCATTGCCATTACTGGTTTAATCGATGTCATGCATTATTGTGAACATCAATCCACACACATGGGCATTCTGTGTGACAAAAACACACGTGGCATGTGTGGAATTCAAAGCCATAACTAACTGTGCTATGACAGTAGTGAGAGACGCAGTAGCAGAGCGTGCTATTTGCATTACTGGGAGATTTGCCCTCTTCCGCTGTACTTGTAGGGTGCTGACATCATCTCTGTGTAGAGATTGGAATATGCAGTAGTGTACTGATTGGCAAAAGGGTCAGTTCTCTCATACATGTAATTGCACACACCCTACTTCTGTCCTTGGTCTGGTTTGCAACCCCTCTACTGACATAGGGGTTTATATTTAAGCTGGTGAGCTTATCTATAATGAACACGTGGGGTATTGTATGGAAGACTTTGCAAGGTCCAGCTACGCTGTGTGGACCACATTGCTCTCATCAATGACCTTAATAACTGTTTCAAATGAGTCAAACATGTTTAAGGGGCAGGATCTGCACTTAAGAAAGCCACACTGGGTAGGGTCCGGTGTCCGTAGGTCCCCAATATCTTTATGTCTGCGGTACATGCCGATCCTTTCCATAGCTGTGCAGACCAAGCTTGTCAGGATTCTGGGGTGGTAGTTTGCAGTATCCTTTCAGGCAACACCTTTGTTGAGAAGGACCACTGTTGTTGTACACTGCTCTTTGGGTACATATCCTGTGGTAAGGCTGACATTGAGCAGTAGTGTGATTTGGCATTCCATTCTTCTTGGAGTCCATGTTGGACTCAGCCCAGGACACCATTTCATACCATTGCTGCTGTGTTTTGCTTTGTAGATGCTGGCTGTTACCTCAGCATCTGCAATGTCAGGGGGCCAGCAGTCTGCTGGGATAGATATTTTGCATTCTGGGGGGGTTTGCACTGCACCTGTCAGGTTGGATGTTGGCAATAAGTGTGTGTGTTTGGTATGTTGTTTGTAATATTTGAGTGATTCAGAGCATATCTGTGAATTCCCAACAAGGTTCCTACCATCAGTTAAGAAAGCCTTGTGATTATCCTTAGTGTCCTGTACAATTTGTATCTTTATAGGTTCATACTAGGCTATCCACCCTAGGGCATTTATAAGCCTAGCTAGTGTGTGTGTGGCTTTTGCCACCCCTTGCTATGTGAATATTATGGCCATTTATGATTTACTTTACTGTGCCTCTGTCTGGACGTGACACAGTGAAGACCCCCAGTGTACATCCACAGTCATCCATCCACTTGGCAAGATTCCTGTTGAAGAGTGTCAGTGAGGGGCTCTGCCTAACATGGAGTGGGATTCTGTTCCAGGGTGTAGGGAGCCTCTGGGTTATGTATCTGTCCCTCCAGCACATCCTATTTCATTATGTGTTGAGGTTGACATCTCTCACTCTCACAGCTCCGATGGCTTTGGGTTTTCTGGGGGTGGAGCATGTCCATTACTCCTGTGCTGGACATGGCCTTGTACAACAGGCATACAACGCCTCTGTGTAGGCAGTATGTGACTGCATTCAGCTGGGGTGTCTACAGCCAGGCAGCATATGACATATATTTGAGACCCTTTATCCTCTTGGTGAGGTACCTTTGAGGTCTTTCTAACTGCTGCAGGTGTCGGGTAAGGTACATCCCACATGAGGCTTTGTACTAGATTATGGGTCTGATAAGAGAACAGTATAGGGGCACAATGACCTCTGTTGACGTAGATGTGAATCCTTTCATGATACGGTGTCCAATATAGACAGTCTTCCTAGCCATGTTGGCAATGTGAGTGTCATAACAGGTTACTGTCCACTTGTGTCCCTAGGTCCCTGATTACTCCTTCCATACATAACGGTTTACCACCTATGTGGTAATTTGTGAGTACCATGTTTGGTATTTGGTGAGACATTCATACTGTCCAGTGTCTTCAGGATGGCTGGGTGGGGTTCCTGTGTGTGAGAGTGTGGTCTGTAGCATGCTACAGACTGTACAGCAGTTTTGCCTATGGTTAGTTGCACATGGGTGGTCTCCGATGCTTCGTGCATTGTCAGTTACCTGGACATATGGGTATCTGTGCTGAATATGGATACTCCCCCTCCTTTTATGTTTTGGTCCAGGTTTTTGGGCCATAACGCATGATATGAGGTATAACCTGGTAGTGCTGGTGTGCTGTCAGGAGGCTTGCTGCAGGTTTCTGTCACTGCACGGACATCAATGTTCTCCATACTGGGGAGGACCTCAGGAGCATGCATATTGAGGTTTACACGTCTGGCATTGGTCAGCATTACCCTTATGTTTCTTTCCACTTATGTTTTCTAGGGTGGTGGGTTAGTCTTTTCAGCCTTGCCTACGAAAGGCTCTATGGAGGTGGCAAAAGCCTTATCCAATATCCAGACGTCCAGGGGTAACAGGTGCAAGTCATCCCTGGAACAGCAGCGTGGCTTGTCAAGCATGACATCCCAAGCAGACAGACATTGGATCCCCTTGGAATGACACCAGTAATTGAGCCAGTTGTTAAAGCTGATCATTCTGTGTTTGTACTGTGGCATCATTCTTGGTGAGGGTAGGATGCTGCAAATGGTCAGTGTCATACTGGCCTGGACTTCATAATCAGAGAGCTCATCTATGTCTCTTTTCATGTAGTCCAGGGAGGTACATCTCAGGTCCTTCACACCAGCATGGACAATGACTGCATCATATTTCTACTTGCTTTGGGGTGACCTGCGTATTTGTGTTATGTGGCATATTGTAGCAGCCTACAGGCAGCTTACTGTACCCTTTCCCTTGTTCAGTCTGGTGAGCGGGACAGCAGTGTGTCTGACTATGGAGTCACCTATTACATCTGTATCAGGCATGGTGTTTCTCCTTCTGGCCTGTGACTGTTTGGCACACCAGCTTTGTGTACTATGTGTTGCATGTGCTATGTTTGGAGGTTGTGGTTGCTTGGGTGTCTGCTTTGGAGGCCTCTGTTGGTGTGGTGTGTTTGTAATTAGGGCCTCCGGGAATGTTTTTCTGTGTTTATGTCTTTGGTTTGCAGTTGTGATAGGTCTATGTGGGACTGGGTTTGTGGTGTGTGTGGTTACCTTCTCCTCCTGACTAGTTTTGACAGTACTGAGTTGAGGGAGCTCAGCCTCCGGTTTGGATAATTGGTTGCATCTCTCACATATATTTGTATTTCTTGGGGTGAGTTCAGGGTTGTCTGTGTACTTGGGGCAGGTGTAACATTGCCTCAAGATTCACAGATTCAACTTGCTGTAGCTGGCCTTAGTGGATTGTATGTGTGGACATATTTTATTGCCATACTACTGATCAGTGATTACTTCCCTTTTTATGCTTGCTCTATCATGTAGTAGCTTCCTCATTCTCTTGCATGGTTTGGTAATGGCTGGAGTCCACCATGCCAGATGCCTGCGTGTATGGCATTGTGTCTTGGTTTTATTTGGGATTGCATAATCCAAGCATTCCTGGCAGTGTTCATGGAATGCCTGTATAACAGGTTCTGAGGTGTGGCCCATATTTTGCACCTGCACAGGGCCTTTAATGGATTCCACATCAGTTTGGAGGAGTGCAACTTTTGCTTTACACATGTTTTTCACTGTGGTTTTCTGGCCAGGGACTGTGGTCAGGATGTGTATATCCAGTGTGATTACTCTATGGTCTGGTCTTACCAGTGAGGGATACACTTCTCATCTTGCCATCCAGTACCCATGTTGCTGACACCAAGACTAACACCAAGAACTGCACCTGGCCTGTGTTGGAATACATGAATATATCAAGCCCTCCAAACCACATTATATTGTGTGACTGAAAATACCCAGACATAGACTGGGAGCATTATACTAGCTCCAACACTGTAGGACAAAAGTTCCTGGGCATTTTGGTTTATGGATTCTAGGAACTTTTGTCCTACAGTGTTGGAGCTAGTATAATGCTCCCAGTCTATGTCTGGGTATTTTCAGTCACACAATATAATGTGGTTTGGAGGGCTTGATATATTCATGTATTCCAACACAGGCCAGGTGCAGTTCTTGGTGTTAGGACGGTAGTCTGTAGCAGGCTATAAACTGGGAGGCAGTTTTAGCCACTGTTACTTGACCATGGCTAGTCCATGCTGCTTCTTGTTGTGGTACCAACATGGGTGTGTGGTTATCCTTGACAGTTATTGCTAGTCACCCTCCTTTTGTAGCTTGTTCCATGTTTTGAGGTTGTACAGCACAGTAAGAGGTGTAACCCGGTAGTGTTAGGGTGCTGTTGTGAGCCTTGACCCAGTTTTCTGTTACAGGACAGATATCAACATTCTCCATACTGGGGGAGTTTAGACTGCATGCATCTTGCTGTTTAGACTTCTGGCATTGGGTAGCATTACATCTAGGTTCTTATCCCTTGTGATACCTATGGAGGTGGGTTTGTGTTTTGAGCCTTACCTATTCAGGGCACACTGTGGGTAACAACAGCCTTTGCCAGTATCCATAAGGCCTGGACTGATAGGTGCACGCCATCCCTAGCAGGTGGAGCATCATGTCATGCTCAGCATGTCATCCCAGGCTGGCACACATTGGATCCCCTTTGACTAACTGCAATACTTCAGCCATTTATTGCAATTGATCATCTCATCGTCATATTGTGGCATCATGCTTGGTGAGGGTAGGATGTTAGGGTCATCAAGTGTGCATATGCTACATGTTGTTACATTGCTTAACACATGGCATTCATGCCTCAGGTGGTGCTGCAGGGCTGCCTCTTGTCGGATGCACATACTACACTCCCTGTACATGTTTGAGAGCAGGTTATGTCATTTTAGGCATCCCTGTTATTATATGAGTGAGTCAGAGAGGGGTATCATTCCCAGGGTTCCTACTGAGCCAGTGTATGTGCTTTGCGTTGCCTCTTTGCCAAGGCCAGGGCATACTGGGCACGCCTCCTTCTGCCTACTGGGGCAGGCTCAGGTTGTTCCTCCTCCGAGTCACTCTCTGCCTGTGATGGCCTTGGCAATGGTGGGAGGCTGTTTGGCCCGGCACTATGCTGGTCCTGCTGCAGCTGTTTTCGCAAAATCATATTATGTAGCATAGCACATACCATGACAATTTGGGTACATGTAGTTGGTGAGTACTGCAAGGCTCCACCAGATGTGTCCAGACACCGGAACCGTGACTTGAGCAGCCCAAACACACGCTCTATTACATTACATGTTTGTGTGTGTGCCTCATTATGGCGTTCCTATTCAGGTGTGTGTGCATTTCTGATGGGTGTCATCAGCCACGGCTCCAGTGCATAACCTGCATCCCCCAGTAGGTGTCCATGTGGGATGTCCCCATTGGCAAATGTCTGGTACAGCTGCGTCAAATGCCAGATATGGGAATCATGGTAGCTCCCAGGGCAGCCAGCACACACATTCATTATTATGCCCTGGGCATCACACACGACCTGGCAGTTGATGGAGGGGAAGCCCTTGCGGTTAATGTAGGCCCTACCCCGCTCACCGGCTGGTGCTTTGATGCGTATGTGCATGCAGTCTATTGCACCCACTACCTCAGGGTATTCCGCTATTTGCTGGAAGAGACGCATATTGCTGGCCAATACCTCACGGGCATTGGGGAAATATACATGATCACTGACAGGGCATCCAGGAACTGGTGCAGTACCCTGGAGGCTGATGCCTGTGATATCCCCATCATATCACCAGTTGGTCTCTGGAAGGTACCTGTTGCTAGTATTCTTAGGCCAACACATACCTTGGTTTCCACTGGGATGGGTTCCTTTCTGTTGGTTCTGTGTGTGAGGCGTGGCCTGCACAGCTCGACAATTTGCTGCAGGAGGTCTCTGTCCACTCTGTAGCGCTCTACTATCTCCAGCTCATGTAACCTGTGGTAGGTGACCCTGGGCCTGTACACTTTTCTCCGTCTCCTTACTGTGGGTTGTCTGGCACCATTTGCATTGTCACCACCCTCAGCAAGTAGCCTATGTCTCCTTATGACAGCTATGGCAGCCCCTAGCATTTCTGCTCTGAGTTCAGCTTTTTCAGTATTCACTTCTAATAGCTTACTCCTGTCTTGCAGTGTCTCTTGAGAGAAACATCCTGCACTGCTGTTTGCAGAGTTTTAAGTGCTTGGCTGAGCTACTATTCTGCCTGTGTAATTGCTTGCTTCTAATTGTTTTCACCTGCTAGCTCCAGCAGTATTCCCTGCTAGCTTCCTACTAATTCTGTTGCTTCCGTTTTCCTTTCTGTTTCCTCAGGGGGGAGCAACGCGCATACCAGCAGAAACACGCTCACAGTGGCTTACACGCGCGCGCACAGGCTTACACAGTTCAGAATCTGCTTATTCGGGTTAAAACGCGCACACACCAGCGCAAACAGTCTTACAAGTCTGCCAACAGGCTCCCACATGCTCAGTCTGCCTTAAACGCGCGCACACTGCCCTACTCGCGCTTCATGGCGCGCACACGTGCGCATGCACGCCCAGCAAGAAACTTTGGTGCAAGCAACAGTGTACACCTTCCATTTCTTGACTTTCCCATACTTATCTTGTGGCACTCCTCTTTCCATGATATGTGTCTGACATCTGTCATGTAACACTGTCCTCCAATGAACTGCATTTCTTTCTACCATTCCCTCCTGTGATGTCACCTATCTCCTACTCTATTCCTCCCCCTTATGTATCTCTTACACTACTCAGAATGTGCTCATTTGCTATGTGACAGTGGAATTCAGTATCCTAACACTCATTTACATCAGATTGCCTACTAATGCTTAGTTACATGTCTTAGACTCAGCTTCCCCCCTTAGCAACCACTAAACGGTGGCCATGTTGTTTTTGGTCTGCTGGTCCCTGCATTGTAAATCCATGTATTGCATAAAACCCACATTTGTGGGTTTATAACCTTCATTTTTATGTTTTATACAGCGCAGCCCGTTTGCGCTGGGCTGCGCTGCGTTTAAACATCGGCGATCGCCGAAAAAAAATATTTATTTCTTATATTTGCATCGGCGTACCTTGCCAATGGCCACATATTTGGCCATTGGCATGCTGCCTGACACATATGCACCCTTTATTTGGAGCTGACATGGCACCATTGTGTTTTTTGCTGAAACGTACTCAGTTGTCAACTGAGTACATTTCTGCAGCTAAAACGGCTCTTACACGGGCTGCTTTGGGCTTCCTGGATCGCTAATCTGCCTCATTTGCATGCCTTTCAGCTGCAAGTGAGGTGATTAGCATATCCACGCCCACTCCGTGTAAGAGACGTTTTAGCTGGTCTCTTACACGGGATTTAGGGCTGTTCCTGGATCGCGAAGGCTGCATGGAGTCTTACACTACTCTTAGACTCCGTGCAAGCCTTCGTGAATCCTGCCCATTGTGAGTTTTTACTGACACAGTCAGACAAGCTAAGATAATCACATTACTAGCCCCATTTCTAATTTCACGGAAGTGAAGGCATATTTCTCAGTCTCTGTGCATTAACAATCATAGCACAGGATCAGAAAAGGAACATTTCTTATTTTTCACAATAGATGGTCTTTTGTATACTGAAACCTATACAGTTAATGATAAGGAATATTTGTATGTGCTTAGTTTATTTCATTTAATAAAGTATGCACACATAAAAAGTTCTGACTTTGAGTGTGTGTGTGTGTCTTTCGGCTTTTCCCGGTTAGGGGTCGCCACAGCGGAACTCCGGTCCGCTAATGATTGGTAGTTGATTTTTATGTGCCGAGTTACCAGCCCTGATGCACAACCTTCAACGAAGGTACGCCCATTCACGCATGTCTCCACGCAGAAGACGCTCTAGCTGATAATCGAACTGGACAGCGTCTTACTGTGAGGCGACAATGCTACTGCAGCACCACCACCGCAGAGTCAAAAAGTTCTGACTTTGAGTAACATCAGTAAATCTAGGAGGAGAAAGGGTAAATCTGAGGGCCCGCAATCATAGCATCATATATCCAGATCATAGCATTTGAGAGGTATGGGTGGAGGCCTTTGCAAACAAAAAATGCAGGGTTGTAGCACAACATTTAGACTATAAATACTGGGTTATAGTGGGCAAGCTTCAGTGAAAAGCAGTAGTCTTAAGATGGCATATGTAAGAGAATGTTATTTTTGGTATAAATGCAGAATATATCTGAAATTCTGTAAAAATCTGTGTGAGTTAGAGTACCGGGTAACATGTTTAAGTCTACATTCATAATTATATATGCCCATGGGCCCTGAATTTTTTATAGTAATGTTGCACCTTCTGTAGCTAAATAAGGTTGATGTTCTTCCATGTCACTGTTGCAGTATTAATCACCTGTGGCATCTCCTGCTGAGGATACCCCAACATCTGGCCAGTATACAAAAGCCTGTACTACTTAGGGAGCCCTGTACATTAGATGTATGTTCCCTGCACAAGTGTAGGGTAAAAAAGTGACATACCTGTGCTCCCAACTCAGAACTTCATTGCCAGTAGTCTGAATGCCATTGTTGTACATCGATCTGAAGGCCCTTCACTTTGCTCGTTATATGGTGCCTATGTTTTTAAGTTAAGTACCCTGTTAGGGTTCTTTTTTTCTTTTTCTTATATTGTTCAGTGAGGTACATGTCCTGCAAAAAAGGGAAATGTCAGTGTGGGAGGTAGATTCCCCATAAAGACCACCATGATAGGTGCCTGTTATGCTTGGGTGTGTCCCACGACCACGCTCAGTGTTCCGTCTGTAAGGCTTTTGTTCCCAAGAATTTTTATACCAAGATTTCAAGCTTTTGGCCTAAGGTACCTTGGCAGAATCCATTCACCCCAAGGTATAGCTGGCACTCTAGTAGGCCAAGAAGTCTAGGCCTGAATGCCGCAACCTTCTTGGAGACTGTCATGGAGCCTGCTTTTCCCATGTCCTCGGAGCTCTTGCAAACACCTGCTGTGGACATTGATGGAGAACCATGGCTGACTATTTCCAAAGGTCCAAAAGGGATTCCTCAGATCCTTATTCTGGAAGAGGTGCTGAGTACATTAATTGAATTCAGGCAGGGCTCTGAACCTCTGTCTTTTGTTAGAGTGGACGACACAGTGAAGAAAAGGCAGAAAACTAAGCATGTGGTGTCTGCTCCCAGAGATCCAAAAGGGAATGAGATGACTTCACTCTAGGCTTGTTCAACACCTTGATGGCATTGAAATCTCCTCTGTTGGTTACATTTCTTTACCTCCTTGGTCCTCTACCCCTAAGAGTGCAAGGGACCCAGGGTCTTCAGATGGTGATTCTGTCTCTGAGGCTTATTCCTTAGCCTATACCTCTCAATTATCTTCACCTTTAGACTATGGGTCTGACGAGTAGGAATATGTCAGTCCTGATTCTCCTTTAGAAGGAGTTTTCTTTTGGTTGACACTGTCCTGCATATGGTGGAATTGCTCCCAAGTACTGAATGTCCAGGAAAGGTATTATTAGTTGATACAAATGGACTTTTCTCAACCTTCAGCTGTTGGCTGCTCTGGTAGATACCTTCTGTGCTGCTTCCCTGACACTGTATTCTTAGCCTCCACCTCCTAAAAAACTTGATAGGTTCTATAAGGTGCTGGATGGCTGCAAGTTCTTGCATAAGTGGCCTTCCTCTTTTCCTCCAGTGATTTCTGTATCTACTGATATGCCTTCTAGGCTATTGCCCTCTTCAAAGCTCCTTCCTTCAGATAAGGACAGTAGAGCCATAGAAAGGATTGGTAAAAAGGTATACACTTTGGCTATTTTAGCCTCTGGGCCACCAATTACCAGACTCGTATGACAAGGTACATCCTGTTTCTTCTTTCCCATATTGGGAAGCTTGTTTCTGATATGCCTGACTTTGAGGGTAAGGCCTAAGTTTTCTTCTTGCTTAGTTCCGGTTCTCAGGTTGCTCATCACTCTATCAAATGCAACTATTATGCAGCAGATGTATCTTCTAGGGCTACTGCCTCTGGCTGTGTGATGAGACACTATTCCTGGCTTCACCTTTGGGCCTTTCCAGATGATATCAAAGCAAAACTTCTAGACATCCCTTGGATAACCAGAATGTGTTTGGTTCTGCTGTAGCTGACTTTTTTAAGACCTTACAGGATCAAAGTAAGGTCATGAAAGATTTGAAGCAGATTTTTGTCTAACCTGTTCCCAAGTTTCAGAGTAACTGTCTTAGTAAGACTACTTTTTTTTTTGCATAGGCTTCCGAGACCATCTTCCAAATGTAAGAAGGCTCTTAGGTGCATTTTTTTTGGTAAGCCAACTTAAGCACCCAGGCCCTAGAAACAGTCTTCTCCTAACAGATCTGCAGCCATCTGACTGTCTGCCCTCCATTCCCCTCGGCCAGGTTCCCTTGTCCCTCAAGCTTTCTCTCCCACTTTGGCAGCTGATTACCACAAACACCTGGGTTATCTCCATTATCCGTCCGGGTTACTTTATGTTAAAGAAAAGGTTGATCGACACAGCACCACAACAGAAACTGGATACTAAATATACAACTTTAATACAATATAAATGATTAAGTTAACTGCTTTCATCAATACAGACTTCTTCAGAAATAATGACCAAAGAAAAAAACACCTTTTATACATATTAAGCCATAGTCCATCATCATCCATCAATTAAATAATTAAAATCTTCTTCTTTCGGCTTTTCCCGGTTAGGGGTCGCCACAGCGGATCACCTGTCCGCTCATGATTTGCAGTAGAGTTTTACGGTGTCGAGTTGCCAGCCCGGCGCCCAACCTTCTATGGAAGGCACACGCACGCACGCATTCACTCATGCCTAGGGCCAATTTAGAGTGTTCAATCCACCTACAGCATGTCTTTGGGATGTGGGAGGAAACCGGAGCACCCGGAGGAAACCCACGTGACCACAGGGAGGACATGCAGACTCAGCACAGAAGGCACCCCAGCTGAGGACTGAATAAGAGAACCTCTTGCTGTGAGGCGACAATGCTAACCGCTGCACCACAGTGGCCACCCAATGAAATAATTAAGATAATGTTCCCTAAAAACATTAATTAGCTTAAAAAGTGTTTTATATATTAAAATAGAATACATAAATATATGAATGTGTAATAAAAATGTACTTTGTTGAAACATCAAAAAAAGCTCACTAAAACATTTCATTTAACTAGATCACACCCTATAACTTAGCAGCATGCAATTTTAATATGCTGTTGAGGGAAACGTTATCATTTAAACCTGGATGTTCACTAGCATTCAACCTCAGTTGCCACAGTAGCTCTCTGTATTCAAGAGTACATTCCCAAGTACTACCCCTGGGATTCTGCAACACTTGGTCTATTATCATAAAGTAATATTTTATTGTTATTGACACACACTACCTTTTGTTTAAAAACAACATTTGAGTCTTTTTTTTTGTTTTATTATCATAGTAATGTACATGAATTCTTTTTCTGAATTGATGATCAGTTTTTCCAAAAGAAAAAAAGAAACAGGAGTTACAGTATGCTAAGTATACTACTCCCTTACTATTGCAATCATACTGTGATGTGAATTTAAACTTGTGATTAATACTACCAAGAAAAAACTCACTTCCCTCAAAAATGTATTTACACTGGTCACACACTTCACATTTTTTAGTACTGATGTGTGTTTTCTTGCTACCTTCGCCACTATTAATAACATTTTGTCTTTCAAGCTTTTCTTTAATATTGGCATGTCATGAATAAGTAAATAGGGGTCTAGACCCTAATATAGCACTCAGAGTACTATCATGGGAAATAATGTTCCAGTTTTTATTTATAAAGGACAGAATTTGACGAACAAACTATTTTCATACCTCTCCTCTTCATTTGTATGATTACCAAAATACTACATCAAAGCAATTCCCAAAATTGTCTCATATTTATCTTTCCTACCTTCCAAAATCTCATTCCTAATATCACAAAGTAATTATAGTGGATCCCCTTTCTTGAAACATATTAGAGAGAAATTACATTTCCCTTTTCAAATTGTTGTCATCAGAAGTTCTGTTTGAGTGGGTGATAATTATTGAAATGTAAAATACCCATGAGAAAAGGTGGGTTTCCTGTATATGGTAGATTTAAATCTGACTTCTTCAAAGTATTTAATTAATAAGATGTCTAAATAATTAATGCTTACCTCAGACCAAGTATGATTAAGTTAAAAAAAACTCATAGTAGAAGTAATATATGCAATAAAGTCAACCAACTGTTTAGAATCACCTTTCCAAATTATAAATATATCATCCAAAAAACATAAGATGGTAATGATGTATTGGGAATATTTCATCAAATATCCATCATTTTGCCAGCCTTGTGAACAGGTGCATTTTCTTGCTTCCCTCTACTTTTTACTTTCAATGCCTCCTTTAATCGGCAAAGCAAGTTACAGTAGTAGTCTGAATTAACTGTTTAGCCCCTTGGAAGATGGTCAGTCATTACAACACCTTCCTGATCCCAAAAGACTGTGGACATGACCTTTCCTGCTGACTTTTGGGTCTTGAACTTCTTTGGCCTTGGTGAACCTGAGTGCTGTCATTGCTTGGACTGTTGTTTTGTCTCAGGATCATAATGGTATAACCATGTTTCATCAACAGTAACTAGTCGTTCGAAAAAGTTGGCACCAGCTCAACGAAAATGCCACAAAATCAACTTGGAAGCATCCACTCAATGTCTTTTCTCATTGGCATTCAAACATTTGGGCACCCACTTGGTTGACAGCTTGTGCATACCTAGCTGCTGATGGATTATAAACCCAACGCATTTCCTGGGTGTCTGTAGTGTTTTAGCTATTTGCCAGTCTGCCAAAATCAGGTCATGGACATGGTCAACAACTTCAGGAGCTGACACAGGTTGAGGCCTCCCAGACCTTGCTGCATCTTCAGTCTCAAAATTTCCAGCTGAAAGTTTGCACACCACTTCTTCACAGTTGTGTAAGAAGGGCATTTATCACTCAATGTTTGCATCATACATTCATGGATTTCCTTTGGAATTTTTCTTCTGCAGGAATAGGAACTTCATGATTGCTTGGAGTTCTACAGTTAAAAATGTCACACGTTTCATTGACGTGGTTCAATCAATGATCTGAAACAGTGTCAAAACATAGCATTATGATTCTGCAAATTGGCACTTTACAAGACGAAACAACCATATTTTCAGCTACAGAGGCAAAATTAAGCTGAGAATTTAGAAAGTTGGTTGGGCTTTGAACTTTTCAGCACCTCCTCATAAGTCTGACTTTTTCAAAGTCTTTAATAAGATGTCTAAATAATTAATGCCTACCTCAGACCAATTATGGATACATTTATAAAAAAAAACTCATAGTAGGGTTAATATATACAATAAAGTCAACCAACTGTTCATAATCACCTTTCCAAATTATAAATATATCATCCAAAAATGTAACATGGTAATGATGTATTGGGAATAGTCAAAAGTGATTAATATACTTCTCTTCCCAATAACACATGATAACATCTGCATACAAAGGGGCACAGACATGTTTCATTGCTACCCCACTTGTTTGTTTATAATACTCCCTTTCAAAAAAGAATAAACTGGAAAACCCTTCCCTCCTTTTCTGGTATTCCTCAACCCCCTGTGAAACAGCTTCCTCATTTTCCAGGGGTGTTGCAGGGTCTGCAGTTCTACGGGCAGAGAAGGGTTTGGGTTTTTATTCCAGGATTTTTCTGATCTCCAGGAAAGAGGAGTCTTGGAGATCTGTCCTGGGGCTTTCCTTTCTGAACACAATTCTCATAGGGCCTTCCTTCGAAATGGTCTCCCTTCAAACTGTGTTTCCTCTGTTGCTCCCCCCATGCCTTTCTGGTTTCCTTGAATCTGTAGGACGCTTACCTTTACATTTCTATCCACCCTCTATTCAGTATTTTTTTTGTGTTTCTGTGCTTCTTCCTCTCATTTCCAGTTCTCTGCTTTCAACAGCCCCAAGGGTGTTCACCAAATGTCTAGCCCCAGTAGTCACCTTTTGCAGGCTTCAGGGCATTCAAATATATCCTTATCTAGATGACCTTTTGCTTCAGGCTCAATCCCATTCCTGTCTGATGCAGGATCTTTATTTTACCCAGCTTCTGTTGCACAGACTGGGGTTCACTGTCAGCCTTCAGAAATCAATGTTGACTCTGTCTCAGAATCATTTTTCCTAGGCTGAAGGTTCCAGACTGTTCCAATGCTGGCATCTCTTCTTGCCTCCAAGGTTTCTGTACCTGTTTCCCCTGTCAGCTCTTCCAGCGAGGGAGTTTCTCAGAGCTCTGGGGATCATGGCCTCCACTATCCCCATGCTTCCATGGGCCAGGCTTCATATGAAGAAGTTTCAGTAGTACCTAAAATCCGTGTGGCTTCAACACCTCTACCTACTGGACCATTGTATGCCTCTGCTCCCTTATCTCAAATTGGAATTTCATTGGTGGATTCAACATCTATTTCTTAATTCAGGTGTTTCTTTCCAGCTTCCTCAGCTGTCTCAGGAACACTTCACAGATGTATGAGAGGTGGGGTAGGGAGCCATTTCTGGCGCTCTGAAGGTGCAGGGTCTTTGGTCCCCTTAGCAATGGATCACATTAGCATCAAAGTAATGCAGGCTGTGATTCTAGCCATTCTGGCTTTCTGTGTGCTCTGGGTCCCAGGTCTTTCTAAAGATTATATAGACAACACCAAAGTCATGTGGCACATCATTAAACAAGGGGGCACAAGGTCTTACCTTCTTTGCAGGTTATCCCTTTAAGTGTGGGAACTTGCCATCAGTCTGCAGGTCATCTACATGCACTCTGTATACCACCAGAGCCCAATTTTGTCGCAGATTTTCTCAGCAGGTCCAAGACATAGCCTCACGAATGGATGCTTCACAGGGGTGTGTTTCTGGACATAGTTCATTGATTCCTCAAATAGATCATTTTGCTTCCCCTCTGAACTGGCAACTCCCTTAGTTCTGTTCCAGACTCCCAAGTCCTTCAGCTTGGAAGGTGGATGCCGTGTCTTTTTCTAGGAATGGAATGTTCCTGTACATCTTTCCTCTCCTTCCTCTTCTTCAAAGAGTCCTTCACAAAATCAAGAAGGAGACTCCAAGAATTTTGTTGGTGAATCCCTTTTGGCCCAGACAGCACTGGTTCACCCTCTTATTCCATATGGCCAAATGCAATCATTACAAGTTAACTCAATGCATGGATCTCCTTGCACAGGACTGAGGAACTCTCCTTCACCCTCTTCTGTCCACTCTTCAACTGATCCTTTGAGTGATAGGGTTTTCAGTCCTTTCTAACACCAATTTTCTGAGGACATGCTTAGGGTCCTGTAGGAGGCAAGGAAACCCAATACTAGAAAATTATATATGTCCAAATGGAAGAAATTTTCTGTTTGGTGTCTTAAACATCAGCAGGTCCCATTTTCATTAGGGGTCCCCTTGTTTTTTTTTTTACTTGTGCGAACGTCTACATGCTGGCTTGGTGCATTCTTCAGTGAAAACCCACTTGTCAGCCTTTTCTTTCTGTCTGCCACTTACTTCTCCTATGGCCTGTCTGTTTCAGGTCAAGTAGTTTCTTAAAGGTGTAGTTCGTATCAGATCCCCCAAGAAAGCCCATGCCTCCTTCTCAGAATCTTAATTTTCTCCTTGAAAAGCTGACAGGCTCCTTTTGAGCCTACCACTTCTTCTTTGCAGCATTGCACCTGGAAGAGTGTTTTATTAGTTGCATTAATCTCTGCCAGAAGGGTATCTGAACTACAGGACTTGATGGCAGTATCTCCTTTTTGTTTTTTCATAGAAACAGGGTCTCTCTCTGCACGAAACCTTCCTTTATGTCCAAGGTGGTGAATGAGTTGTCCCTTTGCACAGAAAGCTCAAATATTATTTAGACAAAAAAGGCCTTTCATAAATCTGATCAGCTTTTTGTTTCTTTTCATACCAGGACATTGGTTTGGCAGTTTGTAAGCAAACCATCTCCTTTATTTCCAAGGCCATTTATTTTTGTTATTCTTTTCATGGTAACCAGTTGTCTGCTTCTGTGATGGCTCACTCTGCTTGAGCAGTGGCTTCCTCGGGGGATTTCTTCAAACGTTTGGACACCAGCTTCATTCTTGAAGCTGCTACTTGGTGTTCAGTTCACACATTTACAAAACATTACAAATTAGATGTCATTACCAGGGCTCAGCCAGTTTATTGAAAGGCTATCATGCATGGATTTGTGAAAGGATCCTCCTTGCCTTCCTGTTCTCTGCCTTCACTGTAGCTCATGTAATCTCCCAGAGATGATGAATACTGTAACAGTGATATGGAAGGACACAGTACAATTGTGTAAAATCTTACCATAACAGTAGATGTCCTTATTTTTTGCTATTGCAGTATTTACTCCCTTGCTCCCTCCTGCCCCCTTTTTCTCTTCCTTTTGCATGGGTGGTAGTTTTGTACTGGCCGAGAGGTAACTTTCCTTCTCTCCATTCCTTTTTTCTGGATGTACATCTCCTTTCCACTGGGGGTGCTAGTTCTCCTGGCGCAGTTCAGTTTTCAGTTGGGAGCATACATATGTTTCCTTTATGCCCTACGCTTGCATGGGCAGCATACATCTGATGTTTGACGCTCCCTAGGTAATAAAGGCTTTAGTATACTGGCCGGACATTGAGCTATCCTTGGCAGTAGATCCCAGAGGTGATAAATACTGCAACAGTGAGAAGGAAGACATCTACTGTTATAGTAAGCTTTTACACAGCTGTACTTTCTGAAGTGCCATAGTTGGCAAGTTCATAAAAGTAATGATCCAAGAGCTTAGTTGAATGCCACTGGGAAGAAACTTTGAACAGGACTGTAAGGAAGCTATGATCAGATATTGTCCATCCTTGCCAACAAAAGGACTAATGCTGTTAGCAGATCAGCACTTGAATCATTTTTAGGCTACTAGCTCCTCACATTTTAGCCATAGTGCTCTGCAGTCAGACTTTTTTCTCTCCAGATCTAATTTACAAAAGGTTGAAACTAGTTTCATTTGAGAAAGGTCCTGGGCTACTTTTAAAATTTAACATTGTTTTGTGATATTTTTCTGTTGAATACTTGCTGCCTTATACTGTATTCCTATTGATGTTTCAGGTCGAATAATTCAATTTTTACTTCGTTGCTGACTTATGCCTCCCTTCACCTCTTACCTCCAGAATCAGGGACAAATGCCCCAAATGAGGAACACATTTTAAAATAATAGGACCATTAATCTGAGAAGCTGACAGAATACCAGAATGTGAATTAACATGCATTTTCTGAAGTAAAAGAAGTGAAGAAGTGTATAGCTATAATGATTTGTCATAAAGTGTAACACATCACATTTTCTCCCAAAATTACGAGCTGTTGGAGAGCTTAAAGGGGCAGAGCAATGTTTTGAACCCAAATCAGGGACATCCCTGAAAATGAAGGCCTGTTAGGAGGTATGGTACATCCTTCTCTGCAGGCTAAAGATCTTTTCCCATGTCACCCATTTCCAACGTCATGCTTTTTCTGTTGCTGTGCTCAGTTACTTGCTTCATACTTGTGGAATGCTATTTATACTCTGCTTAAACTGCCTGCAGTTTTCTCTAGTTAATATTGTTCTGTATTTTTTTTGGATAGCAAGGCATTAAAAATGTAAGGGTGATGAAAGATATCACCTCAAGACAAACACTGTTTCTGCTGTTTAGGAAGAAAGAATTTTGTGAGGTTTGTAGGGGTTTCACCTTAATACTTTGAGAGATGGGAGAAATAGAAGAAAGTTGCTTAAAAATAGAAAAAGGGCTTGTTTTAGCTCCCACACTTTCCTCTGTGGAACTTCAACTTGATAGGACCTATCCTAGTCCTCTCCCTTGACCTTTAGAGCTGAGCCAGGCATTATTGAAGGAGATTTTTCATTACTGAAGGAGATTTTTCCAAAGAGAAGAAACAACCCCCTATCCCTTGGCATAGAAGGATAATTTCCTTGACTGCTCACCAGATGACTTGTATTTGTTTATCAGTAATGATACTAGAGCAACTCAACAAGGGAGGATGGGAATGTGTAGCTGATGCCATCTCACTCATCGAGGTGGAGGGAGACATCTTGGCTCTCTTCAATAGGAGCATGAAGAGCCTGACAAACTCTGCACTGCAAGCAATGGACTGCTTAAGTTGGTAGGTTGTGTATGCATGGAACTGTGTATGCATAACCGTTAGGTGGTTGTAGTGGAGCTTGCAAAACTTCTATAGGGTGGTGGTTTAGGGCATGCTGCCTAGCAGTACTGTGATGCTGTGCAACCACTTCTAATCTCCTCATTGTCCCTGGATATGAGTTGGGTACAGCTTCAGTTAGGCAAAGGCAGGTCTGATAAACCTGGTGAATGAAGAGATGAACTGGTAGCAGCCTTTTGGACAGCTGCGGGTAGCCAAAAAAAAAAAAAAAACCCGAGAGGGACAAAGAAACAAAAACATAAAGCTGATAAGCGTTCACCAAATCCTTAACCTGTGAAGCCTAAATTGGATGATTTTTTTTTTAATTACCTATTAAAGTTATTTCCAAAATGCATTACTATCTAAATTAGTCAGGACTGCTAGTTTAACTTATTACACTTTTGGTATCTTGTTTCATGGGCTTGAGATTACAATCAGCAAAATCCAGGCCCACTTCCACCTCTTCACCAGAGATCAATTATGATACACCTATGGAGGGATTTACTCCCACTGTTCTTTCCCCAGATAGATGTGTCTTTTCAGACATTCTTTTCTTGACAGTATTTTCCAAGTTTGCCTCACCTGCCTCCATTTTGGTTTTGCCCCTGAGAAGGCTGGAGTCAATCCTTCGCATGCTGATGTTAGCTTTGCCAATGTTGACTGCAGTCCTAGTTTCAGAGCTGCAGCCTTATATTTTGAAAATACTGTTGTCAACATTATATTTTATGCTAAAAGCCTTGATGTCGATGCTGATAACACTGATGTGCCCTTTTGTCTCAAGGTCAGAATTTGGCCCCTCAGAGTGAAGCTCAGCAGCTGTCTTGTTGCATTGATGGCAGCTTTGACGGGGTTGGAATCCAGGCCATTGTTGTTGAGGCCCATGACTTTGGGTCTGAGGTTAATGTGGTTGTTGACCCAGTGTCAGTCACTTCCAGTCATCTACGTTGACCTAGATTCAGAGCGTCTTGGTGGTGGTGCTGGAGGTGGCCTTGCCAGACTTTTGTCTCTGACATATGGAGTTGATACCTTTAATTTCAGGCACTTCTTCAGTGCTGATATAGACATTTCTACATATGCCATATTTGGTGTCCCTATGACATTGGCCCTAACTGCAGATGTTTTTGTGCATGGACCTCTTGCCATCCACTTTGTCGGACAACAGGATGGAGGCCCCAGAATTCATGCAGGGCAGCTTTATAATATGTGTTCCTTTCCCAGTTCATTATTGTGTCAGCCACCTCTGAGGACTAGTCGGAAGCATACGTGCAAGATGAAGCATGTAGACTCTCCTTTAGAGTCTATTCCCTCATATATTGACGATAAGGAGATCATAGATACCACCATCTGTCTGATGGCCTAAAGTTTGTTGAAGTTCCTGAATTAATGTGGTAATGAAGAGAGGTGGCCCACAGACCCAATGACCTCCCCAAAAATGACTCTGCAAGATGTTTTCTGGGGTCAGATAACATGCTTTAGTGGCTAGATGAGTAACCAGATGGACAGGTAAAACACAGAGTGCAGTTACAGCTGACAGCAGTCTCATCCATTACCTACCTCAGAGTAAGACTTGCCTACAGCTCAGCTGAGGATTCTGTTCAGGTAGCAGGCACTGGTTTATGTTTAAACTGTCTTGCATGGCCCTATTTGACAGATTTTACCAAAAACACCAGTGCTGTTTAGTGATCCTTCTTGGGCAGCTCTGCTCTTTTCTTGGGAGGCTAAATGTTAAGACGTGTATGGAGAGCATAAAAACTGAGGAAAAGACCTTTCATCTGTCCGTGTGATATTTTAGACTCCACAGACTCTGCGATGCATCTTTTCAAGGATATAGTGGAGCCCAAATAACCTCTGGTTTGCACATGGCTAACAGTAACAAAGTTACCAGAAGTCTGAAAAGAAGTTTAGGTACTATGGTAAATTTCAGAATGGTCAACAGCCCAAGGTAGAAATAGTCCACATTGACAGCAGACCTCTCCCTCTAGGGTATAGCAGCAGAAGCCCTGGACCTTGCTTGACTGTCTCACTCTGGAATTAGTCGTTGGTCATCTGTCGTTTCACTTGCAGATGGGGTTAGTCATCATGCTGGATAAATAGAACAGGGCAATTAATGCCAGGGGCTGCACAAATCCCTGCCACACATCCTTCCAGCTGCACCTATCTTCCCCTTTGCTAGGTATCCCATCCTATCAAAATGAGTGTGGTAAGAAGAGATCATAATCCTTGTTCAGAAAAGAGCCATCTAAGAGGTCCCACCAAACCAGAAAGGCTTAACTTATTCCTCCAATTTGTTTTCATACTCACAAAGGCAAAGGGCATCAGGCCCATTCTAGAATTTTGTAAGGTTCACAATGAGTGCAGTCTATAATGCTCTGACTGTCAGAAGGAGAGTAGCCCCTTTATTAATTAACATGGTGCACAGTCCCTTAAAGGGGACTGGCTTACTACATATAGTACATGGTCCAGTCTGGAATGTGATTCCTGATGGGGAGCCATATTTATGGTCCATCCTGCAGAAATCCATGTTACTGTTTTGAATGGCATACCATGCTATGGTGCACACTGACAGCCATGAGCACTGCTAGGGAGGTATACAAGATGGAGTGATAAAATAGAGTCACAGTAGGTGGTCAAGGGCATTGCATGTGTTCTGGAGATTTGTGCAGGCTTCCTGCTTCAGGGTATGATAGCTACCCATGCCTATAACACAGCAGTGGTTTGGTATTTAAACAAGCAACTGGGAAGTTACTCCTTTTCTTTCTTTAAGAAAGTGGTGAGAGTATGGAAATGAGCTATGCCAACTTTATGACTGCTTGTCACATTCCTGGGGAAGTCACTTCTCTGGTGGACAAGCTTATTCATTGCTTACTGATGTGTCATGAGTAGTCCGTCAGTATCCTGGAGGCTGTATTATCACTACTGGAAGTCTTTCTGTTATCCCCTTGTATCCTTATCCCACCACTAAGTGCAGCAGCTTTTGCCTTCTCCTGGGGAATATTTCAAAAATGCCCTTGCACAGAAATGGCCATAGTGACTTTTTGGCATGCTTTCCCCATTTCTGTTTATTCCAAAGTTCATTCAGCAGCACAGGCAGAATAAATCCAATATCATATTTCTAGGCCCTTTTGGCCTTTTTGAGTTTGGTTTTCCTTCTGGAAAAGTATCTACATTTGAGGCCCTTTAGGGTCCCCATTGAACCATCACTCCAGTATATCTCATTTAGCTCTCCAGTCCCTTTGACGACCTCATGGTTTCTCCAGTTCCAGTGATACCCACAGAACCTTATTTACCTTTGCCCAGAGACCCAGTACTACAAAGACATATAAGAAGAATATGTGGACATGGTTTTCTCTAAGCACTACTTTTAAAGGTTTTGATCCCAGCAATGTTTTAATACCTGAAGTGTTAGATTCTTTCTAAAGTATTTCATACAGGCCTCAGTTGCCCCTGCCATAAAATACTCTTGGCTGCTATCTTCCAGCTTCCACCAGTGTTCCAGTTATTTGTCTTTGGCATCTGTAAAAATGTACAAGTCCTTCCTTAAAGGTGTATTACTGATCATACCTCCACTGAATGATCCTGTGCCTCTTTGAGGACACTCTAATAGATATTACTTCAGCTAAATGAGTTTCAGAATTGCAAGTTGTGCGCATAAACCCCCAATACCTTGCTTTTCCTAATGACAGAGTTGATTTATGAGCAAATCTGTCTTACATACTTAAGGTAGCTACTGAGATGAACCTGAACTAGTCAGTCATTTTAACTGTATTTCTTTCAAACTACTCTAACAGAGAATATTTTTGGATTGCGCAGAAAGGCTGAGACTTTAGGTGGCTGTTTTTTAAGAAAAGTTTCACAACAATGTATTTTTAACTGAATTTTATTAAATTTTTCAACACCAACAAACAGATGCAAACACAATCAAAATAATTCAAGTTACATGAAATAATACCTTAACAAAACTATAAATGCTATATACAGACCCCAGCAACTGGAAGTAGACACTTGTACAATAGATACACATTTCATTACTAGTGGTGAAGAAAAACATTTCTAAAAAATACTTCAGTGTTGAGGGATGCTGCGGTGGTGCGGCGGTAGCGTTGTTACCTCACAGCAAGAAGTTCTCCCGTTCGATTCTCGGCTGGGCTTGGGAGTGCCTTCTGTGTGGCGTCTGCATATCCTCCCTGCGGTTGGGTAGCATTTGCAAGACATGCGTGCGTAAATGGGCGTGCCTTCTTTGAAGGTTGGGCGTCGAGCTGGCACCTCGGCGTTTCGTAAAAATCTACTGCCAATCATTAGCGGACTGGAGTTCCACTGTGGCGAACCCTTACCGGGAAAAGCCGAAAGACAAACAACAACTTCATTGTTGAGGGAGAGTATATAAAGGGTCACCACTTTTAAAAGAATACATCATGTACCATAAGTCCTGCTGTAGGAGATTAACTAAATATCCAGTAGGAGGATGTGTTGCACTTTCAAAATTTAATATACTACTCAGTTTATTAACAACATGTGACCATTGTGATCTCACAGTAGGGAAATCCAAAAAAATATGCATTTTGTCTACCCCTTCCGGAACACATCTCTTAACACTTGGTATCTACTTTCAGGTCCATCCTCAGTTGCCTAGAAGGGATAGAGTACCATCAGAAGGTGAAGTTGTTAATCTTGGTGCTTTGGCCATCTACCCAACTTCTGCAAGACTTCCCATGCTTGACTCGATTCTTGGGGTGAGGTCAGATTGACTCATTCTTGAATTATCCGGCATCTGTGGACCAAACTTCACAGAGCCAGCAATTTAACACTTGACAAGTTTTGCATATATTAGCCCAATCCAACTTGTGCTATCCTTACTCCATTTCTTGCATGGAAGAACCCTATCCACTGTCTTGGGAAGAACCATCCACATAGAACAAATTTGTCGTATTCAGTGATACACAAACCATGCAGAAGGTTCTGAGTGAAATGTCAAACATATATCTGTTAGATTTCTAATAGAGGGAATTGACGGGGTTTCTGAGATCTGGCCCCATTTTAAAACACCTTTACTTATCCACCAGTGTTGGGTCTCTTTATTCAGTATTTTCCATACAGTGGGATGATGCCAAATAACATCAGTGGGAATCCTACCCCAAATGAGTCTGCTAAACCTCATTGACCTCCAGAAGTGGTCTACCCATTCTTGAGGCATATCAATGAGCTCTGTCTGAAGGTCATCTGGGTTTGGGGATGCAAATGAGACCCAACCTGCCTTATAAAGAAGTATGCTGAGTTAAGAGGCAAGGGCATAGCTGGCAAGGTCGGAAATACATGTTCCTCTGTAGAATCTGGGGAAGTGCACAGTAATTGCCACTATTTTTTATCCTGTGGTCCCTAATACCACATTATCTATAAGATCTTGAATTCAAATCAAAAGGGAATGATCTAAGGGTATTGATAGTGTCCAAGTCTCTCAACAATTTGTATCTTTCTCCAGTTAAAAACTGTGATCTATGGTTTCTAAAGTGACACCATGCAAATCACTGAATGTCTATATTCAGTTTTTTTACAAAAAATACAATAAAATTTTGCTATGTCAGTCTAGAGAATATTCATCTAAGGCAGTACTTCTTATGGCTTCTCCTTTTTTTTTTTTTAAATGCAACCTTAGGTGGTATTTGGACAGCAGATGCTTGGGCTTTACTGAACTGATTCATAAGACTTTACAAGCCTGATATGATCTCTAGATCTGTCTTCCTTCAAGGTGATAGTAATCAGAAGTATATTCAAATATTGTATTCCCACCAGGTGAAAGAGCTTGGGACTCTGCTTTGACATTAATGAACACAGACTTCCTTATACTAAATCTAAAAGTGGTGTAATTGCTCTAACAGTAAATCTGGATAATCAGGTCTGTCCTTATTAATATACCCACCCACCTCCGTCTTCCTTCTTGCTGTCGTGGTCTAGAGATCATTGATGTTCTTCATGTTTCACTGTTGCTGTCATTACATTCGGGTTATCCCTGCCAGGGTAGCCCTCAGTCGGCCCGAATACCAGAGGCTTAGTATTTCTGCGTCAGTTGCCATCGCTCCAGGACTGACGTCGGGTCGTCAGTAGTATAAATTATGGCAGTCGATGCCTTTACACCAGTCTTTCTTGCCGAGAAACCCGAAGTAGAAGCAGTTCGCGTGAGTGCCGGTCGGCCGCTACCTGAGTTTTTCGTTTTCCGAATTGAAGTTGAAGTTTTCTAAAGCTAAGTACCCCGTTGGGGATCTTTTTTCTTGCTCTAACCGATGTCAGAAAAAGTTAACAATTGTCTCGCCCGTGGAAAGCAAATACCACACTGAGACATTCACTCTTACTGCACCACTTGCTTAGGCCCAGACCACGATGTCCCCCGATGTCGTTTTTGTGCTCTGTTCAATGCCAGTACTATACTTCGTCTGGCCCTTATTGTAGCTAGATATTTTTGCTCTCAGTCCTCAAATTCTGATATGGCTTTGGTAAGCCATCCGACAGCAGATCTTCCAAAAAAATATAAGGATAAAGACAGAGACAGACCTCACAGGTCCAAACGTACCGACGATGCTTCCGTTAAGCTAGTTGTCAGTTCTCCAGTCCTCACTGAGGCGCTTTCACAGCCCCTGATGCCTGCTTCTGTGGATTTTCAGTCCGCTACCGAGACCCTTTCGGAGTCCGGTATGCCACGAGACTCTTCATTGACTAAGGATCCTGTGGATGTCTCTACCTTGGATGAGTCTGGAGCCACTGAGCAGGCACCGGCTTCCGAGGAAGTACTTTGCACTACCATTTCTCAACGCAGACTGACAACTTCTTTCATGTCTTCCATTCTTTCGAAAACTATCAAGTTTTTAAGGCCCAGGGTACGAACCACACCCAAGAAACCGAAGACCCAATCTCAAGCACCTGTTTTCTTGCCTCAGTCTCAAATACTTAAAATGGCGGAAGACCTTATAATGCTGATCAGGGAAAGCTAAGCTACCCCTTCCAAAAGAAAAAGAGAATTGTCCCCAGTAGTTTTATCTGAACAGGAGTCCGATGACTCTGATGCATCTTAATATGAAGACATGCAACCCCTCTCTGCTTATGATGATTCTGATGCAGAGGAATCCATCTCTTCAGCCTTTCCACCTGAGGACTTTTCCTTTGGGGAAACCCTACATACTTTAAGGGAACATTTCCAATGGGAATGTCAGGACTACCCTCAGTCTAAGAAGAGACTCAGGGAATTCTTAGATCTTCCACAGCACAGACCTCTGGCCATTCCTTCTGTCCTGAATGTTGTGGATGATGTTTTTATGGAATCTAGTTTGACTCCTGACACCCTCCCTCCTGCTGCCAGGAAACCTGACAGGTACTATAGAGTTCCTGACTCTCACAAATTTCTTTTCAAAATCCTACTGCTGACCCTGAGGTTATTTCTCAAGGGTCTGAAGGAATTAAAGCAACTTCTGCTAAGAATCCCACCCCCTCAGATAGGGATTCCCGAGCTTTAGACAGATGGGGTAAAACAAGTATACACCTCTGCTACTCTTGCTATTAGAGCACTAAATTGTCAGTCCCATATGCTAAAATTTCAGCAACATACCATGGAACTCCTCAAACAAAAAATTTCAACTTTTCCTGCTTGTGCAGAAAATAAAGAATTATAAGAGTTAATGCATTCCGCAAGTCAAGTAACTAAAAACACCTTACAATGTGGTTTTGATGCCCTAGAAGCATCTTTCAGGGCAGCAGTCACTGGTTCTGTACTTAGAAGGCATGCTTGGCTTAAGGAACAGCCCTTGCCAGACCATGTCAAATCCAAATTATTAGATGCACCCTTGCACAAAGACAACTTATTTGTCACCAAGGCAAAGCTAAATCTATGCATACAGTTAAAGATTTCCTGCAGGTCCAGCCATCCAGGTTTAGTAGGCATTGTCCCTCCAAACACTGGTCCTTTCCTTCCCCCTCCAGGTCAGCACAGCCCAGACCCCTGGAAATAGGCCCCCAGACAGCAGCCCCAGGGAATGCAGAGATCTAAGCAGTGGAGTTCCTCCTCATCAAAACCAGAGTGTGCTAAGCCACCCCTTCATGGTAAGAACTCACAATGACTTTCCACTTCCACCCCCTCCCTCTGCCCACCTGCACTTACCCCTAGGAGGAAAACTCTCCTTCCACGCAAGCACCTGGGCCACCATTGCCAGTGACCACTGGGTCCTCAACATAGTGTCCCAAGGATACAAATTTTATTTCCTCACACTACCAACCCCAAAAGGGTTCCTAGATCTCCACCAAACCAGTGGACAGTGGCCAAAAAGCAGGTCCTTTCCCTGCTCTCCATGAGGGCAATAGAAACTGTTCCTGCAGAACAGATAGGCCAAGGTTTCTATTCCAGACTCTTCCTGGTACCCAGAAAAGGGGGTTTGTTGTGCCCCATCCTCGATCTATCCATTCTACACACATTTCTGGTGATACCAAAATTCAAAATGCTCACCCTCCAGCAGCTACTACCTATGCTCTCCAAGGATGCTTGGTTAGCTACCCTAGACGTAAAAGAGGCCTACCTACACATCTCAATCAGGGAATCATGCAGGAAATATCTACACTTCAGGGCAGGATCACTGCACTTTCAGTTCTCTCCACTTCCCTTTGGCTTATCCACTGCTCCCAGAGTTTATCACAAAATGTTTGGCTCCTGCCATTGCTTTTTGCAGGGAAAGAAATATTCAGATTTACCCATACTTAGACGACTGCCTAATTCAGGCAGTCAGGAAAAGCTGCTCAAGCACCTGGCTTTTTTAAAGGACCTACTGACCTCCCTGGGGTACACTATCAGTTAAAAGAAATCCAAACTAGTACCAACCCAAAAAATTGTATATTCCTGGGAGCAAGCCTGGACACAGCATCCCAGATGGCTTTCCTTACACCAGAAAAGCAAACCTACCTGACAGCCTATTTCTCTCAACTAGCCACCAGGCCCCAGTTATCTGCAAGGAAAATCCTGTCTACTCTAGGGTACATGGCTTCTTGCATTCTACTCATACCATATGCCAGACTGCATACGAGGAAACTACAATGGTACCTAAAAGCCTTTGGTGTCAACACTCTCAAGACCTGGAAACTCGTATACCAATGATACCTTGTCTAAGTAAGGCTCACCATGACCCTTTGGCACACGGCCTCAGCCATGCAACTACACCTGTTAGCACAATTCCTGCCAGGCTCTCTAAACTCTCTGGCAGACAACTTAAGCAGAAATCTTCTGGACCCACAAGAGTGGCAGCTAGACCAAAGAACCTTCACCCTTGTAACTCAGAAATGGGGCACCCCAAAGGTTGACCTCTTTGCTTCCCACTCTAACCATAAGCTCAAAAAACGTTCTGCACCAAGGAACCTCACTGCAAGGCCTGGAAAGTGGATGCCCTATCCTTCCAGTGGACCAACCTCTCGGTCTGTGCATTTCCCCCTCTACTTCTCATTACAAGGGTACTGCTCAAAATAAGGGAGGAAAAATCCAGGGCAATCCTGATTGTCCCCAACTGGTCACGCCAGCACTGGTACCCACTGCTGCGCAGCCTGTCACCACTGCCACCATCAGATCCCAACACTCTTGACCCAGAGGGAAGGAGAATTCTTGCATCCACAATTGCAGACCCTCAATCTGGCAGTCTGGCTTATTCCCTGAACAGTGCACAAGCTGCCAATCTCAGCAAACAAGTTCTAGATGTTGTACATGAGGCCAGATGCAGGAGCACTGTAAAGTCTTATGCTGACAAATGGAAATGGTTTTGCACTTGGATCCAGGCTAAGGGAGCCGGCATGGAGCAGCCCTCCCTACCTTTCATCCTGGATTACCTTGCTGACCTACTACACAAGGGTCTATCCTTTTCTTGTATTAAAACTCATGCCTTTGCTATCTCTGCTCATTTCAGCACAGAACCACCCCTTTTCTCACACCCTCTCACCTGACAGTTCCTAAGAGGGACTAACAACTTAAGGCTACCCAGAAGAGCCCGTACTCCAGCTTGGGGCCTAAATTTTGTATTGTAAAAGCTCACCCTGCCACCCTTTGAACCAGCAGCTTCAGCAGAGTTAGTTTCTCTCATGGAAGACAGCCTTGCTTCTGGCCATCACTTCAGCAAGAAGAGTATCCGAGCTACAAGCACTAATGGCAGTAGAGCCCTTCATCATTTTCCATGCTGACAGGGTCTCCCTCAGGACTAACCCATCCTTCATGCCAAACGTGGTGTCCAGTGTGACTCTCAACCAATCCATTCATTTGCCCACCTTTTTCCTTAACCCACAAAACAAAGAGGAAAGGATATTGCACTCTCTAGATGTGCACAGACAGCTCAGATTCTATCTAGACAGGACTAAATCATTTAGGAAGACTGATCGTAGTCAGTTTTGCTGCAGGAGCAGAGGGCAAAGCCATATCCAAACAAACCATTTCCAAATGGATAGCACACTGTATCCATTTCTGCTACATGCAACACGGGAACCCCCCCCCCCAAGGGGGTCAGGACACATTCTACTAGAGCAACCTCCACCTCTGCAGCTTCCCTCAGAGGGGTCCCCACCAGGGGCATCCTGGAGGCTGCAACATGGACATCAGTTCATACCATCACCAAGCATTACCACCTGCCTATCTTTTCCAAATCCAGGGCAGGCTTTGCCACTGCAGCCCTGCAGGGCATCCTAGCCAGCCCCCAGTCTTCTTGACTGCCTCCACCCTTTCTTCAGCTTTGGGAATCAACCCAAATGTGATGACTGCAACAGTGAAACATGAAGAACATAGTACAGTTGTGTACACTTACCGTAAATGTAGATGTTCGAGTGTATGCAGTCCTTGTTTCCCTCCCTCCGTCCCCCATTGTATCTCTCTCTCTCTCACTCTCAATACAAGGAACCTTTGGTATTTACTTTCTACTGGTGGTGTTCATCCACCATAACCTAGCTCCCTCTTGGGGGCTCCTTACAGGGCAAGAAAAACTGATGTAATGGCGTTGGCTGCCACATTTTATACTACTGATGACCTGATGTCAGTCCTGGAATGACGGCAACCAATGCAGAAATATTAAGCCTCTGGTATTCGGGCCAACTGAGGGCTACCCCAGCAAGGATAACCCAAATGTGATGACTGCAACAGTGAATACACTCGAACATCTACATTTATGGTAAGTGTACACAACTGTACTTTGTTTTATGCTCTGCTTTTGTACAGTGTGACTGAGGTCTGGAGAAGTAGGCCTGTTCAAAGTGCATTATGGGTAAAAGTGGAGGGGATAGTGGCTTGGGAAAGTTTCAAATGCTGAGCTGCCTAAGAGCATTTGTCCTGCCATTGGATAGAGTGGATGCGCTCATAAAGATCTTTCAAATTTTCCTGTTATTGTCAATTTTTTAATCACTGTTAGAGCTTGATGATTGTGAAACATTTTGCTAGATGAAATTATATATTCAAATGCCATATATGGCTTCAGTCATGACATTGACATAGTAAAGGATTTATTGGCTATTTAGGTTTGCACTTTTTGGGGCAGAGATCCAAAGTAGACATGGAGTTGCAAGCATTGCCCTGCAATCCTACAGAAAAAATGGATCCTGTTATTGGTAATACCACATGAAAACAAGGTGTATCCTGTTTACTTTTTTATTGCTATTGAACACTGTACATGTCTCTTGATCTTGTATAAGCTCTGCTGCTTATATAGGTTGAATCATATCAAGACCCATTCATGCCTTTTCTTTTCTAGAGCTTAGCCCTAGATACTGAGCAAAAATAATTGCACAGCGGAAAGCCTTTTAAAGTTATTCTGTTGGTGGTGGTTAGAATGGTATATTGCTGAATACAAAAAGAAAAACAGTACACAGTAAATGTTCAATAGTTGTGTTGTGTTCCTCCTGAGTATAAAAAGTGGATTGAAACATGGTTGGCTTGATGTTGCTCATGCATATTTGGCTAGTTGCTGGAGAGAGATAATGTGTAGATTGATAGCAGTAAAAGAACACTGCAACACCTACAGAGCATAGAGAACAAACGCATATGCAATTGGAAAAAATACCAGCTCTACTGCTGGCATTATTTTAGTTTCCATAGTTGGTTCATGACATGGGATGACTGGCTATTCTGAAGAAGATAAATGACTTCTCTTTTTTTGTCCTGCTGTGATATTTCTACTCAGGGGATCAGACAGTGTGTTTAGATCTCTTTTGTAAAGAGGTTTAAAGGCCAGTGAAGGAGAAAGTACTGCTCTGAGGCCTGGATAATGATGCACACCTTAATATTTCTAAATGTTCCATGTGATTTATAACAGACGGTTATGTAGAATAACAGTTTTCTGAATAGCTTTTTTGTTTTAGTCATGCATTTTTTTGCCTGTCACAGAAGCTTTTACCATTTTAACTTTTCCTTTGGTTTTGATGGTATTATATTCGAGATTTCAGAAATTTCGATCATCTGAAGTGAATCCACATACACACACACACATATATATGTGTATATATATATATATATATATATATATATATATATATATATATATATATATATAGATAGTTATAGATGTTTGTTACTTCATTTGATATGTTCAGATACAAAGGTGTCTGTTTACATATTACAGCTCCTTGCATTCTCACATTCCTCATTATTATAATTTTGATCCAGTGATAATTTTGCTTTTGCTGTCAGCCAGTTTATGGTGATGTTTTATGTGCTTTTTTGTCTTGCCATATCATTGTACAGAAAATGACATTCTCAGTTTCTTTATTACCAACAGTAACTGGTGTTTTATTGCCACCCTTAATTTTCTTAATCAGCTGTGGACATTGTGATTTTGAATTTCATGACACAGTGCTTTCATGGCAATAAGTAAATATTTCAGGTAGGAGTTTTTCAATTTCCAATGTATTAAAAGACTGTTATTAGCACGGGTGAAGGTGTACTTTGCTGAATAAGCATGTATACAGTGATTGACACTTATTCAGTAGACTAGAGATGGCATGTTGAACGTACATTTTGGTGTTTCCCCAAGTCAGTGCAATCTCCGAACTCGCATATATAAATAAGTGGGTTGTGTGGGGCACAGAAAACATTTTATTTTGTTTAGTTTCCTTTGGAGTGTGTGTCATTCATTTGTTCTAGTTGTGCTAGTTACTCACTGATAGACTTCAGAAAAGTGCAAAAAGGTGTGTTAAGTATGTGCATGAGCTTCTTTCACTAGAACATACATAAGGATACATTTAAGGTCATGGCTACTAATATGTAGGTCAGACTTTTGGTGATGGTAATGATGTGAACTTGGAGCACATTATTACTGTTTCTGTTTTTTTTTTTTTTAATTTGTTTTTATTAAATTTGTAGTCTGTAACTGAAGGAAAATAGGGAAAAACAAGCAAGTGGTCTGCCAGGTAGCTGAAACGTACAAAGATAGCTTACACTATCAGCACATACAGCCACATCTCTAAAGACCTCCTAGATGAAGCACACACAAAAAATGCCCTCAGCAGCCCCAAGTGCATATTTTCAAAACAACACCCACATCAGCACAAACAGCCACATCTCATGGTGCCCCTACTTCTAAGTCCATAACGCAAGCCACCACACAAACCAACATTCTGGTCATTGGAGACTCCATTGTGAGACACACTGATGTCCTTTTCACCGGGCTGAGTAAGGAGAAATTCACAGTCATTTGCTTATCAGGGGCCAGGGCCCACAATATTATGCACTCACTCGGGTCGCTGGACTGAAAGTACCACAGTGACTCCCATAGTCCTTGTAGGTGTGTGTGACCCTAAGGCATACCATTGTAAACTGTATGAAGAGAGACATCATAGAGCTCTTGGAGTGTGTGTCCCAGGCTGGTATGATCCTAGTGCTGAGCAGCATTCCCCCTTCTCCAAGGATGATGCAACAATACGAACAGAAGATGACTGACTTTAATAATTGGCATAGTTTCTGCTGTCATTCTAATGGGGTACAGTATTTGCCAGCATGGAAGGAGATGATCAACAGACCACGCTGGTTTGCCAGGGATGGTCTGCACCTCTGTCCTCTAGGCTTTTTAATATTAGCTAAAACATTGTCCTCCCCCATAGTGTCTTTTTTTAGGCAATGTCAAACAGAGGATGCTTTCTGCATAGCAAATCAAAACCAATAAAATCTAAAGATGTTATTACTTACTGCTAGGAGTCTAAACAAGAAACTCTACTCCCTACAAGCTCTCCTTGCCCTAGATTATGCCGACGTCTGCGCAGTTACTGAGATTAAGCCACAGAGATCACCTGGGCAGTGCGAGGCTATAACGCCTCCTACACATTTAGACAAGCTACTACACAGGCAGGTGGAGGTGTCTCGATTTACATAAAAAATAAGTATACCTCAAGGCTGGTCAAACAGGGCAATGCACTTTAGCTTCCTCACATTCAAAGCACCATTGGCAAATTTCCATACCACTTCCTTGCAAAGCTATAGGTCCCACTGTGTGACCCAAGAAACAAGTAACATGTATTTAAGCCTACTGGAAACACTCACCATCTCACCATCCAACCCAATACCATATTCATGGGAGATTTTAATTACCCCACTATTAACTGGGAATCATGTATGACACCAAATGTGCAGGCACAGAGATTTCTGGATTTTGTAAGCACAAAGTCACTGGCCCAGATTGTCGGTATGCTGACCAGAGGCACAAGCTTCGTGGATCTGATCCTCAATAATAGGAGAGAGTGCTGCACACACCCTAGACTAATGCCCTCTATGGTGAGGTCAGACCATAAATTGATCACTACGTAACAGAGTGACAAAACTAATAAACAGAGATAAGAAGTCATACTATTCTCAGATTAATCTCCAGCATAAAATCAACCCCAACATATTTTCTGTACATAACCCTGGAACAGAGAGAACACACCCTATCACCTGATACCCCCTCCAGCACAAATAGCCAAAAACTTTAACAAGCACTTCATAAAATCAGTATCAGACCTACTAACACCCATAATTCAGACACCAACCCTAGACCATCAGCTACTTCTAACCCTGTCATTAATAATCCCCCTACTCAACAAAATGGCATACAAACTCCATTCTCATTTTAACCCATACCCACTGACATCATGAGAAACTGCTACTAAAACTCTGCTCCACCTCAGCTGATAATCTTCCACCACACTACCTCAAACTGGCTGCCAGCTCAATCACCTACCTAGAAAATCATGGCAGAAGTTAGGAGGTGTGGCACCCAGCAGGATAAAAACACTCTCATAAAACTAAACAAACAACTCAGTGGACAAATAGTATACCAAAGACAATTTTGGCCTTCCAGTCCAAGGTAACCACAAGGCATTCTTTAGCTATGTCCAAAACCTCAAAGGCTATACACAGTTATGTGCAGAGCTCATTGTTAATGGAGCCATCTGTACTGAGCCAGAAGATATAGCAAACCTACTTGCAGACACATTCAGCTCTAACTTTACCCCTCTTTCCTCCCCAGCCTCCCCTGAGGAGATACTATCATATGTAGCCCCCCTCCCCCACTCTCACTAGGGAACAGGCCCTTAATTCTGTCTCTAAGTCCATGAACACTGTATTGATGGGCCCTGACAATATCTCATGCTGCCTTCTGAATAACAGGAAACATGACCTTTCAGGACCTGTGGAATCTGTATTTAACTGTAGTCTCCAAACAGGCTTTATGCCTTACGAATGGAGAACTGCAGCTATCATCCCTCTGCACAAAGGCAGACCATTTAGAGACCCTGTAAACTACAGACCCATAAGTCTCACTAGTCTTATATGCAAAGGGAGAGAGTCTACCAAAGTCAAAATAAATTTGGCCTCTCAGGCTAAGGACAGCTACAAGGCATTCTTTAGCTATGTCCACAATTTAAATACATTGCAGATTCTTCACTTTTTTAAAAAACTCTCAGTTAGCCATACAAGTTCATGTGTACCTACTAGGCTAATTATCACTGGGGCCTTTTTAAGCCTAGTCATGCATCTCAGATTGCTGGCAAGTTTTTGGTCCCTTGATAAATGTAAGCAGGGGCTTGGAAGCATCTAGGTACTTATTTATATGGGAAGAAAATCTTGGTGAGGAAATCTGTTGTAGATCAATCTGCTGAATTTATATATATATAGAACTTTGCCAATGCTAATAGTGCTTTAAAAAGCAATGCATTTTCTTTACTTGTAAATTTCAACCCCTGAATTAAGAAGCAGTGCTGACAGGAATGATCTTATGCTGTAATGATGAAAGTGGTGAATTTCTCATTAATGTAAGGCCATAGTTTCTTCATAGAAAGACTGTGGCAAAATACACACAGAACGTCCGTATTTAAATTATCGCATTATAAACAGGTGGAAGGAAATATAGGTAAAAAGAAGCCTTTTTGAAATGAGTTAAATAATTGTTACACTAAATCATAAAGATGTATAAAAGAGCTTATTAAAAAGGATGAAAAATTGAGCATTTTTCCCAAAATTATAACCAAAATGTGTCATTCTTCAGCAGAGATACCTGATCAGGTCCATAAAATGAGTGAAATTCCTGATGTATTTTTAAATTCAGTGTCAATGTAGAAACAGCTGTTTTTGGACATAGGAATTTCTTTTGCAAGCATAAGAAAAGAGTAGACTTCTCACCGTTGAAGTGAAGATGACTAAACATAGTTTTTAAAGTTATGCAGGTAATGTTAACTTTACCAATGTAACTTTTAGGGAGGAGCTAAAACTCACAAATTTCAGCAGCTGACAAAGTTCTTAAAGCAGCTGCCAAAAGTTGATGGGGTATACAGAGGTGCATAACACACTGTGCAATCCTGTTTCTAACTGGATTTCTCACTGTTTTATGTAGGAGTTTTTTTCCCAGACCACTGTTGTGCTACAGTAATATGAAGGCTCCAGCATGCAGGATTACAGGAGTCTTGTTGATTATTGCCATTTGCAATGGAAATCTAGGGTCATAGCTAATGTAAATTAGCCATTTGCTCTTTCCCAGAACTCTGCGTCATATTCAGAATTGTGTATTAGTGTTATTCATTGACAGGCTGTATTACTGTGTTTCATTTTCATGCAGAGCAGTGACATCTGAATTTGGGAGATTTAGAGTGTACACCCCTTGCTATGTGTAACAGCATTCCATGGGTTGGTAGGGGGAAGACTGAGATATCAAATGAGTCACTAATGAGTTTTTGCAGAATGCAGCTCTTTCATGGCTATTTGAATCACTTGGTGTTGTCATAATGCTCACCAGTGAAGCACTGCTAGTTTTATGGTGATAATTTCTCTGAATACCCTCCAGGATCTCAAAAGAAGGAAGTCAGATGTGTAGGGGCATGAATGAAACTGTGTCAGTGTAAATGCATATGTATGGAATATGTGTGTGCATGTGTGTGCGTGCGCAAGTACTTGCGCAGCTCCATTGCATGGGCCGTTATGGGGAACACTGAGACATATAAATGAGCCACTAATAAGCGTTTGCTCAATGCAACTCTGTCATGTCTGTGAATCACTTTTTATCATCATAGTGCTATTAGAGCTCACCAGAGATGCACTAGTAGTGTTATGTTGAAAATTTCTCTGATAAGTTCAGGGTCTCAATAGAAGGAAATCATATGATGATATTCTAGAAGCCCCTACTAAAATATTAGTATTGTTCAATACAGATTCATCGAAAGTGGAAATTTGGAACGGATTAATTACATAAGGCAAATTTAAAATCTTTAGTTAGTAATGCCAATATAGTAAGCAAGCAAGTAACTGCGCCTGAGTCAAAACTGAGTCATGGAGAGTGTATGGTAAGAACCCATAGGGTTTTACTGGCAAGCAGATGG